>NC_092153.1:77246504-77606504 GCF_045791955.1 Oncorhynchus clarkii lewisi
ACAGAGAAAAAGGGCCCCAAGCACTCTGAAAGCTATAGTGATAGGATTGTATGGTTAGACCTATAGGCTACTTCCAGCATTCCAGCAGAGATTAGTATATACAGCGGGGCAAAAAAGTATTTAGTCAGCCACCAATTGTGCAAGTTCTCCCACTAAAAAAGATGAGAGAGGCCTGTAATTTTCATCATAGGTACACTTCAACTATGACAGACAAAATGAGAAAAAAAATCCAGAAAATCACATTGTAGGATTTTTTATGAATTAATTTGCAAATTATGGTGGAAAATAAGCATTTGGTCACCTACTAACAAGCAAGATTTCTGGCTCTCACAGGCCTGTAACTTCTCCTTTAAGAGGCTCCTCTGTCCTCCACTTGTTACCTGTATTAATGACACCTGTTTGAACTTGTTATCAGTATAAAGGACACCTGTCCACAACCTCAAACAGTCACACTCCAAACTCCATTATGGCCAAGATCAAAGAGCTTTCAAAGGACACCAGAAACAAAATTGTAGACTTGCACCAGGCTGGGAAGACTGAATCTGCAATAGGTAAGCAGCTTGGTTTGAAGAAATCAACTATGGGAGCAATTATTAGGAAATGGAAGACATACAAGACCACTGATAATCTCCCTCGATCTGGGGCTCCACGCAAGATCTCACCCCGTTGGGTCAAAATGATCACAAGAACGGTGAGCAAAAATCCCAGAACCACACGGGGGGACCTAGTGAATAACCTGCAGAGAGCTGGGACCAAAGTAACAAAGCCTACCATCAGTAACACACTACGCAGCCAGGGACTCAAATCCTGCAGTGCCAGATGTGTCCCCCTGCTTAAGCCAGTACATGTACAGGCCCGTCTGAAGTTTGCTAGAGAGCATTTGGATGATCCAGAAGAAGATTGGGAGAATGTCATATGGTCAGATGAAACCAAAATATAACTTTTTGGTAAAATCTCAACTCGTCGTGTTTGGAGGACAAAGAATGCTGAGTTGCATCCAAAGAACACCATACCTACTGTGAAGCATGGGGGTGGAAACATCATGCTTTGGGGCTGTTTTTCTGCAAAGGGACCAGGATGACTGATCCGTGTAAAGGAAAGAATGAATGGGGCCATGTATCGTGAGATTTTGAGTGAAAACCTCCTTCCATCAGCAAGGGCATTGAAGATGAAACGTGGCTGGGTCTTTCAGCATGACAATGATCCCAAACACACCGCCCGGGCAACGAAGGAGTGGCTTCGTAAGAAGCATTTCAAGGTCCTGGAGTGGTCTAGCCAGTCTCCAGATCTCAACCCCATAGAAAATCTTTGGAGGGAGTTGAAAGTCCGTGTTGCCCAGCAACAGCCCCAAAACATCATTGCTCTAGAGGAGATCTGCATGGAGGAATGGGCCAAAATACCAGCAACAGTGTGTGAAAACCTTGTGAAGACTTACAGAAAACGTTTGACCTCTGTCATTGCCAACAAAGGGTATATAACAAAGTATTGAGATAAACTTTTGTTATTGACCAAATACTTATTTTCCACCATAATTTGCAAATAAATTCATTAAGCCATATTCAAAATCCTACAGTGTGATTTTCAGGATTTCTTTTCTCATTTTGTCTGTCATAGTTGAAGTGTACCTATGATGAAAATTACAGGCCTCTCTCATCTTTTTAAGTGGGAGAACTTGCACAATTGGTGGCTGACTTAATACTTTTTTGCCCCAATGTATAGCACTTTTGCCTCTGAAAGTACCCTTAAACTAAAAAGGGGTCCCCTAAGTGGAAGAAGTATTGTGCAGAAATTATATTGTTAGCTTAGCTAAGGATTGTGTGGTTTCAAGAGTTAAGAAATTGATTGAATTTCCATTTGTACTGTATAGCAATAATTAATATGCAGTTCAAGAAGAAATATCCAAAACTCTGTAATGTTCCTTAGTGGTTTCTTGAGACACACCATCTCAATGACCCGCTGGTGAGCATTAGAGTTGTGGATATTTCTTCCTTCAAGTAATGTCCCATCCAAATGGAGTGAGATGATTCATTAAGCAACTTCATCACTCTAGATACTGATCTACATCTTGATCGGGAGATTGGATCTCTCACAACAATAATGTGGACCAATAATGTGGACCAATAATGTGTCCTGAGGAAAAAATTGGCAAAACATTGGCCAGCCATAAGGAAAGGAATTGCCTAAGCTTTTTCTATAGAATGTTGAAATGTCTTGAGGGCTTAAAACTCCTTCAATTTGTTGACACAAGGCCCCTCTCGGTGCTTTCGAGAGCTCTATAGTTTCTAGGGCTGGGAATTACCAGGGACCTCGCGATTCGATATTAGCACGATACTTAGGTGCCGATACAATATGTATTGCAATTCTCACGATTCTACGTGTATTGCGATTCGATACTGCGATTGTATTGCGATTTGATGTTACAAACATATTGCTCACTATATGTCTGTTGCAGAGGGGCAAGAGAGAGACATGAGAAAACAGAAAATGAGTTGGAAATAAAAAGTGCTGAAACCATGTTACAATATGTAACTGTATCGATCCCCAATCACTAATATTTTATCATAAAACAGCAGCACAATACCAATCAAGTTGAGCATCTCTGTGGTGTGCGTTTAACATATAACGTTTTGTGGGGGTTAACCTAAGCTTTAAAAGCACAGTGTGTGTCTCCAACTGAGCCTGCAAATGACACATTAGGGATTTTAGATATACTTTGGCAAAGTGTTCCCTTTCGGTCTAGGCAAAGCGTTCCCTTTTGGTCTAGGCAAAGCGTTCCCTTTTGGTCTAGGCAAAGTGAATTTCCACATTGCCTTTTGTGCTAATCTGTTTACAATTAGAGAGAAAAGCCTCTGTTGGAGGAGAAGGGCTGTGGCTGTCTGAACCCGGGGTTCTTTGTCGCCCACTACAGATTCCCTTGGCGACTCGAAGTGTGGCCTGAAACTGAATCCAGCCAGTGAAAATGGAGCTGGTGGCAGCAAATAGCCATGTTAGTGGACTCTAGCCAGGTCCTGTCTCCCTCAAAGAGCAGTCCCAGGGTGAGAACACAGCTGTTGGTCCAAGGGGGGCAGAGAGAGAACCCCATCTCAAGCCAACAGAATTTCTCAATCCGTCGTTTTTCCATGCTCTCCTACTATCTAGCTGTTTATTTATTTTTTAACCTTTACTTAACTAGGCAAGTCAGTTAAGAACAAACTCTTATTTTCAATGACGGCCTAGGAACAGTGGGTTAACTGCCTGTTATTAGTGGGCTTGATGTGGTGAAGAGAATGTATATTACTGCAGGGGTTGCCATTAAGCTCTTAAAGGCACCTGCCCATCAGGCAAGTCCAGTTAATGTTTTACTTTTCCAAAGGTCGTGGTCACTTGCCCCAAAAATGTAAATGGTCTGTTACATGGTCAACGGTTAAAATGGCAAGTACCTTTCATTTTAACATTGTTTGAATACGCCAGCACACTTATAACAACATTCAAACCCAATTTTTTAAATAACTTGCATGCAATTCTGTAAGGAAGTTCCATTACTTAGACATACTTCTGTTGAAAGGGGTTAAAGTTACACAGTACCAGTGAAAAGTTTGGACACACCTACTCATTCAAGGGTTTTTCTTTATTTTTTTTACTATTTTCTACATTGTAGAATAATAGGGAAGACATCAAAACGATGAAATAACACATATTGAATCATGTAGTAACCAAACAAATTGTTAAACAAATCAAAATATATTTATATTTGAGATTCTTCAAAGTAGCTACCCTTTGTCTTGATGACAGCTTTGCACACTCTTTGCATTCTCTCAACCAGCCTCATGAGGTAGTCACCTGGTATGCATTTCAATTAACATGTGTGCCTTGTTAAAAGTGAATTTGCGGAATTTCTTTCCTTCTTAATGCGTTTGAGACAATCAGTTGTGTTGTGAAAAGGTAGGGATGGTATACAGAAGATGGCCCTATTTGGTAAAATACCAAGTCCATTTTATGGCAAGAACAGCTCAAATAAGCAAAGAGAAACGACAGTCCTTCATTACTTTAAGACATGAAGGTCAGTCAGTCTGAAAAATGTCAAGAACTTTGAAGGTTTCTTCAAGTGCAGCCACAAAAACCATCAAGCGCTATGATAAAACTGGCTCTCATGAGGACCGTCACAGGAAAGGAAGACCCCCAGAGTTACCTCTGCTGCAGAGGATTAGTTCATTAGAGTTACCAGCATCAGAAATTGCAGCACAAATAAATGCTTCAAAGAGTTCAAGTAACAGACACATCTCAACATCAACTGTTCAGGAGACTGTGTGAATCAGGCCTTCATGGTCGAATTGCCACAAAGAAACCACTACTAAGTATCCCCCTTTCCCAATCCCTTGCTAAAGGACACCATCCTGTAGCACAAACTCCAAAAGGTTATGGGACACTAAAGTCCATGGAGAATAAGAGCACCTCCTCCCAGCTGCCCACTGCACTGAGGCTAGGAAACACTGTCACCACTGATACATCTACGATAATCGAGAATTTTAATAAGCATTTTTCTATGGATGGCCATGCTCTCTACCTGGCTACCCCTACCCGGTCGGTCAACAGCTCTGCACCCCCCACAGCAACTTGCCCAAGCTTCCCTCATTTCTCCTTCACCCAAATCCAGATAGCTGATGTTCTGAAAGAGCTGCAAAATCTGGACCCCTACAAATCAGCTGGGCTAGACAATCTGGACCCTGTCTTTCTAAAATTATCCGCCACAATTGTTGCAACCCCTATTACTAGCCTGTTCAAACTCTCTTTCGTATCGTCTGAGATCCCTAAAGATTGGAAAGCTGCCGCGGTCATCCCTCTCATCAATGGGGGAGACACTCCAGACGCAAACTGCTACAGACCTATATCTATCCTACCCTGCCTTTCTAAAGTCTTCGAAAGCCAAGTTAACAAACAGATCCCTGACCATTTTGAATCCCACCGTACCTTCTCCACTATGCAATCTGGTTTCCGAGCTCAGCCACGCTCAAGGTCCTAAACGATATCATAACTACCATCGATAAAAGACAATACTGTGCAGCCGTCTTCATCAACCTGGCCAAGGCTTTCGAATCTCTGTCAATCACCGCATTCTTATCAGCAGACTCAACAGCCTTGGTATCTCACAAATTACTGGCATCACTACTCTGGACGGTTCTTACTTAGAATATGTGGGCAACTACAAATACCTAAGTGTCTGGCTAGACTGTAAACTCTCCTTCCAGACTCACATTAAGCATCTCCAATCCAAAATTAATTCTCGGCTTCCTATTTCGCAACAAAGCATCATTCACTCATGCTGTCAAACATACCCCCGTAAAACTGACTATCCTACCGATCCTTGACTTCGGCGATGTCATTTACAAAATAGCCTCCAACACTCTACTCAGCAAATTAGATGTAGTCTATCCCAGTGCCATCCGTTTTGTCACCAAAGCCCCATTTCCTACTCACCACTGCGACATGTATGCTCTCGTTGGCTGGCCCTCACTTCATGTTCGTCGCCAAACCCACTGGCTCCAGGTCATCTATAAATCTTTGCTAGGTAAAGCTCCGCCTTATCTCAGCTCACTGGTCACCATAGCAGCACCCACCCGTAGCACGCGCTCCAGCAGGTATATGTCACAGGTCATCCACAGAGCCAACTCCTCCTTTGGCTGCCTTTCCTTCCAGTTCTCTGCTGCCGATGACTGGAACAAATTGCAAAAACCACTAAAGCTGGAGTCTTATATCGCCCTCACTAAATTTAGCATCAGCTGTCAGAGCAGCTTACCAATCATTGCACCTTTTTTTTTTTTTTTTTACCTTTATTTAACCAGGCAAGTCAGTTAAGAACAAATTCTTATTTTCAATGACGGCCTGGGAACAGTGGGTTAACTGCCTGTTCAGGGGCAGAACGACAGATGTCAGCTCGGGGGTTTGAACTCGCAACCTTCCGGTTACTAGTCCAACGCTCTAACCACTAGGCTACCCTGCCGCCCCACCTGTACACAGCCCATCTGTAAATAGCACACCCAACTATCTCATCCCCATATTGTTATTTATTTCTTTGCTCCTTTGCACCCCAGTATCTCTACTTGCACATTCATCTTCTGCACATCTATCAGACCAGTGTTTAATTGCTAAACTGTAAATATTTTGCCAATATGGCCTATTTATTGCCTTACCTCCCTGATCTTACTACATTTGCACACACTGTATATAGATTTTGCTATTGTGTTATTGACTGTATGTTTGTTTATCCCATGTGTAACTGTGTTGTTTGTGTCCCACTGCTTTGCTTCATCTTGGCCAGGTGCAGTTGTAAATGAGAACTTGTTCTGGTTAAATAAAAGTGAAATAAATTAAAATTAAAAAAAGATATTGCTCGTGTTTCTTGGCCCAAACAATGTACATTAGACCGGTGGAAATCTGTCCTTTGGTCTGATGAGTCCAAATTTTTAGATTTTTGGTTCCAACCGCTGTGTCTTTGTGAGACGCAGAGTAGGTGAACGGATGATCTCTGCATGTGTACAGTGCCTTGCGAAAGTATTCGGCCCCCTTGAACTTTGCGACCTTTTGCCACATTTCAGGCTTCAAACATAAAGATATAAAACTGTATTTTTTTGTGAAGAATCAACAACAAGTGGGACACAATCATGAAGTGGAACGACATTTATTGGATATTTCAAACTTTTTTAACAAATCAAAAACTGAAAAATTGGGCGTGCAAAATTATTCAGCCCCCTTAAGTTAATACTTTGTAGCGCCACCTTTTGCTGCGATTACAGCTGTAAGTCGCTTGGGGTATGTCTCTATCAGTTTTGCACATTGAGAGACTGACATTTTTTCCCATTCCTCCTTGCAAAACAGCTTGAGCTCAGTGAGGTTGGATGGAGAGCATTTGTGAACAGCAGTTTTCAGTTCTTTCCACAGATTCTCGATTGGATTCAGGTCTAGACTTTGACTTGGCCATTCTAACACCTGGATATGTTTATTTTTGAACCATTCCATTGTAGATTTTGCTTTATGTTTTGGATCATTGTCTTGTTGGAAGACAAATCTCCGTCCCAGTCTCAGGTCTTTTGCAGACTCCATCAGGTTTTCTTCCAGAATGGTCCTGTATTTGGCTCCATCCATCTTCCCATCAATTTTAACCATCTTCCCTGTCACTGCTGAAGAAAAGCAGGCCCAAACCATGATGCTGCCACCACCATGTTTGACAGTGGGGATGGTGTGTTCAGCTGTGTTGCTTTTACGCCAAACATAACGTTTTTCATTGTTGCCAAAAAGTTCAATTTTGGTTTCATCTGACCAGAGCACCTTCTTCCACATGTTTGGTGTGTCTCCCAGGTGGCTTGTGGCAAACTTTAAACAACACTTTTTATGGATATCTTTAAGAAATGGCTTTCTTGCCACTCTTCCATAAAGGCCAAATTTGTGCAATATACGACTGATTGTTGTCCTATGGACAGAGTCTCCCACCTCAGCTGTAGATCTCTGCAGTTCATCCAGAGTGATCATGGGCCTCTTGGCTGCATCTCTGATCAGTCTCCTTGTATGAGCTGAAAGTTTAGAGGGACGGCCAGGTCTTGGTAGATTTGCAGTGGTCTGATACTCCTTCCATTTCAATATTATCGCTTGCACAGTGCTCCTTGGGATGTTTAAAGCTTGGGAAATCTTTTTGTATCCAAATCCGGCTTTAAACTTCTTCACAACAGTGTCTCGGACCTGCCTGGTGTGTTCCTTGTTCTTCATGATGCTCTCTGCGCTTTTAACGGACCTCTGAGACTATCACAGTGCAGGTGCATTTATACGGAGACTTGATTACACACAGGTGGATTGTATTTATCATCATTAGTCATTTAGGTCAACATTGGATCATTCAGAGATCCTCACTGAACTTCTGGAGAGAGTTTGCTGCACTGAAAGTAAAGGGGATGAATAATTTTGCACGCCCAATTTTTCAGTTATTGATTTGTTAAAAAAGTTTGAAATATCCAATAAATGTCGTTCCACTTCATGATTGTGTCCCACTTGTTGTTGATTCTTCACAAAAAAATACAGTTTTATATCTTTATATTTGAAGCCTGAAATGTGGCAAAAGGTCGCAAAGTTCAAGGGGGCCGAATACTTTCGCAAGGCACTGTAGTTCCCACCGTGAAGCATGGAGGAGGTGTGATGGTGCCTTGCTAGTGAAACTGTCTGTGATTTATTTAGAATTCAAGGCACACATAACCAGCATGGCTACCACAGCATTCTGCAGCGATACGCCATCCCATCTGGTTTGCGCTAAGTGGGACTTTCATTTGTTTTTCAACAATCTCCAGACAACAATCTCCAGGCTGTGTAATGGCTATTTGACAAAGAAGGAGAGTGAAGAAGTGCTACATCAGATGACCTGATCTCCACAATCACCCAACCTCAACCCAATTGAGATGGTTTGGGATGAGTTGGACCGCAGAGTGAAGGAAAAGCAGCCAACAAGTGCTCAGCATGTGGGAATTACTCTGTCAAGACTGTTGGAAAAGCCTTCCAGGTGAAGCTGGTTGAGAGAATGCCAGGAGTGTTCAAAGATGTCATCAGCGCAAGGGTGGCTACTTTGAAGAATCTAAAATCTATTTTGATTTGTTTAAAACTTTTTGGGTTACTACATGGTTCCATATGTGTTATTTCATAGTTTTGATGTCTTCACTATTAGACTACAATGTAGAAAATAGTATCAATAAATATAAACTCTTGAATGAGTAGGTGTTTCCAAACTTTTGACGTGTACTGCATACTGAACAAAAATATAATGAATGTAACGACATTGGGCCTCAGGATCTCAGCAAGAAATCTTTGTGCATTCAAATTGCCATAGATAAAATGCAATTGTGCTCATTATCTGTAGCTTATGCCTGCACATACCATAACCCCACCATGTTTACAACATTGACATCAGCAAACCGCTCGCCCAGATGTGGTCTGCGGTTGTGAGGCCGGTTGGACGTACTGCCAAATTCTCTAAAATGACATTGGAGGTGGCTTTTAGTAGAGAAATTAATATTAAATTATCTGGCAACAGCTCTGGTGGACATTATTGCAGTCAGTATGCCAATTGCACACTTCCTCAAAACTTGAGACATCTGTGGTATTGTGTTGTGTGACAATACCGTATATTTTAGTGGCCATTTATTGTCCCCAGCACAAGGTGCACCTCTGTAATGATTATGCTGTTTAATCAGCTTATTGATATGCCACACCTGTCAGGTGGATGGATTATCTTGGCAAAGGAGAACTGCTCACTAACCAGGATGTAATCAAATTTGTGCACAACATCTGAGAGAAATAGGCTTTTTATTTATTTCAGCTCATGAAAATGGGACAAACACTTTACAGGTTGCGTTTATATTTTTGTTCAGTGTATATGATGGTGAGTATAGACAGTATATGACTAGAAAAGGTTTGTACAGCAGTAGTTATATAGGATTATGCAGGACTAGAATACAGTCGTGGCCAAAGGTTTTGAGAATGACACAAATATTAATTTTCACAATGTCTGCTGCCTCAGTGTCTTTAGATACTTTTGTCAGATGTTACTATGGAATACTGAAGTACAATTACAAGCATTTCATAAGTGTCAAAGGATTTTATTGACAATTGCATGAAGTTGATGCAAAGAGGCAATATTTGCAGTGTTAACCCTTCTTTTTCAGGACCTCTGCAATCCGCCCTGGCATGCTGTCAATTAACTTCTGGGCCACATCCTGACTGATGGCAGCCCATTCTTGCATAATCAATGCTTGGAGTTTGTCAGAATTTGTGGGTTTTTGTTTGTCCACCCGCCTCTTGAGGATTGACCATAAATTCTCAATGGGATTACGGTCTGGGGAGTTTCCTGAACATGGACCCAAAATATTGATGTTTTGTTCCCCGAGCCACTTAGTTATCATTTTTTATCTTTTGGCAAGGTGCTCCATCATGCTGGAAAAGGTGAGTGAGCCCACTCCCTTGGTTGAGAAGCAACCCCACACGTGAATGGTCTCAGGATGCTTTACTGTTGGCATGACACAGGACTGATGGTAGCGCTCACCCTGTCTTCTCCGGACAAGCTTTTTTCCAGATGTCCCAAACAATCAGAAAGGGGATTCATCAGAGAAAATTACTTGACTCCAGTCCTCAGCAGTCCAATTCCTGTACCTTTTGCAGAATATCTGTCTGTCCCTGATGTTTTTCCTGGAGAGAAGCGGCTTCTTTGCTGCCTTTCTTGACACCAGGCCATCCTCCAAAAATCTTCGCCTCACTGTGCGTGCAGATGCACTCACACCTGCCTGCTGCCATTCCTGAGCAAGCTCTGTACTGGTGGCGCCCCGATCCCGCAGCTGAATCAACTTTAGGAGATGGTCCTGGCGCTTGCTGGACTTTCTTGAAGCCTTCTTCACAACAATTGAACCGCTCTCCTTGAAGTTCTTGATGATCCGATGAATGGTTGATTTAGGTGCAATCTTACTGGCAGCAATATCCTTGCCTGTGAAGCCCTTTCTGTGCAAAGCAATGATGACGGCACGTGTTTCCTTGCAGGTAACCATGATTGACAGAGGAAGAACAATGATTCCAAGCACCACCCTCCTTTTGAAGCTTCCAGTCTGTTATTCCAACTCAATCAGCATGACAGTGTGATCTCCAGCCTTGTCCTCGTCAACACTCGCACCTGTGTTAACGAGAGAATCACTGACATGATGTCAGCTGGTCCTTTTGTGGCAGGGCTGAAATGCAATGGAAATGTTTTTTGGGGACTCATTTTGCCATTTGCATGGCAAAGAGGGGACTTTGCAATGAATTGCAATTAATCTGATCACTCTTCATAACATTCTGGAGTATATGCAAATTGCCATCATACAAACTGAGGCAGCAGACTTTGAAAATTAATATTTGTGTCATTCTCAAAACATTTGGCCATGACTGTACAGTATATACATATGAAGTGTGTAAAACGGTATGAACAGTTAATTCGGAAAGTATTCAGACCCCTGGACTTTTTCCACATTTTGTTACATTACAGCCTTATTCTAAAATTGACTAAATAGTTTATTTTCATCACCAATCTACACATAATACCCCATAATGACAAAGCAAAAAAACAGATTTTTTAAAATGTTTTGCAAAAAAAAAGAAGGAAATAAAGTGGAATATCACATTTACATAAGTATTCAGACCCTTTACACGGAACTCAAACCGGCTGCACACGTGCGCCATCGTGTGCTATCGTGCATACATTTATTTTGTCCCCCTACACCAAACGCGATCACGACACGCAGGTTAAAATATCAAAACAAACTCTGAACGCATTACATTAATTTGGGGACAGGTCGAAAAGCATTAAACATGTATTGCAATTTAGCTAGTTAGCTTGCACTTTCTAGCTAATTTGTCCTATTTAGTTATCTTGCTGTGGCCAGCTAATTTGTCCTGGGATATAAACATTGAGTTGTTATTTTACCTGAAATGCACAAGGTCCTCTACACTGACAATTAATCCATGCATAAAATGGCCAACCGAATCGTTTCAAGTCATCTCTCCTCTTCCAGGCTTTTTCATCTTTGAACTTATATGGTGATTGGCATCTACACTTTCATAGTATTACCACGATAACCGTCAAAACATTTCATCTTTCAATCACCAACATTGGTATAACCAATGAGGAGATGGCACGTGGGTACCTGCTTCTATAAACCAATGAGGAGATGGGAGAGGCAGGACTTGCAGTGCGATCTGTGTCAGAAATAGAACTGACTTCTATTTTAGCCCTTGGCAACGCAGATGCTCGTTGGCACGCGCGAGTAGTGTGGGTGCAATAATTGAATTACATGAATTTCTATATTTATTTTGTGACGCTGGTGTCTGGTCTGGTCAGCATGTTACTCAGTACTTTGTTGAAGCAGCGATTATAGCCTCAAGTCTTCTTGGGTATGACGCTACAAGCTTGGCATGCCTGTATTTGGGGAATTTCTCCCATTCTCCTCTGCAGATCTTCTCAAGCTCGGTCAGGTTGGATGGGGAGCGTTGCTGCATAGCTATTTTCAGGTCTCTCCAGAGATGTTTGATCGGGTTCAAGTCTGGGCTCTGGCTGGGCCACTCAAGGACATTCAGAGACTTGTCCCGAAGCCACTCCTGCATTGTCTTGACTGTGTACTTAGGGTCGTTGTCCTGTTGGAAGGTGAACCTTCACCCCAGTTTGATGTCTTGAGGGCTCTGGAGCAGGTTTTCAACAAGGATCTCTCTGTACTTTGCTCCGTTCATCTTTCCCTTGATCCTGACTAGTCTCCCAGTCCCTGCCACTGAAAAACATTCCCACAGCATGATGCTGCCACCACCCTGCTTCACTGTAGGGACGGTGGCATGTTTCTTCCAGATGTGACGCTTGGCATTCAGGCCAAAGAGTTCAATCTTGGTTTCATCAGACCAAAGAATCCTGTTTCTCATGGTCAGTCCTTTAGGTGCCTTTTGGCAGCGGGCTGTCATGTGCGTTTTACTGAGCAGTGGCTTCCGTCTGGCCACTCTACCATTAAGGCCCGATTGATGGAGTGCTGCAGAGGTGGTTGTCCTCCTGGAAGGTTCTCTCCACAGAGGAACGCTGGAGCTGTCAGAGTGACCATCGGGTTCTTGGTCAAGGCCCTTCTTCCCCAATTGCTCAGTTTTACTGGGCGGGCAGCTTTAGGAAGAGTCTTGGTGGATCCAAACTTCTTCCATTTAAAAATGATGAAGGCCACTGTGTTCTTGGGGACCTTCAATGTTGTAGAAATGTTTTGTTA
Source organism: Oncorhynchus clarkii lewisi (assembly GCF_045791955.1). Classification (NCBI taxonomy): domain Eukaryota; kingdom Metazoa; phylum Chordata; class Actinopteri; order Salmoniformes; family Salmonidae; genus Oncorhynchus; species Oncorhynchus clarkii. Next base: position 77,259,278 of record NC_092153.1, read on the forward strand.
CCCTTCCCCAGATCTGTGCATCGACACAATCCTGTCTTGGAGCTCTACGGACAATTCCTTCGACCTCATGGTTTTTGCTCTGACATGCACTTTCAACTGTGGGACACAAGTGTGTGCCTTTTCAAATAATGTCCAATCAATTGAATTTACCACAGGTAATCAATGTCCAATCAAATTGTAGAAACATCTCAAGGATGATAAATGGAAACAGCTACATTTCAAGTCTTATAGCAAAGGGTCTGAATACTTATATAAATAAGGTATCAGTTACATTTTTTTTAATACATTTGCAAAACCTGTTTTCACTTTGTCATTATGGGCAATGGTGTGTAGATTGAGGTTTTATTTAATACATTTTAGAATAAGGCTGTAACGTAACAAAATGTGGAAAAAGGGGAATGAATAGTTTCCAAATACACTGTAAACATTATTAAAGTGACCAGTGCTCATGGAGCAGCAGTCTCTAAGGTGCATATTTGTTTCCTTACATTGAAAACAGTCTATGGAGAAGGAGAGACTGCAATCCACACTCAATTCCTCCAACAAGGAAAAACCTGGGAACATTGGGAAAGTTTCTGGAATTTTGCGACGAGATACACAATATGATCCTTAGGCCTACCTGAGACGTTGATTGAGGTGCCGGCGTCGAGGACGCCGCTGTTCGGCCGGACGCAGTAACGGCGCGGGGCCGTCGTCTTGACTTTGAAGCACACATTCCTGTCTGTAGGGTTGGCGAGCTTTAGGGTGGTGTTGACCACATCCGAGAAGGGACCTGTACAGGGAGAACAAGGTCCCAAAAAGGAAAAGGGTTAGAGAAGCTGGAGCCTCCATCTTTTTATTATTATTCTTTTTTTTGAATCAAACCTAAATATATACTGGGATTTAGACCGACAATAGGCGACTTCACAGACAACAGGCTTTACAGAGGTGGGGCTAAAAGGGACAATCTGCAGTTGCTACATAAATGTTTGGACTTAAATTAATGATGTACCCATTGATTCTTGAAGAAAATAACATATTAATTAATGCCTCATGAGCATAGATACACTGTCATCAGAACCCAAAATATAAGCTGTTTACCAGAGGAAGGGATGAACTTTGTTATTGTTTCAATTGCCGATTGGCCCTTTAAAAAGGTAGATTCAATAATGACATCATTGTACACAGTTGGGCAACTTCCTGATTAACAACAACAACACAATACAAATCTGGATTTGCCCAAAGGGGTCATGATTCACAACTACTTGCTTTGAGACAATGAGAGACGGGCTTAGCGACAAATCAGTTAGTCTACTTTTAAAACCTATGCTGAAGACCGCCAGGCAGGTTACAGACACCTGGGGTTCCAATCACCAGGTTATCACATTCCATACCCCCTGGGGTTCCAATCACCAGACTATAACATTCCATACCCCCTGGGGTTCCAACCACAAGGCTATCCCATTCCATACCCCCTGGGGTTCCAATCACAAGGCTATCACATTCTATATCACCTGGGGTTCCAATCACAAGGCTATCACATTCAATACCCCCTGTGGTTCCAATCACCAGGCTATCACATTCCATACCCCCTGGGGTTCCAATCACAAGGCTATCACATTCTATATCACCTGGGGTTCCAATCACAAGGCTATCACATTCCATAACACTGGGATTGATGGTCGGTAACGCTGACAGAAAGAGAGTGTACAAAATTGCCACAAGCAGACAGACTAATGCATGTGAAAGCTGTGCAAACCGTAGAGAAAACATGGTGAGCTAATCAAATGAATGTTACTGAATCAGCACATCAAAAGGCATGTGTGGAGGTCTGTCATGTGCCGGATCGCCATTTCAGAATGAGGAAATGGTTTGAAGAAAGAGAGGGAAGTTACAATACAAAAATCAGGCTTAAGGCGATGCACATTACGTAACGTAGAGGAACACATCCTAAGGACAACAAGTCTGAATACTAATCCAAGGTTTAGGAGGCCTACTTTTGAGCTATGCTTTTGAGTGGGGACATCTATGAACTGTATTAGTTAATGACCCACATACAGACGTGTAGGCCTATTCACTGAAAGGGCAGTAGGCCTAATTGATACCGTCAAATTATCATCTGGATCAAGGCTTCATCCACATGCGTCTGAGGTGTATGGACGTTGACACATTAGGTCAGATGCCAACACCAAAATAGAACCCCAGACTTGGTTATAGCCTGAACCAAAATACAGTTGCCTCTACTAACCTCAGTCTGGGGTCGTTCCATCTGATTTAAATCCCTTTGATTTGACTGAAACCTTCCATACGTGTTTTTCCCATGGTAGAAGTGGTTAGAAAGGGAGTTTTTGGACATGAATGCCAAAACACTCAGGAGGTTCTCAAAGTTGACCCATTTTGCCTACCCCACCATGTCGTCATCACTGAAAGAGACAAACGGTTGAATTTGATATAATTTTATAGCTTACAAACAGGGTTGTCAAACTATTCTGTGATTTCTTGAAAAAAAAAGAATAATAAAAAATGTCATTTTTTAACCTTTAATGTTAATGATCTAAAAACGCGTAAACTCAGATTTTTCTCATTTTCACAAATGTTGTACTGTAGCTTAGACTCTTTCATATCATCTTAGGTGTTTGTGTTGTGCCAGCCATCGGTTGAGACACAGCATTCTCCTGAATACAGGGTGGCTGTCATTTCAATCATATATAATTCATAGAATGGGCCTATCCTTTCAGACCACTGCAATTTAGCTGGTACACCATTGACATATACATTTAATTGAAACTTTAACTTACAATTACTACCGGAAACATGGCCGTTGGTCCATCCACGGTCGAATGTCAAATTGAATGGGAATATCTATTCCATGATCTATATTTATTATTTCAATAGGGTTCTTATGGAGTATTAACAGTCTAATTTATAACAATGGATAATCCCACTTAAATCAATATTCTCTGATGTGTAAGACCTCCAACCATCTTTGTGGTACCGTTTGGAAGTAAAAAAAAATATTTTACTCACATACTTACATGACACCCACCCTGTATTCAAGAGTATGCTGTGTCTCAATCGATGGCGGGCACAACACAAACACCTCAAATGATGTAACAACAGACTACGCTACAACACATATGAAGATGACCGTTTTTTTTTTTGCGAGTTCCATATTTTTTTTTTTTTTTAGAAAAGCAAAACTTGGGGCGGCTAGTGGTTAGAGCGTTGGACTAGTAACCGGAAGGTTGCAAGTTCAAACCCCCGAGCTGACATCTGTCGTTCTGCCCCTGGACAGGCAGTTAACCCCCAGGCCGTCATTGAAAATAAGAATTTGTTCTTAACTGACTTGCCTAGTTGAATAAAGATAAAATAAATAAATGTCCCTTTCCAAATCATGTACAGTCAATTTAATTTACCACAGGTAAATAAAGGTACAAAAATGTAAAAAATAAAAAAATGGTTCTATTAAAAGGTCCATTGCTATCTCAATATCAAATCATTTCTGGGTAACAATTGTTTTTAATTAAAATGGTCAAAAAAAAGAAACAAATAGCTTCTCAGCAAATAGCAATTTGGGAGTGGTCAGGGGAAAACTGAAAACTAGCTGTTATTACTCATTTTGAATAAGTAGAGCAGCTGATGCAATTAAGGCCATGGCTAATTTAGAAATATAATAATATAATAATAACATGCCATTTAGAAGATGAAATGAAAGCATATATCGTTGGGCCCTATATCCAGGTGCAGTTCCATTAATTGCTCGGTTGTAGTGAATCAAGTCTTTGTTAAACATGTTTTATTTGAAAACACCAGAGTGGGCTTAATATGAGGGCAGGTTTTCTTTCACTTCCAAGAAAGGATTGGCTACCAGTATTACTGTCACTAATGGCTCTCGTTCTACAGAACTATAGAAAAAGTGGCCTTTAAACTGACAGCCTTGATTAAACGTATAGTTTAGCCTACTAGGTTCAGCTCACAAAACATCTAAGAGGAGATAGACCTTCTTAGAGCAGCGTTTCCCAAACTCGGTCCTCAGTGACCCCAAGGGGTGACCCTTTTGTTTTTTGCCCAAACACTACACAGCTGATTCAAATGATCAAAGCTTGATGATTCGTTTATTGTTTGAATCTGCTGTGTAGTAGTAGTGCAAAAAACAAAACGTGCACCACTTGGGGTCCCAAGGACCAAGTTTAAGAAACCCTGTTCTAGAGGAACTGGAAAAAAATGACTTCAGTGCCACAGGGACAATAATTTGGTATTTTTAACCTATTAGGCCTATCAATAAGAAAAGAAGCCTAAACGTATACAACAGCCTGGGCCTAGTAGACCTATCTAAAGGAAAGCAGGGTTTGGAGGAAATAGGAAAATACTGGTTGGGGGAGGAGAATTGGGAAGGACGTAGCTGGCTGTGAGGGTCAACCAACCAGGTGTGGTGCAAATTTATTTGTATCATTTTTTAAAATTTATATATATTTTTTACTTTAAACCCTTTTTCTCCCCAATTTCGTGATTCCCAAATTGGTAGTTACAGTCTTGTCCCATCACTGCAACTCCCGTACGGACTCGGGTGAGGCGAAGGTTGAGAGCCATGCGTCCTCTGAAACAGGACCGCGCCTAGCCGCACTGCTTCTTGACACACTGCTCGCATAACCTGGAAGCCAGCTGCACCAATGTGTCAGATGAAATACTGTCTAGCTGGCGACCGGAATCAGCTTGCAGACGCCCAGACCCCTAACCCGGACGACGCTGGGCCAATTGTGTGCCACCTCATGGATCTCCCGTTCACGGCCGGCTGTGACACAGCCTGGGATCGAACCCGGGTCTGTAGTGACGCCTCAAGCACTGCGTGCTTAGACCGCAGCGCCACTCGGGAGGGCCGTAGGCCTATATTTTTACAGGTTTATTTCATTAGGTCAAAACTGTGTGGAATACCTTGAATCACTGAGGGCTCCAATTACCTTCAATTTGCTTCTAATAATCTCTAATTGTCTAGTCAAGGTAGGCTAATGGCTGTCCTTGAAGAACAAGAAGACATGAGGCACCAGGGGAATGGAAGGAACACTACTAGCCTCAAGTCCCTGCAACCAACCATGGCCTGGTTTCCCAAAAGCATCTTTAAGCTTAAGCTCATCATTAGAAGCATCGTTAAATCTCCAAGCGGTTTCCCAAAAACCATCGTTACTGAAGTTGCACTTGAAAGCGCTCGTTATTTACCAACTGCCTCAGACCACTCATAGAACAGCTAAGTGCATTGTTAGATGCTTGTTTGCCCTTCCGCATCACTTTAAGATCTTATCGTCTCTGTGACTTCTTCAGAATGAAGTTGACTACAATTACAAAGTTGCCAAAGTCTTTGCAATTGTTACAAATACGTGAAGGATAAACATATGCTTTAATAAAATAAAACTGAGATGACTGCATTAAAAGATATAGGCTACATGGGCCCATATATTTCAATAATAATGAAATCAATTTAATGTTTAATCAATTGAAATCTATTTTGCCAATACTGCAATGTTTGCATATTCAGACCCTTTGACCTTTTCCACATTGTTACATTACAGCCTTATTCTAAATGTATTAAAATGTTGTTTTTTCCCCCTCATCATTCTACACACAATACCCCATAATGATAAAGCAAACACAGTTTTTTGTAAACAGAGGAACTCTGGAGCTCTGTCAGAATGACCATCGGGTTCTTGGTCACCTCTCTGACCAAGGCCCTTCGCCGATTGTTCAGTTTGGCGGGGCGGCCAGCTCTCGGAACAGTCTTGGTGGTTCTAAACTTCTTTCATTTAAGAATGATGGAGGCCACTGTGTTCTTGGGGACCTTCAATGCTGCATAAATGTTTTGGTACACTTCCTCAGATCTGTGCCTTAACACAATCCTGTCTTGGAGCTCTACGGACAATTCCTTTGACCTCATGGCTTGGTTTTTGATCTGACATGCACCGTCACCTGTGGGACCTTATATAGTCAGGTGTGTGCCTTTCCAAATCATGTCCAATCAATTGAATTTACCACAAGTCGACTTCAATCAAGTTGTAGAAACATCTCAGGGATGGTCAATGGGAACAGGATGCACCTGAGCTCAATTCATTTTTATTTTTTAATACATTTGCAAAAATGTATAAAAATCTGTTTTCGCTTTGTCATTATGGGGTATTGTGTGTTGATTGAGGCAAAAAAAGTAATTTAATCCATTTTAGAATAAGGCTGTAATGTAACAAAATGTGGAAAAATCAAGGGGTCTGAATACTTTCCGAATGCACTGTATTTCATGATGTGTAACAACATGTGCACAATGACGTGCCCAATCTGTCATTTAGTGCATTACTATTGGGTAAGCATAATAAGCCAGCTAAATATTTGCCGCCATAGGTGGTAATATTTCTCTAGGAGCTGATCAATTGTCAGTATTGTGGAGTATGCCTAATTCGAATGTTAAGGTAAGATTTTAATGGTGTATTATATCAGTATAAAATCAAATTTGATCAAATAAAATATTATTAGTCTCATGCTTCATAAACAACAGGTGTAGACTAAGAGTGAAATGCTCACTTACCTTACCAATGTTAGTTCCACACTTGGTGCACCCTCTATGACTTGGGTGGCTGAAGTCTTAAGCACTTTTTAGGGCCTTGTTTACTTATTTTCCACCATAATTTGCAAATAAATTCATTAAAAATCCTACAATGTGATTTTCTGGATTTTTTCCCTCATTTTGTCTGTCATAGTTGAAGTGTACCTATGATGAAAATTACAGGCCTCTCTCATCTTTTTAAGAGGGAGAACTTGCACAACTGGTGGCTGACTAAATACTTTTTTGCCCCACTGTATGTTTGGAATATCAAATCGCAGTATTGAATTGCAATACATATAGAATCGTGAGAATCGCAATACATATCATATTGGCACTTAAGTATTGTGATAATATCGTATTGTGAGGTCCCTGGCAATTCCCAGCCCTACTAGCTGGTATAGAGGAAACCCTTGTGTTTGAGGGAAACAAAGGTGCATTGTGGATGGAAATGTGGAAGTGAGCTGCCTCGTAGTGTGAATTAGCACATAGACTAAGATAAGGTTTCAGCCCGCAAATGTCCACAGCAACTGACACTTCCCTTCACACACTGAGCCAAGACAAGAGGCAAATTTTAAACCCTCACAACTGGTGAAACATCGTTCAATGAAACGACTCATGCAGCTAACTACTGTAGCCTATACCTTATCTACAACAGCTTTCCAACTGGCAGAAAAGAAATACAGCCACAAAAAGAGAGTTCTGAAGAAAATATTTAATGCTGTTGTGTCGTCTGAAAGGTTTGTTATTGAGAAAGAGCAAGACTGTGTACCTTGAGTGTGCGGTTCCAAATTGATACTAATAAAGAATAAGGAGATTAATAAAGAACCCGAAAGGAACACAGCTGGATTTGTTGTCAACACAGGCCTGCTTTTCAATGGGCAATTTTAGTCTAAGAGGTTAGGTGATTTGATTATCTGTCCAGTCAAAGACTTTAATTAGTAATTTAGGTGTTACCAAACAATGGCAAATGACTGGTTTACAAACCTCCGACTACTCCCCACTTGGCTATAAGTACAATCACTACTAATAGACATTCAAAACTGCTTCAATAGTTTAGCTCAGATGTGTTGCAATCATCTCGAAACATGGCCAGATTTTCATGGTAACATAGTGTAGGGTGTCCACCCACTCTGCTTTGTTGATGCAACTGCACCGCCCACAACCGCAAGACCCTCCTGCACAACGCATCACCCCGGGGGCAAACTACCTGCCCTCCAGGACACCTACAGCACCCGATGTCACAGGAAAGCCAAAAAGATCTTCAAGGACAACCACCACCTGAGACACTGCCTGTTCACCCTGCTACCATCCAGAAGGTGAGGTCAGTACAGGTGCATGCATCAAAGCTGGTACCAAGAGACTGAAAAACAGCTTCTATCTCAAGGCCATCAGACTGTTTAACAGCCATCACTAACACAGAGGCTGCTGCCTACATACAGACTTGAAATCACTGGCCACTTTAATAAATGGATCACTAGTCACTTTAACAATGCCACTTGAATAAATGTTTACATAAGTTGCATTACTCATCTCATAACGAGATAACATAATGAGAGAAAAAGTGCTGATGCAAAACCAAATTTCAGAATTGCACCTATTCTAGTAGAATATCTCCCCTTGAAAAATACAAATAATATACATTTTGGGGGAAATTGATCCACGGACCTACAAAAAGGGGCACCAGTTGCCCATTCCTGCTCTATATTGACAATGACTTTGTAGGCATGCTAGCACTGGGTTCCCCAACTTGTTCATGTTGAGGCCCCGTAAATAACAGAAATAACAATATCAGGCTTATATGAGAGAAACCTGATTGTGATTTTACCTAACAGAAGTCTTGACATTTTAGTTATTTCTGTCACTTTGCTGAATACCCTGAAAGCCCCATGCAGATCTCCAGGGGCCCAGTTTGGGAACCCCTGTACTGGTCTGTGTGGCTTGGGATTTCCTTGAGGTAAACCTATTTCTCCTAGTTATCAATTAGTGGGCTCAGTTTGTTTGCAATGAGCCAAGACAAACAAAATGGCTACCTTCACAACAAGCAGTGCAGTTTAAAGCTGCTTTAACTTTTTCTGGGACCCAACCAAATTCACATAGAAATGTGAGTTAAAGATCTGTCATTCTCATTGAAAGCAAGTCTAAGAAGTGGTAGATCTGTTCTTTGTGCTCTATTTATGTTTCCCTTTCTTAAGTTTAGTTTTTGCATCGCTTACTTTCATTTTTGTAAACCAGCTTTAAAACAGCTGAAAATACAATATTTTTGGTGATTGAAAATATATTTCACAGCGGTTTATATGGTACAATGATTCTCTACACTATATGTTGCTTGTTTTGTCACAAACTGAAATTCGGCGAGGTACTAGAATTTTAGCAACCAGGAAATGGCAGAGCAATGTCTGCATATTGCACCTTTAAGCAATGGATTATATTGGCTTGACAAGGCAATAGGGCATCTCAAATTACTGTGGAAAGACCCTATATATATAATTCAACAAACACAGATGAAAGGCTATTTGTTATTTTGTATCTAAAAAATGGCCTAGAGTCACATTGTGATAATGCTTCATGGAACGTAGCCTATTGAGTGGAGTCAATAAATTAATATTTAACTAACTGGACACATTGTAATTCTTAGGATGCCCAGTACAAAGTGTCCATATGGTATCCTGACCCACATTGCTGCTTTCCACACCTGGTCATGAACAACACTTGCCAATTGATGAGAAGAACCGCCAGATAGCAATATAGCTAACGTTAGCTAGTATTTCATGCCCAGTTCCATCTTGCTAGCTGGTAGACTAACCGCTAGCTAATTACAGTAACTAGCAAACTAGACAAATTAGTTAACGTTAGCTACCTATCATGATGCTTTCAACGTGCATGTTGGGACAATCAGCTGCTATTCATTGTTAACTCATAAATTACACTGACATGATTGTCGTCGGGCATGAACGATAATAGCTGCGATTCAACCAGTAATTGTATTTTGACATTGTGCTTGAAACACAGCTAGCACAATAATAAACAGACTGACTCGCCTAAATTACTGGAACGATATTGCACAATGCACCTGAAACATAATGCACTAACTGACGTTACTAGGCTAGCTACCAGCTAACTAGTTACCTTACTAGAAGGTCAACTCGACATTATTAGCAGTAAAGACTTGTCAGGGAGCTGCAGGAATAGCTAGCTAGCTAGCTAGCAAGCACAGGTTAATGTTCACGCTGCCAGAACATATGCCAACTAGTCGTTTGAAATTATTCTCCTCCCTAGCTCACTGTTATTTTACAAATTAATGGGCATATGGTGTGCCCCCTCCTTATTAAATGGGCCTGTTACTAACTACCCCACTCACAAAAATGGCTCCCCCCCTCCCTTCAGAGTTGGGCCCTCCCCTCCTCAGTAGTATCTTACCTCGGAATTTCAGTTCGTGCTGTGGCTCCAAGAGCAGGACCTGATCTTGTCTGGCCATGACCCAGCGGTTCCAAGCTCAATGTAAATCGTTTCCGTATATTACTCCTGTTGTGGTGATGTTAGCTAGTGTTATCTTTAGAGTTATTATTATGCTAATTAGCTATGCGATTATCCTGTCTCCCGGTCAGTGCAAATAGCCAGGGAGCTACTAGCGGCGGTTGTGATGCAGCAAGAAAGGAGTGAGAGAGAGGCTTTGTGCAACGTCACAGCCCCTGCATAGCCACTCAACGAGGAGTGAAGAGGTGATGCGAGACGGAGTCCGGGCAAAGCTTGGGAGTTGGGACGCCTAAGCCTGGGAGGGAGGGACAGGTGTCTCATGGTCATCAATCTTTCTCAGGACCTTCTTATGTATCATGTTATCACAGTGTTATGGCCTCTTATAATTAATGCCATACATCATGCATTTCTAACGACCTATAATGGCATTCCTGTTAATCCTGTACAGTTTCAGGCAAGTGCAAATTGACAACAATAAAAATCACTTTGATAAAGTATTTACCCAATAAAAGGATATACATTTATGTTTCTGTAAACCATATCTGCAAAAGTAGGAAAAGTGCCAGTCCCAATACACAGCCCTATGGTGCACCTATTCACCTATCACCCTTCACAATGTTCCTTTATAAACATGCATGTGACACACAGGTTTACTTGAAATAACTAACATGATTGACCCCAGTGTTGGCGTGTTGAGAGGTTGTCAGGTGAACGTTCAGCATCCTCAGCACTATTCAAAGTGCAGCATGGAATCCTATCCCAGTGATACACATGCCTGAAGAGTCATGTATTAAATATATACGCACACACACACACACACACACAATATATATATATATATATATATATAAATAACCAGAAGGCTAACTGCCACTGGCGCAAGAGGACCAATTACATAACACCACTTTCACTTTATCTCCCTGACTCGCATAAGCACACAGCCTCCAAGGTACCTCTGGTCCAGGTTGTACCTGTACCTCTTAACTTAGAAGAGGAATGTGCACCAACACCCTGGACCAGAGGTATTCACGGCCCAGCCCAGCAGACAGTATCCCACTCACACACAAATTCCTTCAATATGTTTTTATTTATTAGTAAACTGCTTGACAATTCCCTTTTAGACATTCAACAAAACAATGCTAACATGTTTCAGACTCTTTTTTGGGGTTATTGTTTAGTCATTATGACAAGTATGAAAGATAAATATGACAAAGTAGTGGTGGAGGTACTATACATGTGTGGATCTATGCCTGGTCTAGCATCTCCGACAATGTAACATACATTATATTTAATCTTACAGGCTAAATAGTCATTGATTTTTTTTAAATAGTCATTGATTTGTGTGCATGTTTGGTGGCATCTACATCGAATAAGACAATTCACATAATGTGTTGCTGCAAAATCTCTCAGGACCAGCCTAAGACTGTTGGTATTTTTCCCAAAAATTATTCATGCAACTGGTTGTCTTTCTATGATAGGCCCTTAGCACTCCAATGCCAAATTCAGTAACTATCTTGTCACACACCAGACATAAATGAGTACACCTAGACATTACACTGTTATTTATGTAACAAATATCTACATTTCCAACTGTTAAGCATTAGAACAAATGTGAGTAATGCAATTGTGATGTGTGTTATTGAAATTACATTTTAAAAATGTCACAGAGAAGAAGCTGCCTCATCTTCTACAAAAGATAGAGAGCAAAATAAAAAGTCATACTGTAAAATAATGATTGCTGGAATACAAAAGGCATATGATGCAATGCCATTATAAAGGCTATGAAAGAAAATGATTTACTCAAACAAACAGTACAAGACGTATTGGGACTTGTCTGGTTCATATTTTTTCAGATAGGTTTGCTGCAGAAAAATGGCGGCAAAATAAATCAGCAATAATATACCTAAAAAAGGTAAGGTACACAAATATTTCATCTGAAAGTGCAGTTGTAAAGTACCAGAAATACATTTCCCTTTTTAATAAATGCACTGTCCTGGCTAACTACGATATCATTTCAAGTGGAAATCATTGAGGAACACTTAAAACGCCACAACCATAAACATTGTATTTTTAAAGGCCTTTTGAATAATTGATGCTCAGAATCTCAAAACTTAATCACTAAAAGTAACATGTAAGCATATTATAGCTTGTCACCAAGCTCAGGACCCTGGGACTGAACACCTCCCTATGCAGACCCGACATCAGGCGGTGAGGGTAGGCAACAACACAGTCAACAAGCTGACCCTCAACACAGGGGCCCCCCAAACTGTGTGTGCTTAGCCCCCTCCTATACTCATAGCTCGCCTCCAACTCCATCATCATGTTTGCTAACGACACGACGGTGGTCTGCCTGATCACCAATGACGATGAGACAGCCTACAGCAGCGCTTCCCAAACTCGGTCCTCGAGACCCCAAGGGGTATACATTCTGTTTTTTTCCCTAACACTACACAGCTGATTGAAATGATCAAAACTTAATTATTAAAATAATCAACTAATCAGCTATGCAGTGCTAGGGCAAAAAACGAAACTTGCACCCCTTGGGGTACCGAGGACCGCATTTGGGAAACCCTACAGGGAAGAGGTCAGCACAACAGCCTCTCCCTAAATGTCAGCAAGACCAATGAGCTGATCTTGGAATTGAGGAATAAGGGGCCCCACCAACGGGGCTGCAGTGAAGAGGGTCAAGAGCTTCAAGTTCCTCTGTGTCTACATCACTGAAGACATATCATTGTCCTCCTACAACAGCATAGTCGTAAAGAAGGCACAGCAGTGCCTCTTCTGCCTCTGGAGGCTGAAATGATTTGGCATGGCCCATCAGATCCTTAGGAACTTTTACAGCTACACCACGAGAACATCCTGACTGGTTGTATCACCGTCTGATATAGCAACTACAACGCCCTCGACCGGAAGGCCCTACAGAGGGTGGTACGGACAGTTCCACCTCATCATTGTGGGTGAGCTCCCAGCCATCCAGGACATACATGCCAGGCGGTGACTGAGTAGAAGATACTGGTGTATCAAGGCTCAGACAAACAGACTCATCAGCCCCTGGCCATGTGGTTTCTTAATTACACTGAACAAAAATATAAACGTAACATGTAAAGTGTTGGTCCCATGTTTCATGGGCTGAAATAAAAGATCCCAGATTTTCCATATAAACTTTTAGTGTGTATCTCAAATTTTGTGCAGAAATTGGTCTACATTCCTGTTAGTGAGCATTTCTCATTTACTAAAATAATCCATCCACCTGACAGGTGTGCATATCAAGAAGCTGATTAAACAGCATTATCATTACACAAGTGCAACTTGTTCTGGGGACAAAAGGCCAATAAAATGTGCAGTTTTGTCACAACACAATGCCACAGATGTCTCAAATTGAGGGAGCTTGCAATTGGCATGCTGACTGCGGGGATATACACCAGAGCTGTTGCCAGAGAATTTAATGTTAATTTCAGTACCATATGCCGCCTCCATTTTAGAGAATTTGGCAGTACGTCCAACCGGCCTCACAACCACAGACCACGTGTTACCACGTCGGCCCAGGTCCTCCACATCCGGCTTCTTCACGTGTGGGATCGACTGAGGAGTATTGCTGTCTGCAATAAAGCACTTTTGTGGGGGAAAATAAAAACTAATTCCGATTGGCTGGACCTGGTTCCCAAGTGGGTGGGCCTATGCCCTCCCAAGTTCACCCATGGCTGTGTCCCTAAGCAGTTATGTGAAATCCATAGACTAGGGCCTAATACATTTATTTCAATTGACCGATTTCCTTATGAACTGTAACTCAGTAAAATCGTTGCGTTTATATTTTTTGTTCAGTATATACACACACAAAAAATGAGTTCTACTATTTTGATATTGATTACTGCACTGTTGGGTAGAGCGTGCAAGTCAAACATTTCACTGTACTTGTGCATGTGACAATAAAACTTGAAACTAGATCTTCTCGATACCTAAAAATTATTGTCACATTTTAGTAACCCTTGCCATAAAGACAATTATTGCACTGACATGGTTGTCAAAAAAAAATTAATCCTGAAGAACATTACAGTCAACCCTGCTATTAACACACCTCCCCCATCAACACTGATTATAATGGAAAGGACAAAAGCCCCTTTAAGACAACTTCACCTCAAGAGACCCACCCTGAAACACAATTATCCCCCCCTATCCCTTAAACAGTGTGCAATTGTGTACTCCTCCCCGCTCATTTAAAAGCATTGGGTTAGATTGGTGTCCACTGAACACAGAGAGTTTCCATCATATTTCTTAAACCAGTCGTTTCCTTTAAATCAATGAAAGGAAGTGAACAAATGCACACATTACGAGAAAGGACAGACAATTCAGACGCCAGTCTACAGCTAGAGGCAGGCTGGCCAGTCTACAGCTAGAGGCAGGCTGGCCAGTCCTCAACTGGTGTTAAATGTGGCCCATTCACATGTTTTCGGCAAGAGAGAAAGACACTAGGAGGAAATGAAAAGGAAAGGGGAACGACTACATGGATCGCTCTATGCTAGGCATTATCCCTAAATTGCCTGTCAAATGGAAATAGGTCAGGAACTAAAATGTGAGACTTTACATTACTGTACTACACAAAGGAGCAATTTAAGACAGAGTGAACACATTGCTCAGTGCTCCTTCATTGCTTCTCTTTGTATTTTGGGACAAGGTGTTCCAGATGCACACCATATTCAAGCTTTCCTTAATTGCTTGCTTCACAGCGTAGTGAAGGCAGCCAGCAGAAGAAAGAAGGAGCAAGGGGAACGAATGAAACAGGTCCCCGGAGTAGAGCACATCATTTGGAATTGAAAAGAGAGCACGGTTCATCAGCGGGTCAGCATGTCAATGGAAAGCTGTGCCTGGTTCTCTGCGGGAAACCTTTTCTTTAGAAAGATCTAAAGATTGTCGACTTGTTCTTCTTAGAACAAGTCCAGTTTCCAGATATGGTCCTTTTTTATCTCTGGCCAGGTAGTAAAACTATGTTGGATGTGCGAGCCAGTGCTTATTCTGTAAAGGAATGAGAAAAGAACGATGATTTTTTTTATTTTTATGGGACAATTAAAGAATTGGCAGGACCTCACAAAATCTGTAAAACTGTCATAACAAAAAAAAACTGTGAGAGATCGCAGACGGACGGGGGTTGCCAACTAACACAAACAGTTAAAATGCCATTTCAAAAACATTGAAACGCAATGAACACTGTAAAAGGGCTGGCAGTATACTCCAAGCACCCCAGGGAAATTCATTTACAGAATTTCAGCGATTGGCTAAAAAAAATAAAAATAAAATGTTTTACCTTTATTTAACTAGGCAAGTCAGTTAAGAACAAATTATTGTTTTCAATGACGGCCTAGGAACAGTTAACAGGTTAACTGTCTTGTTCAGGGGCAGAACAACAGATTTGTACCTTGTCAGCTCAGGGGGTTTGAACTTGCAACCTTCCGGTTACTAGTCCAACGCTCTAACCACTAGGCTACCCTGCCGCCCCAACTATCAACTATTAAAGTGGAAAACGTTAGCAGTTATAACCGCACACTTGCTGACTGCCTGCCAGTCTTGTCAGCACTCAAACAGCCTGGCCCTCTAAGAGACGAGGCCTCAATGTAGAAGACAGCAATAAAATTACTCCTTTTCGGTGGTAACTATCAACCAGCCAAGTTAAAATCCCCTTTATCAAACCCATTTTCCCTCCAAAGTGTCAAGGCTAAAGCAGTCACTGAGAGACACAACGATATTGATGAGCACTGAAATTGTAATGAGAAACAATATGACAGAAAAAGAGCACATTACCCCCATTAGGGATTTTCATTACTGTTTCTCAAACGGTTTGGCAAACACCTGCCTTGGCCCTGTGCTGCAAAGCACTGTGTGAAGGTCCTTAAAATGTAACAGACTACACAACTACACTTCCCATCATGCACCTGACTCATCTACCTGGTTCACAAGAGTTAGAGTTGGGGATGTTTCTTCTTAAATTTGGGAAGAAAAATAAAATCGAACAATGACTTCTTTAACACTAGCACAATTTAACAAATAGAACATTCGTATAGAACATTAATTTAGTCTCCTGTTGGAAAACAGATCATGTGGTTGTTCCAAGAGAAGAAGCACTGCATGCTGCAGATCCAATGATGCCATGACCCGTGTAGAGGTTTACAAGATAAGAACGGAAATAAAACTTTTCAGAAGTATTACAAGACATATAAAAAAAAAAAGCCGGGAGGGGAGCTCTTACAACTTGGGGAAACCATAGCAACTGCTGTGGCTTTGGACCACTCGGGGACAATTCACGCAGAAAAGCTTTAAGGACAGGACAGATGTAGGATTCCTCTCAGATGGTACCCCATTTCTCTAAACTGAGTGGACAAATCATTAGGAATACCTGCTCTTTCCATGACAGAGAATGACCAGGTGATCCCTTATTGATGTCACCTGTTAAATCCACTTCAATCAGTGTAAATGAAGGGGAGGAGACAGGTTAAAAAATGATTTTTAAGCCTTGAGACATGGATTGTCTGTGTGCCACAGTGGAGGCTGCTGAGGGGAAAATGGCATCAAAGACCTGGAGACCATGTGTTTAATGTACATGTGACCATTCCACTGACTCCGCTCCGGTCATTACCACAATCCTGTTATTCTTAAATGAAGGTGCCACCAACCTCCTGTGGTGTGCCATTGAGGGTGAATGGGCAAGAGAAAAGATTGAAGTGGCTTGAACAGGGTATGGTAGTAGGTACCAGGTGCACTGGTTTGTGTCAAGAACTGCAACGCTGCTGGGTTTTTCACGCTCAACAGTTTCCCGTGTGTATCAAGAACTGTCCACCACCCAAAGGACATCCAGCCAACTTGACACAACTGTGGGAAGCATTGAAGTCAACATGGGCCAGCATCCCTGTGAAACGCTTTCGACACCTTGTAGAGTCCATGCCCCAACGAAACAAGGCTGACAACTCAATATTAGGAAGGTGTTCTTAATGTTTTGTACACTCGGTGTATAAGGTGCACTACTTTTGACCAGAGCCACATAGGAATCTGGTGCCATAGGCTTGGACGAGCCACAGATCTGGAAAACGGGAGGATGAAGTGAACACAGCAAGGAGGGGGGTGAGACTGCCATAGACCTACTCGGCGATCCTAAAGGATAGCTGCCATAGACCTACTTGGCGATCCTAAAGGATAGCTGCCATAGACCTACTTGGCGAACCTAAAGGATAGCTGCCATAGTCCTACTTGGCGATCCTAAAGGATAGCTGCCATATATCTACTTGGCGATCCTAAAGAATAGCTGCCATAGATCTACTTGGCGATCCTAAAGGATAGCTGCCATAGACCTACTTGGCAAACCTAAAGGATAGCTGCCATAGATCTACTTGGCGATCCTAAAGGATAGCTGCCATAGACCTACTTGGCAATCCTAAAGGATAGCTGCCATAGACCTACTTGGCGAACCTAAAGAATAGCTGCTATAGACCTACTTGGCAATCCTAAAGAATAGCTGCCATGACCTACTTGGCGAACCTAAAGGCTAAATACTGAGATCCAATTTATGCTTAATCCAAAAATGTAGTCGGATGCACCGTATGGATGGCGTGACACAATTCAGCTCCACACCACATCGCTGTGCGCATCTCAAATTTTGTAACAAAACAGAGTGCGCCGTATAACTCCGCAGTGACATGATTGGTAGATGGTAGGAGAGGGTGGGAGGTCCTGCATAAACACAAAACTCACTGCCTTGACAACTTCCTTCACAACAGCTCTGTGCGGCTTGGTTAAGAGCAAGAATAATAAATGCCCTGACTTCTGCAGAGGTCATATCACTGTAAATGCTGCAAGACAAATACAGTGCCTTTAAAGGCTGTGGACTTCATTTGAACCTTTTGGGCTCCAGATAGGCATTAAAAACACAAGACTACAGCTTCACAATAACTAAGCCAAAGTTAGCCGCATAGAACGATGAGATATGGTCATATATCCCAGTGAACTGTAATTTGCTCGGCTGCCCTCTCTTTACAGTGTAGCATTTGTTGCAGGATTCAATGGCGGTAGTAATCAGGGTTTCCTGATGGAGGAGTGGAATTTACAGCTCCCAGGTCTCTGTGACGCAGGTCTGTGGTTAGGGGGGGATTATGGAGGCTGCAAGCAGAGAAGGGTCAGGGGTCAAGGGTCAATGTGGGGACTACGGTCAGGAATCACTGGCAGCATCAGCAGCAGGTCCGGGTCCGGGTCTCTGAGGGCCGCCGGCGCAGTTTGAAGCCATTCCCTGCAGCCCCTCCCCCTGCATCTAGGACAGGGATCCGTTGACCTGCAGGCGGGAACAAAATGTGCAAGAGGGACAAAAAAAAAACAAAGTTACACCCATAAACCATTGGTTAAAATAGGAACACCAGCAGAAGCTCACATAATATTGTTTGGTACACTTAAATAAACAAGGACAATTTCAGCCATTGTACACCACTAGTAATAAAAATGGTATACCATAAAGCATATATTTGGCCTAAAAGATTGGATGCCTCCAAAAGCTAGTGAAAAAAAAAAACACTTACTTATCTCTATAAAGACCTCATTGATGTTAATGGCGTTCTTGGCGCTGGTCTCCACAAAGATGGCGTGGATGGAGTCAGCGTAGTCCTTGGCATCCTTCTCCGAGACCTCCCTATAAAGACGGGTGTGTTCAAGTCTTAACCAGTAACAGACGGGGAAGGGGGTTCTACTAAGCTATGTGCAATTGTTTTAAGAAGATCATACCAAGGATCATTTATCTATTTGATTTAGAATTTCAAGACCACTCGAAGTATCAAAAAAATATATTATACAAAATATTTTTTGTGTCTTGCTGCTATTAGCCCATACGAACGCATTGAATAACAGATTCACTACATGGAACAACAGATAGTCCCCCAAAAAAATCAAATGGAAAATTGTTCTGAAGTCTGTCCTTTATCTGAGAGATATAAGAAAGACCAGGAAACATTTAAAACATTTTTACATGTGTTTAAACACTTATTTTCTTGCCACTAAACAGTCTCCATATGCTAATAAAGGTCCTCTGAGTACATTAAAAAAAGTTTGATATACACTACCAGTCAAAAGTTTGGACACATCTACTCATTCAAGGGTTTTTCTTTATTTTTACTATTTTCTACATTGTAGAATAATAGTGAAGACATCAAAACTATGAAATAACACATATGGAATCATGTAGTAACCAAAAAAAGTGTTCAACAAATCAAAATATATTTTATATTTGAGATTCTTCAAAGTAGCCACCCATTGCCTTGATGACAGCTTTGCACACTCTTGAGACACATCCAATGCAAAATCAAATATCTCTAGCTTAAACAGACAGCTTTTTAATGGGGATTTATGGGTGCAGCTCAATGCTGGGGAGAGGTGCAGGATAGGCAGAGCAATATGGTGGACATGAGCCAAGAATTCACGTCAGCCTGTCCAGTTGTTTCACATCAGTGCAGATGAGAAAGAGGAGGCACGAGGACACACCCCTTCAAACATGAGACGAACCCAACAGGGAGATGAACAGAGAATGGGACCCAAGGTGGCACCACCCCACCAGTATCACAGTGCTCATCTCTGCTAGACTTCTTCCCCCAGTGCTACTGTTCTGTCATTCAATCCAGCTAATGCTCATTTTATTACAATGGACTACATGGAGGCAAACAAGCATCGTACGCTCCAGAGTCCACTCCCGACTGCAAACAATAGCATATCCATGTTTCTCTTTTTCAACCAGACCTGTGCTGTATAACATTTCCATGTACAGTCATGTCTAACAACTGCTTAGATTGTCAATTAAGACTAATACTAATGGATGGTAGATGGAAAAAAATGTCATCGATTTTCAAGCATCAGTTCTCTCCCTTGCTTCAATGCAAATTAAGCTACTCTAGTAGTTAAAGTCCTCTCATCTAAAGCCAGCATGTTTGAGTGACATTAGATAAACTGGGAGAAGTTTATCTCCAGCAGAGAGCTGTATCGGCCGCTTGTTACCGTTTCTCGGTACGTTCAAATTGTTGGAGCCGAAAGTTTGAAGATACACGCTTAGCTCGGCCGATGACGTCCCTTGCACAAACAAAGCGTGGACGAGTCCTTTAACTTTCATTAGAAAATGTAGCACAACCAAATCTCGTGTCAACAATTCAGCGATTTGTCTGGTAAAATGAGAGTATGGAAGCCATGCTGCTGATTTGTAACAATAAACCAGTGTCTGTGTCCCAAATGACACCCTATTCCCTATATAGTGCACTACTTTTGACCAGGACCCTGGTCCAAAGTAGTGCACTATATATGGAATATGGTGCCATTTGGAACACAACCATGTCTTCCTGGGGGACATGAGGGATTTATTTACCTGGCATCGGATAGGTCACACTTGTTGCCAGCGATGGCTACCACGATGTTGGGCGGGCCGTGCTGACGAAGCTCCTTCACCCAGTTCTTTAACGTCTGGAACGAGTCCTGAGAAACAGCGGTTCGAGCCATTCTTACTAACTTTATAGTATACAGTATATAGGCCTAGTAAACATCTTATATTGTAAGATGTCAAGAGTTTGAGAAAATGTTATGCAACGCATGACTGTGTGGGAGTATGTGGTTTAAACAGTCATGAAACATAGGCGATGTAAACATGATATGCAGACAAATGGGTGTGCCTCTCTCCACATGGAATGTGAGAGTGGCCAGTATCAGATGTTTACTGAATATGCCTACATTGGACTCAGTGACCAGTGGGCCCCCATAGTTGCCTACAGTTGACAGCAGAATTCTGTGCACGGATGGATACCTGTGTTTTGCAAAAGGTCAATCTATTTAGAGATTTTTTTTCTGTGGTAAAAAATATAATTTAGCAAAATTACATCACAGGAAAAGAGTAGTACAGTGTCCTTTTAAACATTTGAGGGGAAAAAACAACTAAACAAATGTCATATCACAGCATGTTACCAGAGGGAAAACTTTACCTCTTTAGTGATGTCATAAACAATGATGGCTGCCGCAGAGCCTCTGTAGTACATTGGCGCCAACGCACGGAACTATGGGAAAGCAGAGAGAAGTGGAGAAAGAGCACGGTGAGTAATGGACTGCAGCCATTCTTCAGATAAAGAGGCTGTCCCTCTGGACAGAGAAGATAGTTGGTTTTCTAAAGCTTTCAACAGGGATTTATCTACAGCCAAACCGGTTGCACTGTTACAGTGAGGTCAAGGGGCCATGTATGCATTTGTGGTAGTGTAGATCATAATTAAATTAAGAGTACACGACTTATCTTAAGAGATGCTATGCTTTAAAGAAACAGCCACAGACATTTTTGGCTCATCTTCAAGGATTGTGTATCTAGATCGCTCGTAATTGTTTATTTAGGACATCCATGAGAAAATCAAAGGCTACCAAAATAGCATTGCAATCCGTTCTACCGCCCGTTTTCCAAAACATTACACAGTCAAACTACCCAATCTTTATTAAGCCGTATACGGTTACATTTCGTCAACGTTACATAACTTACTTCACTTTCCCTTTTACCTGAACGTGTCATGAGATAAAACATCCAACTCAAAATGGAGGGGTGAAACTAAAGCAAAGAGAAACGATGGAGCTTCTTGAAAACCCCGAAAGGAATTCTGTTCCAAGCCTATATGCCAAGTGGCTTTCGTTACATGGGAAGTATGGCAAGCCTTTCCACCGAGGGCTCACATGTGGTAAGCATCAGGATAAAGAGGAGCACAATGTGTCAAAGGCAGTTAGCCATTTAATATTAATGGAGAACTATACATTTGGTCTTCACCCAGCAGATCACAAATCCCTGCATAATAAAAACAAGCTGAGTTTACAGCGTTTCCCATTCCATTGTTGGGGGGGGGATTGCCTGATGTTTGCCAGTTCTCCATTTCTTCTGGTATAATATTTTCCAAAAGCTTATGAGTTCTGGCTTGAAAATGCCAACGCAATTAGCATATGCCTGTGTTCATAGAACTCTAAATCAAATGCATATTTCAGACCTTTCCTTACACTGGATGGGTAAATGCAAAAGGTCTCTGCGATGACTGTTTTTAAACCTGTTGTCAAGCTTAAAAAGGATAGTTCACCTAACTATTGGACAAGGAGAGACAGCGATCCATACTTTGGTTTCATTTAAATAGCTGCTGTCACCAAATGCGAACCTAAGAATTCTTATCCAAATACCAAATCCAATATCTCTAAAATGTGCAGGCTACAGCCTAAATTACCCGCAGAAAAGTATCTTCATTCACAATCAACTCTTTCAAATTATGTGAACACAAGTATTTTGATATTGTTGAAAAGGCATACAGGATGTTTGATTTGGTATGATTGTTATCATGTATATTGAGAAGTAACAATGAATGGTATTCAGACCATCTGCAACAAACAAGTGGAAGGTAACACACCTGTCATAAATTAGGCTACCATTTAGGCTAGATCCTCCTACATCTTAGGATAATCTACCACACAAATTTTCTAACATAATTAGCATATTTAACCATGAAAGGAATAATAGGCATGTAATCTATTAGCTAATGAAATAAAGAGATTAGCTTTAAAACAAACAGGAGTGATCCCAGTCAAACATTAACTTGGCACGACCTGGGCCAATTCTCATTTTCCTTTACGATAAAAAGGAATAAACTATCCCAGCTTGGAATGACACGGTTACCTCAGGAAAAGCACACATTCCTTGCAATTATAGTTGTTACTGGCCCCGAGACTACCGGAGGGAGTCCAACTTGGGATACTTGGCAGATGGCGGAAAGGGATGCTGCCTGTCTGACTGGCTAGCGATGTGTAGCTAGACGCAGTACAGCCAGTCTTGTGTGGTCCCCTTCCAAAGTGTATCCAGAGAGCATTTTCACAGTGAGGGCTAGAATCCACAACGCATCTCAAAGTAGGAGTGCTGATCTAGGATCAGGTCCCAACCTGTCCATATAATGTTATTTCATTATGATAGAAAAAGGTGAAACTGCCTACTTCGAGAGGCTTTGTTGATACGGGCCCAGACATCCGACCACACCAGAGCTGTAAAAAAAAAAAAAAAAAACGCCCTTATTTTGCTAAACGTGTGTAGATGAATTACTGAAATTATGAGCCTGGCACCCAATGAAAGGTGCCCGTCCATGCAGAGAGCAAAGGGGAGACCCAGCTTCTGGTGAGATGGGAGGTCTCTGGACAGGGTTGTTGACAAGCACAGCTAAGATGATGCACCCGCCAGGCCATCAGAGGGTGCATCATCACAGCTCTCTCTCATTCCACCGGCTTCTACTAAATCTCTCAACCCAACTCCAATACTGTTAATTACACAAACTGGTTCTGATGACCACAACATCTCCAGAGGCGATCAGCTTCGAAACAAGGCAGCTGCAGATTTACAATGAAGGAAGACAACAGTGAAGCAGGCCAGAAATGTTCCCATCTTCTCGCTCACAGCCGTGGAACACTGGGAGAGTCGGAGTGAGTGTGTGCGAGAGAGTCCCAAATCGTTCCCTACCCCTTCCTTTTGGCTCTACCCTCGGAGTAGATCTGAATGCCTCAGCAATATGGTGTGGGCTTCACCACTACCCTGAATATACCTATGCAGAGAGAGAGAGAGAGAGAGAGCAGGAGAGCTGGCAGTGGCTGTGGATCAGTTGGAACCAGGGAGGAGGCAGAGAAAGTGTCTTATCTTAAGGGAAAATCAAATGTAAGCGTTGTTTCAGGCCAAGCACTCAGACAAGCTCAAAGAACAGAAGAAAAAAACCCTGTTTTATCTCACCACCCCTCTCTAGAAGACAACACAGAGGAACAGACCATTATCTCGCCACCCCTCTCTAGAACACAACACAGAGGAACAGACTAGAGGTCGGCCGATTATGATTTTTCAACGGCGATACCGATTATTGGAGGACCAAAAAAAAAACAATACAGATTAAATCGGCCGATTTAAAAAAAAAATGTATTTGTAATAATGACAATTACAACAATACTGAACACTTATTTTAACTTACATCAATAAAATCAATTTAGCCTCAAATAAAATGAAACATGTTCAATTTGGCTTAAATAATGCAAAAACAAAGTGTTGGAGAAGAAAGTAAAAGTGCAATATGTGCCATGTAAAAAAGCATGAGAACATATGAAAGCTGGTGGTTCCTTTTAACAGGAGTCTTCAATATTCCCAAGTAAGAAGTTTTAGGTCGTAGTTATTATAGGAATTATAGGACAATTTCTCTCTATACGATTTGTATTTCATATACCTTTGCCTATAACAACATCCAATAGTCACTTTAGTATTGCCAGTGTAACAGTATAGCTTCCGTCCTTCTCCTCGCCCCTACCTGGGCTCGAACTAGGAACACATCGACAACAGCCACCCTTGAAGCAGCGTTACCCATCTCTCCACAGAGCAAGGGGAACAACCACTCCAAGTCTCAGCGCGAGTGACGCTATTAGCGCGCACCCCGCTAACTAGCTTGCCATTTCACATCACATCGTTACACCAGCCTAATCTCGGGAGTTGATGTCATAAACAGCTCAATGCTTGAAGCACAGCGACGAGCTGCTGGCAAAACCCACGAAAGTGCTGTTTGAATGAATGCTTACGAGCCTGCTGTGCTGGTGCCTACCATCGCTCAGTCAGACTGCTCTATCAAATCATAGACTTCATTGTAACATAATAACACACAGAAATACGAGCCTTGGGTCATTAATATGGTCGAATCCGGAAACTATCATCTCGAAAACAAGACGTTTATTCTTTCAGTGAAATAAGGAACCGTTCCGTATTTTATCTAACGGGTGGCATCCATAAGTCTAAATATTCCTGTTACATTGCACAACCTTCAATGTTATGTCATAATTACGTAAAATTCTGGCAAATTAGGCGGCCCAAACTGTTGCATATACACTGACTCTGCATGCAATGAACGCAAGAGAAGTGACACAATTTCACCTGGTTAATATTGCCTGCTAACCTGGATTTCTTTTAGCAAAATATGCCTTTTTAAAAATATATACTACTGCGTATTGATTTTAAGAAAGGCATTGATGTTTATGGTTAGGTAGAGTCGTGCAACGATAGTGCTTTTTTAAAATCATCCCCCGTTTGGCAAAGTTGGCAGTCTTTGTTAGGAAGAAATAGTCTTCACAGAGTTCGCAACGAGCCAGGTTAGCAGGCAATATTAACTAAATATGCAGGTTTAAAAATATATACTTGTGTATTGATTTTAAGAAAGGCATTGATGTTTATGGTTAGGTACACATTGGAGCAAGACAGTCCTTTTTCGCGAATACGCACCGCATCGATTATATGCAACGCAGGACACGCTAGATAAACTCGTGGAGTGCAATGTAACCAGGTGGTTAGAGCATTGGACTAGTTAACTGTAAGATTGAATCCCCGAGCTGACAAGGTAAAAATCTGTCATTCTGCCCCTGAACAAGGCAGTTAACCCACTGTTCCTAGGCCGTAATTGAAAATAAGAATGTTTTCTTAACTGACTTGCCTAGTTAAATAAAGGATAAATAAAGGTGTAAACCAATATATATATATATATATTTTTTTTTTAAATCGGCCAAATCTGTGTCCAAAATTACCGATTGTTATGAAAACCTAAAATTGGCCCTAATTAAAATCGGCCATTCAGATTAAATCGGTCGAAGTCTAGAACATACCATTATATCACCACCCCTCTCTAGAACACAACACAGAGGAACAGACCATTATCTCACCACCCCTCTCTAGAACCCAACACAGAGGAAGAGACCATTATCTCACCACCCCTCTCTAGAACCCAACACAGAGGAACAGACCATTATCTCACCACCGTAAACAGGTATGCCAAACGTGATGTTTGTTACGATAACAACCATAAAAAGTTGGCTATATGGCACAAACCCATCCGGAGCCAGACTAGTTGTTGTATATTAACCTGGTTCCAGAACTGTATTCAACAGAGTTGTTGTATATTAACCTGGTTCCAGAACTGTATTCAACAGAGTTGTTGTATATTAACCTGGTTCCAGAACTGTATTCAACAGAGTTGTTGTATATTAACCTGGTTCCAGAACTGTATTCAACAGAGTTGTTGTATATTAACCTGGTTCCAGAACTGTATTCAACAGAGTTGTTGTATATTAACCTGGTTCCAGAACTGTATTCAACAGAGTTGTTGTATATTAACCTGGTTCCAGAACTGTATTCAACAGAGTTGTTGTATATTAACCTGGTTCCAGAACTGTATTCAACAGAGTTGTTGTATATTAACCTGGTTCCAGAACTGTATTCAACAAAGTTGTTGTATATTAACCTGGTTCCAGAACTGTATTCAACAGAGTTGTTGTATATTAACCTGGTTCCAGAACTGTATTCAACAGAGTTGTTGTATATTAACCTGGTTCCAGAACTGTATTCAACAGAGTTGTTGTATATTAACCTGGTTCCAGAACTGTATTCAACAGAGTTGTTGTATATTAACCTGGTTCCAGAACTGTATTCAACAGAGTTGTTGTATATTAACCTGGTTCCAGAACTGTATTCAACAGAGTTGTTGTATATTAACCTGGTTCCAGAACTGTATTCAACAGAGTTGTTGTATATTAACCTGGTTCCAGAACTGTATTCAACAGAGTTGTTGTATATTAACCTGGTTCCAGAACTGTATTCAACAGAGTTGTTGTATATTAACCTGGTTCCAGAACTGTATTCAACAGAGTTGTTGTATATTAACCTGGTTCCAGAACTGTATTCAACATAGTTGTTGTATATTAACCTGGTTCCAGAACTGTATTCAACATAGTTGTTGTATATTAACCTGGTTCCAGAACTGTATTCAACATAGTTGTTGTATATTAACCTGGTTCCAGAACTGTATTCAACAGAGTTGTTGTATATTAACCTGGTTCCATAACTGTATTCAACAGAGTTGTTGTATATTAACCTGGTTCCAGAACTGTATTCAACAGAGTTGTTGTATATTAACCTGGTTCCAGAACTGTATTCAACAGAGTTGTTGTATATTAACCTGGTTCCAGAACTGTATTCAACAGAGTTGTTGTATATTAACCTGGTTCCAGAACTGTATTCAACAGAGTTGTTGTATATTAACCTGGTTCTAGAACTGTATTCAACAGAGTTGTTGTATATTAACCTGGTTCCAGAACTGTATTCAACAGAGTTGTTGTATATTAACCTGGTTCCAGAACTGTATTCAACAGAGTTGTTGTATATTAACCTGGTTCTAGAACTGTATTCAACAGAGTTGTTGTATATTAACCTGGTTCCAGAACTGTATTCAACAGAGTTGTTGTATATTAACCTGGTTCCAGAACTGTATTCAACAGAGTTGTTGTATATTAACCTGGTTCCAGAACTGTATTCAACAGAGTTGTTGTATATTAACCTGGTTCCAGAACTGCATTCAACAGAGTTGTTGTATATTAACCTGGTTCCAGAACTGTATTCAACAGAGTTGTTGTATATTAGTGTACATGTATGATACATTTCTACACCGTGTTATATTACTCATGTGGTGCACCTTTTGAAAGATAATCTATTTCAGTCGTCCGTCTGTGTGGGCTACAAGGCATTCCAGATTTAACATCACAGCAGATCATGTTGCGAGTGGCCCCTAGACTTTCGCCTCACGTTATGACTGCTGATGAGCCACTCGTCTTGACTGTTCAAAGGACGATGCACATGGAAGGCATGATTTAGCATAATGTGGAGTGCGCTCCAATGACACAGTACACATAGATGATAGAGCTGGGAATTACCAGGGACCTCACGATCCTGTATTATCTTGATACTTCGGTGTCGATATGATATGTATTGCAACTCGATATTGCGATTTGATGTTCCAAACATATAGCTCATTATATGTCTGCTGCAGAGGGACAAGAGAGAGCCATGAGAAAATTAGTTTTGATCAGTCATGAAAATAAATGTACTGAAAAATATGGTAGCGGCTTACTATTTAAAAAGAAGATGGAGAACAAAGAAAAATACCAGTTTTGGCACAGGTACAGCCGACTAGCGCTAGTCGACAAAACGCAACTTTACAAATCGATACCTGGAGTCAAAATATCTATATAATACCCTCCAAAAACAATATTGAAATATGAAACAGTATCAATGTCCCCCCCCCCCCCTTCACTAATAGCTAAAAGTAAAACTTTGCTGTGGTAGAGAGTGAGAGAGGAAAGAGAAGCTGATGTTTTGTTGGGGGCAGCTAAATGTAAGCTAAATATCGCCCCCTATCAGGTACAATGACATACTGCACTTGGAGTATGTGCCTTCAACACACATACATACATATATTTAACTAGGCAAGTCAGTTAATAACAAATTCTTATTTACAATGACGGCCTACCCCGGGCGACGCTGGGCCGATTGTGCGCTGCCCTATGCGACTCCCAATCACGGCCGGATGTGATTCAGCCTGGATTCTAATCAGGGAATATGTTGCCTATTGCACCGATGCGCCACTCGGGAGCCCAAACATAGACCTCTAACATAGACCTCTAACATAGACCTCTAACATAGACCTCTAACATAGACCTCTAACATAGACCTCTAACATAGACCTCTAACATAGACCTCTATGGCCCTGGTCAAATTCCTTACAAATGTGTTCTTCTTTCCTTCCTTATGTAATCTCTTATCTGATTGGATAGGTCAGTGAGAGCGATACTTCCAATATGTTGATTTTACCTATCATGTGAGATCAGTAATTAAGCTACCTCAATGAAGTGAGGAATGAAGGATGCATTTTTATTCAAACAAGGCCTATGTCTAACAGGGACCACTTCCTCTGGAGAAAAATATATTGTAAAAGATAGAAGATTACTAACTCTCTCTTGCCCTGCAGTGTCCCAGATGAGAAATTTGTGAAGCTCATTTTGATACTGCACCGTCTTTGTCATGAAGGATGCCCTGGAAAACAAAAATACAATCATACAATACGAGTCACATTTCAAAGTAATGTTAACATGGATTAATACAGCGTTTCCCAACTCCAGTCCTTGACTTCCCCCAACAAAACATGTTGTAGCCCCAGACAAATATACAGTACCTGATTCAACTCAAAGAGGGCCTGATGATAAGTTGACAAGTTGAATCAGGAGTTATTGTCCGGGGATACATTCAAAATTTGTACTGTTGGGGGTACTCGGGGACCGGAGTTGGGAACCACTAGTTTATTACACTGAACAAAAATATAAAATGCAACATGTAAAGTGTTGATGCCATGTTTCATGAGCTGAAATAAAATTGTACATATGCACAAGAAGCTTATTTCTCGCAAATGTTATGCACAAATTTGTTTACATCCCTGTTAGTGAGCATTTCTCGTTTGTCAAGATAATCCATCCACCTGACCAGTGTGGTATATCAAGAAGCTGATTAAACAGCATGATAATTACACAAGTGCACCATACAACTTAATGCCACAGATGTCTCAAGTTGATTGTGCAATTGGCATGCTGACTGCAGGAATGTCCACCAGAGATGTTGCCAGAGAATGTAATGTCCATTTCTCTACCATAAGCCACCTCCGACATAATTTAAAGAATTTGGCAGTACGTCCTACCAGCCTCATAACCGCAGACCACGTGTAACCACGACAGCTCAGGACCTCCACATCCGGCTTCTTCACCTGCGGGATCATCGGAGACCAGCCACCCAGACAACTGATGAAACTGTGGGATTGCACAATGTAATAATTTCTGCACAAACTGTCAGAAACCGTCTCAGGGAAGCTCATCTGTGTGCTCATCATCCTCACCAAGGTCATGACCTGACTGCAGTTCAGCGTCGTAACCAACTTTAGTGGGCAAAAGCTCACCTTTGAAGGGTCACTGGCACGCTGGAGAACTGTGCTCTTCAAGGATGAATCCTGGTTTCAACTATATGGGGCAGATGGCAGACAGCATGTATAGCGTATTGTGGGCGAGAGGTATGGTTGGCGGTGGGGTTATGGTATGGGCAGGCGTAAGCTATGAGCAACGAACACAATTGCATTTTATCGATGGCGATTTGAATGCACAGAGATACCATGATGAGATCCTGAGGCCCATTGTCGTGCAATTCATCCGCCGTCATCACCTCATGTTTCGCATGATAATACACGTTGAACATGTTTGGGATGCTCTGGATCGAAGTGTTTGACAGTGTTCCAGTTCCCACCAATATCCAGCAACTTTGCACATCCATTGAAGAGGAGTGGGACAACATTCCACAGGCCAAAATCAACAGCCTGATAAACTCTATGCGAAGGAGATGTGTCATGCTGCACGAGGTAAACGATGGTCACACCTGATACTGACTGGTTTTCTGATCCACACCCCTATCTTTTTTAAAGGTATCTGTGACCAACAGATGCATATGAGTATTCCCAGTCATGTGTAATCCATAGATTAGGGCCTTGATTTATTTATTTCAATTGAATGATTTCCTTATGAACTGTAAATCAGTAAGATCGTTGAAATTGTTGCGTTTATATTTTTGTTGAGTGTACAATAAGGCTCACCCTTTTACCACATTACAAAAATAAGTACAGAAGTGATACATTGATTAGCTTGTGATAAAATGATTAGCCTGGTCCCAGATCTGTTTGTGCGATCATGTCAACTCCATGCCTCTCACTGTCATGAGTTGACATGATAGCAGAAACAGATCTGGGGCCAGGCTATAAATGAATTAGACTGGGATGACATCACTCCCAGTAAATCCCAATATGTGCATGCATTTTTCTAAATGTATTACTCAATGCATTGGCAGGCAGTACAGTAAGGGGCAGGTTAGAGATGCGAGCCAGCAACCGGAGGGTTGCCAGTTCAAATCCCGGATTCGCTGGAAAAATCTGGCGGGAAGTGAGCTGGCAACCGGAGGGTTGCTGGAATCAAATCCTACATGCCATTGCACTTAACTTCCCACAACAGCTTTTCCGGAGCGGTTGGGTTTAAAAGAGTAAGTCAAATTTCAGTTGGACCTTGTAGGATAGGAAATCATCTTTCCAGAATATTTAGTGGGTGAAGGACTATAACACTTACCCAATAGTTGGATTAATGTTGGGGTCAAAGTTGTCCTCCACAAACCTCCAAACAATGCTTGACTTTCCAACCCCAGTGTCCTGAAGAATCACAAGGGAAGGAGTTTAGTGAATGTTAGAATTCCTCCATACTCGGTTACTGCCAAGACCACACAGACCATTAACTCATCTCAGGATAACATCATTATGTGAAGAGAATACCCCATTGGTTCAAGAAGAAATATTCCTACTACTATGATGCAAATATTTCGCAACACTTGTGCAATACATACACATGTAATGTTTATCAACGTTAGCCTGGACGACTAATCTACTACTGATGAGTAAAATAGAGTCATGTCATTTAAATATTAGCTAACTGACTAAACTCCACGGCCAAGGGAGTTTCTGACGAACTGGTCTCTGCCCCACTCCGTTGGTGGAGTTCATCAGAAACTTGCTTCGCCATGGAGGGGAGTTCAGCCAGCTACATATTAGGTAGTGCGGTGCAGAAAACGTTTAGCAGCATTGCTGTGGCGTCTGTCACTTGACATACTGCAATCTGAATGAACAGATAGTTAGATGAATACAAATCAGATTGTCTTACCCCAAGAAGGCAAACCTTTAACTCTCTCAGCGTCATATCGATCTCCGAATTAATAGAACGTTTATGAACATTCCAACCACTTAACCGATCGCTACCTAGCTAGATGTTTCACTTGACAAGATTTGTAGCAAATAACCTCTTTTCATCAAAGACCTATATTCAAATCCCAAACAGATTGACGAGAAGCAAAGAAAAAATGAACTTCTCAAACTCAGAACTTTAAAAATCACTGATATAATTTGCCATATTATGATTACTGTAGGTGGAAAGCTACAAAATAAGGCGCAGACTCCATCTTGAACTACGGTCCAATGTCGTGTCACGTGACACTCCGTAGTTATTTTTAGTTTAGAAATGTATGTAGCCAACACGCTCTCTTTATGTTCGTTTCAATAATACCAACGTATATCTCCTACATATTTAACTACATTATTGTTTACATTATTATTATTTTAAACTTGAAAAACAAAATCAGGAAGTACTTTCAGGAAGTAGTATTGGCTACGTTGATTGTAAGCCATAGAGATAGATAGGTGACTCGTCTTCGTAACTGTGACAAACTGGCCAGCTGTGGAGTTTCTAAACCCAGAGGCGCAACATCGCGATATTTCCAGAAACGCTTGCCAAACAGACAAGGCTGGGGTTTAAAAAGTGAAAAATGATACCTTAGTTGTTCATTTTCTTAAAATCTATTGGCAAAACCTAGATTTGGCCAATGTAGTTGAAAGGCTTATTACTCCAACCTTGTGAAATTACTTTGTATCGAAGGAGCGACTTTGATTTGACAGCCTGCACATGCGCACTGTTAGCAAGCCAATATTGCCATGCCATTGCCTACAAGTGTGATTGGGGATTTCTATTGGAGAAGTAGTTTTAGCCTATCTTCAAAGGCTGCAGTCCAAATTCAAAGTAGACAATCCTCGGCCCTAAACCCTTAAATAACATTTTACATCGTCACACCCGGGGCGGCAGGTAGCCTAGTGGTTAGAGCGTTGGGCCAGTAATTGAAAGGCTGTTCAATCAAATCCCAGAGCTGACAAGGAAAAAATAAATAAAAAATGTTCTGCCCCTGAACAAGGCAGTTAACCCACTGTTCCCCGGTAGGCAGTCATTGTAAATAAGAATTTGTTCTTAACTGACTCTGAGTTAAATGAAAGTTAAATAAATAAAATGTTTTACCTTAAATGTCCCTTGCCCAAGCGAGGGAGAGTGATCATCGGAGAGGCAACATCCTTGGTGGAAATCTTGAAATTGAGCTTAAAAAACAACCTAAAGCTATTAATGTACCTAGCTAGTTAGCACTCCAGTCAAGTAGCTAGCTACAGTTACTCATAGCTGGCTAGCTAGTTTTATAGTTTGGTAATTTATTCCAATACATTTCAGAATTCCCCAAAATATGTTTATGAAGCTAGCTACGGTTTATAGGCTTCTCACTACAAGACTAAGCCAATTTGCCAACGCAAAAATCTATGTCATATACATTTTTTTAGCAAGCTAGTGTCATAATTTTGTCTGACATGCCGAAAATGCAGCCGTGTTGATTCATTTTCACACTGTGTGGCCTCCGGAGAATGACTCGTGACTACAATTTGCATTGAATTGTGGGTCATATCAACCCCACAAGTGATCAAAGTTCTTCACTCGCGCCCTTGAGCTAAAACGAGGGTGAGGGGATTACGTTAGTGAATTGGACCTTCACTTAAGATGGCAATCAAAGTGGCTAGTGTGAGGGCAGAGGAGATTTTTAAAAAAATGTTGTTTGGACTGCAGCTATACTGTCTTTGTTAAAATGGTGGAAGCCCTCACGGGCATTGCCCCTGCTACGATAGTATTCTGGCCACTATAGGCCTCTATCATTCTCTATGGTGCCAGCCCAAACAATCGATCACCGAGCATATAATCAAGATGGCAGGTATGTGGCTAGCTATGATAATAACGTTTATTCGAGACTTTAACGAAATCGTGTTTGTCCAAATACTGTTTAGGGTGTCTTGTGAAAAGTAGCCTACATTGACACAATTTCTAGATTTGTGTGTTTTCAAGCAATAAGGATAGCTAGCTATCGTTACATGGGCAGCAAGCTGTGTTTTCAAGCGAAAGGGATATCTTAGCTAGCAAGTTCTAGTGTTTTATATCTGCTTGTTGACAACACGAACACTGCACATGTTTCTAGGTATGGGTTGTAGCTATAATGTATTGTGTGTTAGGTCAATTTAAAATGTCATGTTAGTTAAATATGTCAGGTCGACTTGCTTTCATGCCTAAACTACTGTATCTTGCTAGCTAGCTTGCTAGCCTCTACATCGATATCTTGGCATTCCAAATCCATCTTAAAACAATGGTATGCAGCAAGCAAGCTACCTTGTGATTTGGCAACCGTATATAACTTTCCAGTACTAGCGCAAATTAGGTACGTGGCTCATGTTAGTTAGTTATTTTCATTGGCTGAAACAGCATACGTTAAATTGTTATGGGAAAGGTTTGAACATTTCCTAGTTCTGTGTTTTATTAACATTGGCTGGCCACTGCTCTCTTGGTTTTACTTGTTACCACTGGATTAGGCTAAATGCCCCACTAGCCAGCAGATCCGAACCGCTTGTTTACAGCTGTACTAGGGTCAGACCGCATTCCTGTGTGTATTGAGGGGTCCGATTAATCACGCCCTTGAATATGATTTGGAATCTGGCTGCCTCCCAGCTGTGATCCAGGTGCCCCTCTCTGTCCGACAGCGAAGTTGGCTCAAAACAAATGTGAGGTTGTATTAAAAATGTAATCTCAAATGTAATTATTTATAGTTATACAATTGCTGACATGTAGTCACTTGAGGATACAAGCTCAAGTACACAGTACAAATATGATAATTATGAAACCATGAAATATTTTTCCAATTCAACAAAACTGTATGAATACGGCTTGAAATTACTTATGCTTTCTAAATATTGTTTAATCAAATTATAAAATTACTAATATTTTTACCTTAACTGTAAAATACATATTTGTATGCTTAGTGTTAGAGAAAATTGGCATATTTTCTAAAGGTCTCTCTTGTTCAAAACATCTGCCCCCATCACTGTGAACATCTCACAGAGCTATAGTTTGGCTTCCTAAACTCACCTTAGGAACTCACCTTTAATCTTGTTTAAAATCTGAATTATTTTAGACAAATGGCTATAAATCAAGCTCTGAATGTGCTACAGTGATGAAACCAGTCTCTCCTGCTGAGTTACGATGTAAGGATTGCAGGGAATTCAGTGGCTGTGACGTAGGGTTCAAGTGTTTTCAGATTTGACATCCTATGTCACACAGGCCAGAACAAGAATAGACTAACGAGTTTCAGATCAAAGGTCTTTGTTTCTGGCCATTTTGAGCCTGTAATCGAACTCAAATGCTGATGCTCCAGATACTCAACTAGTCTAAAGAAAGACAGTTGTATTTCTTCTTTAATCAGAACAACCGTTTTCAGCTGTGCTAACATAATTGCTAAATGGTTTTCTAATGATCAAGTAGCCCTTTAAAATTATAAACTTGGGTTAGCTAACACAACATGCCATTGGAAAACAGGAGTGATGGTTGCTGATAATGGGCCTCTTGTAGATATTGCATAAATGTTTTGTTGCCGTTTCCAGCTACAAAATGTGATTTTTTTTCAAAAACAATGACATTTCTAAGTGACCCCAAACTTTTGAAAGGTAGTGTACATATTGGTTGTTTAGCTCCAGGACACTCACAAGACCAGTCTGAATGTAGCTGGGTACCAGTTTTAAAAAAATTATATAAGTACAGTGCTTTCGGATAGTATTCAGACCCCTTGACTTTTCCCCTCCCATTTCCTACATTACAGCCTTATTCTAAAATGGATTACATTTGATTTTTTCCTCATAATCTACAAACAACCCATGACAAAGCAAAACCAGGGTTTTAGAAATGTATAAAAAAAATACTTTGTACTTTGTTGAAGCAGCTTTGGGAGTGATTACAGCCTCAAATCTTCTGGTGCACGATATGGCGTGGAAAACATACCTCAATCCAAGGATGAGAAATGCGTTGTACTCCGAATTTTCCCATTATGTCAACTGTTACAGACAAGATTGAATGACTGCAATTTTTTTTGCTAGCTTGCCCCTTTTCTCTCTTACGTAACATAGTAACAGTTGATGTATTTGCTAATCCCCAGGTCGTTGTATAGCTAGCATTTGGCTGACGGTATTAATGATTTTATGTTTGTAAAATCTGTCCTCATCGCCATTCCATTTTGCAGGTCTGTCTTTATATTTTGAAGATAGCCATGATGATTTGGATGACTGTGAGTATTTCCCCCTCACCAATATGTTTCAAATGCCATGTTGAATTCTTGTGAAGTTCATGTAGAAAGATTTACTGAGGCACATACAATGCAGGATTTTACTGACACCTTCCAAAGTGTGGTGAGGGAAGCCTGTAGTTTCTGGTTGACCGTGTTGGTCCACATGAAATGTAAGGCTGTTACATTTTACATTGACATTGTAGTCATTTAGCAGATGCTGTTATCCACAGCCACTTACAGGAACAAGTGCCTTGCTCAAGGGCACATCAACATTGTTTTCTTCACTTAGTCAGCTCGGGGATTCAAACCAGCGACCTTTCGGTGACTGGCCCAACGCTCTTTACCGCTAGGCTACCCCCTAACTTTGTGTCAGATCCCGCCCCCTCTGGGTTCAGGCAAGCTATTATTACCAATATCCCACTATCCCTCTTGTCATAGGCTACTCATTTTGTAACTGATGCAGGCAGTGCAATAGCTGTCACTTTTTCACTTTGCTTACTATGTATATTGAGGTTAAATGTGGTGTCTTACTACTTGCGCCAGTGTTAACCCAAAGCACACTTATATCAACATTATAATTCTAACACTGAGCCTAATCTGACAGCAGTGGTTCCTTGTCCAGGTGAAAGTGCTTACTTGCAGTGCATTCGGAAAGTATTCAGACCCCTTGACTTTTTCCACATGTTGTTACATTACAGCCTTATTCTAAAATATATATATATTTTAAATGTATGTCATCAATCAACACACAAAACCCCATAATGATGAAGCAAAAACAGTTTTTTAGATTTTTTTTTGCAAATGTATAAAAAAATAACCTGGAAATATCACATTTACATAAGTATTCAGATCATTTACTCAATATTTTGTTAAAGCACATTTGACAGCGATTATAGCTGAGATTCTTCTTGGTTATGATGCTACAAGCTTGGCATACCTGTATTTGGTAGTTTCTCCCACTTTTCACTGCAGATCCTCTCATGCTCTGTCAGCTTGGATGGGGAGCGTCGCTGCACAGCTATTTTCAGGTCTCTCCAGAGATCTTTGATCAGGTTCAAATCTGGGTTCTGGCTGGACCACTCAAAAGACATTCAGAGACTTGTCCCGAAGCCACTCCTGCGTTGTCTTGGCTGTGTCATTAGGGTCGTTGTCCTGTTGGAGGGTGAACCTTTGCCCCAGTCTGAGTTCCTGAGTGCTCTGGAGCAGGTTTTCATCAAGGATCCCTCTGTACTTTGTTCTCTTCATCTTTCCCTCGATCCTGACTAGTCTTCCAGGGCCTGCAGCTGACAAACATCTTCAATCTAGGTTTCATCAGACCAGAGAATCTTGTTTTAGGCAAACTCCAAGCGGGCTGTCATGTGCCTTTTACCGAGGAGTTGCTTCGGTCTGGCCACTCTACCATAAAGGAATGATTGGTGGAGGGCTGCAGAGATGGTTGTCCTTCTGGAAGGTTTTCCAATCTCCACAGAGGAACTCTGGAGCTCTGTCAGAGTGGCCATCGGGTTCTTGGTCACCTTCCTGACCAAGGCCCTTCTCCCCCGATTGCTCCGTTTGGCCGGGTGGCCAGCTCTAGGAAGAGTCTTGGTGGTTCTCTTCCATTTAAGAATGATGGATGCTGCTGTGTTCTTGGGGACCTTCAATGTTGCAGAATCTTTTTTGGGTATCCTTCCCCAGCGTTGTGCCTCGACACAATCCTGTGTCGGAGCTCCACGGACAATTCCTTCGACCTCATGGCTTGTTTTTTGCTCTGACATGCGCTATCAACTGTGGGGCCTTTTATATAGACAGGTTTGTGCCTTTCCAAATCATGTCCAATCAATTGAATTTACCACAGGTGGACTCCAATTAAGTTGTAGAATCATCTCAAGGATGATCAATGAAAACAGGACGCACCTGAGCTTAATTTCGAGTCTCTTTGCAAAGGGTCTGAATAGATATGCAAATAAGATTTCATACATTTGCAAAAAAATTCTAAAAACCTGTTTTTGCTTTGTCGTTATGGGGTATTGTGTGTAGTTTGATGAGAAAAACATTTTATTTAATCAATTTTAGAATAAGGCTGAAATGTAACAAAGTGGAAAAAGTCACTTTCCCGACTGCATCGTACCTTGTCTCCACACTCACTCACCTCAGCGTGAACCAAACATGTTTGTGAAGTTGTCTTTTTTTTTTTCTTTCCCGGAAAGTTGGGTTTGATGACTACGGATCAGAGTGCGACGGGATTCGGATCACAGCTTTTCTGGATGCAGGGCAGGACAATCTCACCCCCTTGGGGAGACTAGAGAAATACGCTTTCAGCGAAAATGTCTTCAACAGGTAGGAACGAAAATGATGATGCACTTGCAAACATGGCACAGGGAAGCAAAAGTTTAGACATAATGTGATGCTCATGATGACTGCCATTTGTTTTTTGCAATGTATGACCACAGTACACATTGTGGATTTAAAAGTTCTGGTTCTTGTGAATTCACCAAACCTGGGCTCATGCCATGGCATGGCTGTAATATAGCAAATGTCGGGTGTAGTGTAGGCTGGGCATTCCAAACTACCAGGTCTTTTCACCCTGTGCTTCAAGACATGAACTCACGAGGCGCCACGATTGTTATGACGGGCATGGTTTGACCTAGGTGTTTCTGATTTGGTCTCTTCTTGCTTTCTTCTCAATCAACGATAAAAGCCTGCCTGATGCCCTCAGTGGTTTTAAAGATGTTAGCATGCACATCACCTCTCCAAGCACCTCCATTGCCCCCAGTTGAACTCCACTCATGGGAATGAATTTTTCATGCTCTGCTTGTTGAGTACAAGTCCTCATTGGGGTGATTTCCAAGTGCATGTGTGTAATTTTCTCGTCAGCTACGGGCCGGTAGCGCTGTGTTGTGCTACTTGGGCTAGATGTTGGCACAGGCACTAACTTGGGGCTTGTGTTGCTTTCTAGGCAGATCGTGGCACGCGGGTTGCTTGATGTGCTTCGAGAGTTCAGTGACAATGAGAATGACTTTATCAGTGTCATGGAGACAGTTGCCCGAATGTCTGAAGATGGAGGTAGATGTTGTTTGTTTTTATCTGTCTCATATTATTTGACATCTGTCAATTGTTTGTGACGTTGGGGTCAATTCCATTTGAATTCCTGTCACTTGAATTGGACATGGAAAGTTAACGATCCACTGGAGTAAAATTGAGTAAATTAATTGACAAACTTTTACATGCAATTAACCCCAAATAAAAATGTATTGTTTTGTTAGAACTTTTTTTTGTATGCATGTTTGTGACCATCTCGCTTTGTGTATGTCTGTGTCTTCTTTGTGTGTGTCCTCAGAGCCCACAGTGCGCGCTGAGCTGATGGAGCAGGTGCCCAACATCGCAATGTTCCTACACGAGAGCCAGCCCAACTTCCCAGCAGCCTTCTCCAGATATCTGGTGCCCATCGTGGTTCATTATCTCACAGACCCCAATAACCAGGTAGGAACACATAGGACTCCCAACAGACCACAACAAAACCGTGACATTATCTTAAGCAATTGTGATTACTGACACCCCTTGCTTGTCATTTGTGCCTATGAATTGTAAATGTTAATTGTTATTGGAAATTCAACGAGCTCGTAATACATTAAACACATTCTAGGAAAAAAGGCTACCATAGTGAACTGAACAGAACACGTGCAGC
Organism: Oncorhynchus clarkii lewisi; assembly: GCF_045791955.1. Taxonomy (NCBI): domain Eukaryota; kingdom Metazoa; phylum Chordata; class Actinopteri; order Salmoniformes; family Salmonidae; genus Oncorhynchus; species Oncorhynchus clarkii. The sequence goes on from NC_092153.1 coordinate 77,298,917, forward strand.
GCACAATCAGTGTGCATTTCCAGGCTAAGTAAACACTATATATTGTATAGCATATTTTGAAGTAAAGCCGTCAGTACTTACAGAGATGGTATTTTTCCCCAGGTGAGGAAGACCAGTCAGGCGGCCCTGTTGGTGCTGTTAGAGCAGGGCCTCATCTGCAAAGGCGACATGGAGACCAAGGTGTGTCCTGTTCTACTGGACCTCACCGAGCCCAGCAGCGACGACGACTACAAGATAGAGGCCGTCGCGGTAATATGACTTTGGCTTTGGGTTTATTGATGATTCAAGCTCACATTTAGTTACGTTTCAGCCTTATTCTAAAATTGATTTTTTTTTAAAGCCTCATCAATCTACACACAATATCCCATAATGACTAAATGAAAACAGATACCTTATTTACATAAGAGACCTAAAATAGTATTTACAGGAGAGACCTGAAAATAGTGGTGCAGCCAACATGACAGAACTTGAGAGGATCTGCAGAGAACAATGGGAGAAACTCACATACAGGTGTGCCAAGCTTGTCGCGTCATAACCCAGAAGACTTTGAGGCTGTAATCACTCCGTAAGGTGCTTCAACAAAGTACCGAGTAAATTATCTGAATACTTATGTAAATGTGATATTTATGGGTTTTATTTTGCATAAATATGCACAAAAAAAAAACATTTGCTTTGCTATTGTGAAAAAAAAACAATAAAATCATTTTTAGAATAAAGCTGTAACGTAACAAAATGTGGGGAAAAAAGGCAAGGGGTCTGAATACTTCCCAAAAGCACAACACAAAGACATACAGGACACATGCAAGAGTAGTGGTTCTGAGGCATTCTACCAAAAACACGTCAGACAAAGATGATATCGGCTAAGACTGATCCCTGGATGGGAAGAATGAGGATATCGGCTAAGACTGATCCCTGGATGGGAAGAATGAGGATATCGGCTAAGACTGATCCCTGGATGGGAAGAATGAGGATATGGGCTCAGAATGATCCCTGGATGTGAAGAATGAGGATGGTTGTTAGTGGACCCTAGCCACAATATTGAAGTCAATATGAGATGCAGCTTCAGAGGAATTTGCAGTGGGTAGACAAGTCAGCATAAATGCAAGGTCACTACCACCAGTACTGTGTTTATAAAAAGGGTTTATTTTTGTAACCTTGATGATGCTTTCTCTAATACGGTTAGCTGTGGAATGGTAAGGCTGTGTGGAATGCCCAGCTGAATCCTCCACCAAGTCCAACAGTGCTGTTTGAGAATCAGGCACTGTGCTTCCTTTGTACTCTGATCCATGTGGAGGTGTAAGGGTGCCCCTAGACGCAGATCTTGGGTCAGTTTAGCATTTTCCCCAGCAAACATTTTTTAAGATTGGGGGAGGGGAAGCTGATCCCAAATCTGTACTCTGGAGCCCCTGTGGATTCCATTAGAATTACATTGATTGTGATCCTCTCTCCCTGCTCTGTAGATCATGTGTAAGCTGGTAACCATGCTGAGCAAAGAGACCGTGGAGCAGCTGTTGCAGCGTTTCTGTGAGCTGTGCAGCGACGCCAGGCTCTTCCAAGTCCGCAAGGTAAACTCAAACACACAGTTCTCCGGATCCAACTAGAGCGCAGTTTTGACAATAAACATGACACACTGTTTATGGTAGTCGCTCAAGTATTGTGTTTCCCATCTTGAATCTTCCGAAATGTTCACAAACTGAATGAGTGTGTTTTGTGATTCAGTATGACGGCTTAAACTATCTGTTTGGAATTGCAATCCCCTTGGGAACTTAGTGCCAGTTGGGGAGGGGTATTTATTTTGGAGATTTTCCTTAGCTTGTAATGACTGTAATGTGCCTTGGTGTGTCCCAATGTTGCCCCTTATTATTCAGAACCAACCGTATTAAGTCTATAAGGCCGACATGGGTAAATACTTTTTGGAATAAAGGTTTTTTGTTGTTTTTTTTCTCCAGTTTTACTGAACAAGCCAGTTTGAACAGGTTTTTGACACTGTTTTCCTTCAGGTGTGTGCAGCCAATTTCGGAGAGTTCTGTTCCATTGTGGGCCGGGATGCCACAGAGAAACTACTGGTGAGTCACTAGGATGTTGCTTTATTTCATCCTCACACTCAAAAATAGAGTATCAATCTATCAATCAATCAAATAAATGTACAGTGCCTTGCGAAAGTATTCGGCCCCCTTGAACTTTGCGACCTTTTGCCACATTTCAGGCTTCAAACATAAAGATATAAAACTGTATTTTTTTTGTGAAGAATCAACAACAAGTGGGACACAATCATGAAGTGGAACAACATTTTATTGGATATTTCAAACTTTTTTAACAAATCAAAAACTGAAAAAGTGGGCGTGCAAAATTATTCAGCCCCCTTAATACTTTGTAGCGCCACCTTTTGCGCCACCTTTTTCTGCGATTACAGCTGTAAGTCGCTTGGGGTATGTCTCTATCAGTTTTGCACATCGAGAGACTGAATTTTTTTCCCATTCCTCCTTGCAAAACAGCTCGAGCTCAGTGAGGTTGGATGGAGAGCATTTGTGAACAGCAGTTTTCAGTTCTTTCCACAGATTCTCGATTGGATTCAGGTCTGGACTTTGACTTGGCCATTCTAACACCTGGATATGTTTATTATTGAACCATTCCATTGTAGATTTTGCTTTATGTTTTGGATCATTGTCTTGTTGGAAGACAAATCTCCGTCCCAGTCTCAGGTCTTTTGCAGACTCCATCAGGTTTTCTTCCAGAATGGTCCTGTATTTGGCTCCATCCATCTTCCCATCAATTTTAACCATCTTCCCTGTCCCTGCTGAAGAAAAGCAGACCCAAACCATGATGCTGCCACCACCATGTTTGACAGTGGGGATGGTGTGTTCAGGGTGATGAGCTGTGTTGCTTTTACGCCAAACATAACGTTTTGCATTGTTGCCAAAAAGTTCAATTTTGGTTTCATCTGACCAGAGCACCTTCTTCCACATGTTTGGTGTGTCTCCCAGGTGGCTTGTGGCAAACTTTAAACGACACTTTTTATGGATATCTTTAAGAAATGGCTTTCTTCTTGCCACTCTTCCATAAAGGCCAGATTTGTGCAATATACGACTGATTGTTGTCCTATGGACAGAGTCTCCCACCTCAGCTGTAGATCTCTGCAGTTCATCCAGAGTGATCATGGGCCTCTTGGCTGCATCTCTGATCAGTCTTCTCCTTGTATGAGCTGAAAGTTTAGAGGGACGGCCAGGTCTTGGTAGATTTGCAGTGGTCTGATACTCCTTCCATTTCAATATTATCGCTTGCACAGTGCTCCTTGGGATGTTTAAAGCTTGGGAAATCTTTTTGTATCCAAATCCGGCTTTAAACTTCTTCACAACAGTATCTCGGACCTGCCTGGTGTGTTCCTTTTTCTTCATGATGCTCTCTGCGCTTTTAACGGACCTCTGAGACTATCACAGTGCAGGTGCATTTATACAGAGACTTGATTACACACAGGTGGATTGTATTTATCATCATTAGTCATTTAGGTCAACATTGGATCATTCAGAGATCCTCACTGAACTTCTGGAGAGAGTTTGCTGCACTGAAAGTAAAGGGGCTGAATAATTTTGCACGCCCAATTTTTCAGTTTTTGATTTGTTAAAAAAGTTTGAAATATCCAATAAATGTCGTTCCACTTCATGATTGTGTCCCACTTGTTGTTGATTCTTCACAAAAAAATACAGTTTTATATCTTTATGTTTGAAGCCTGAAATGTGGCAAAAGGTCGCAAAGTTCAAGGGGGCCGAATACTTTCGCAAGGCACTGTACATATGAGATGAGTAATGTAGGGTATGTAAACATTATATTAAGTAGCATTGTTTAAAGTGGCTAGTGATATATTTTACATAAATTTCCATCAATTCCCATGATAAAAGTGGCCGGAGTTGAGTCAGTGTGTTGGCAGCAGCCACTCAATGTTAGTGGTGGCTGTTTAACAGTCTGATGGCCTTGAGATAGAAGCTGTTTTTCAGTCTCTTGGTCCCTGCTTTAATGCACCTGTACTGACCTCGCCTTCTGGATGATAGCGGGGTGAACAGGCAGTGGCTCGGGTGGTTGTTGTCCTTGATGATCTATGTATATGGCAATTATTTTATGGTCCTACTGCATTCTGTCCCGTATCAACACTTTTCAAACTTTTGGTGCCAGCGAGAATGACATAAGAAAGTAGTCAAGGTGACTAGCCTAATGGAGCCTCCACCATGTATATCTCACTAGGTCAGGACATTTAATCCTCCATATATCCATGATATTTGTGATTTCCTTAAGTGCAACCTACCTTTGTCTAATAAGATATTCTCGTTTTTCATTGGAAAATGTTTTTCTACAGTTTGCAACGATCTCCACTAATGAATACATCCCTTGTAATGATTTTCTTCTGTCACTGCCCAGATGTCCAAGTTCTTTGACCTGTGCTCTGACAGCCTGTGGGGCATCCGGAAGGCGTGCGCCGACTGCTTCATGATCGTCTCTAACTCCACCTCCCCTGAGGTGCGACGCACTAAACTGTCCCCCCTTTTCAGTAGCCTCATCAGTGACCAGTCTCGCTGGGTAAGAGACTGCGCGCACACACACACACACACATATACACACAGTATAAACATCATTATATTCTGGTGTTTGTATGAGATGTTTTTCCGCATGAATGACCACGTATTACAATAATAACAGTGATGATAGATTGACGGTGAACATCATAGAGATGCATATATTATTATGTGTGTTACTACGTTGTTGTATTTAATGACGTGGTCGACATGCTCTCTTGACCCTCCAGGTGCGCCAGGCTGCCTTCCAGTCTTTGGGACGCTTCATCTCCACCTTTGCCAACCCCTCCAGCACGGGCCTCTACTTCAAAGAGGACGGCACCCTGCTGGAGGTCCCCACCATTCCCTCTGACAGGTTAGGACACAAACACAAACCAACAGCAAAACACACACATTGTCACCGCACCACTCTGGGTCCAAAAAAACACTATTTGAAATGTACCATACTAGTAAAATGAACCGATAGCCTTTTCTTGTTTTCACTTTTGAATTTAAAGTTTTGAGTGTTGTGATTTTATTATAATTATAATGAATGTAAGTGTCGATAGGACATCAGTCAATTAATATCATCTTGTGTGCATCTTCAAGCGATGGCATCAGTTGGATTTCATTTAGCTCTTATTAATTCACCGTATGTGTCTATTATATTCTGAAGCTACACTGAACATATCCCAGTGATCAAAACAATCTTAAAGCGTGATTTCCGATTGGTCAGACAAGCGTTGAATAGTCCTCACCCCAGGTGCTTCCTGTTTGAGTTTCAGCCAATAGGAGGGGCGGAGCAAGATGGAATCGTGGTCTGATTTGCTGAATGGAGGGCGGGGGAGGGCATTATATGCATTCCGGAAGGTAGAATAACAATGGTTGAGAGTTTTAGCAGCTGTTATTCCTTGTCCAAACAGTTGACACATATTTGGTAACTTTCACTTGCTTGACACTTTGTCACACCTTAGTTTGGTTGTAGTGCGTAACAGTCTACGGTTCTCTTTATGTTCCCATCTTCTTGACCTTCTTCAGCACTGTTGTACTCCACCATGGCTGTGTAGGTGCTGAATTTTGCGCAGAGGGAGAGAGCTCCTGTTTCACTTTGTTCACGGTGCGACCAGAATTGTTTTCTTTACAAGCCAATTTATTTGCCAATGGCAGTGAAGTGAAGAAATTGTCCATTGTGACATTCGTCCCCTTGCCAGCATAAGGTTCCATAAGCCTCATCACCACATTCTCCCACACTCTCTCACCTGCTGCCTCATGTGGATATTTTCCCAGATATTGAAAGCAGTTCAGCATGTACATTTGCGCACGCTCTCGCTGTCTAGCCTATTCCCTGTAGGCCAGAGTAGACTGATAAGACCGCTCATCAACCGCTCATCAACTCACCCATTCTCCCCAACATACTTCACTTAATTTATTTCATCTGTTGTTATATTTGTGAAATTAGTTTCGGTTCGGTTTCGGTTTCATTATCGGGGTGAATATCAGCTGGGCACTGCACTTTCAACTGTTGGGAGGAGTGGAGCAGGCCCTACTGTTGGGAGGAGCGGAGCAGGCCCTACTGTTGGGAGGAGCGGAGCAGGCCCTACTGTTGGGAGAAGGAGGAAAGGAGCAGACCCTACTGTTGGGAGGAGCGCAGCAGGCCCTACTGTTGGGAGAAGGAGGAAGAAAGGAGCAGGCCCTACTGTTGGGAGGAGTGAAGCAGGCCCTACTGTTGGGAGAAGGAGGAAGAAAGGTCAGGTCCTACTGTTGGGAGAAGGAGGAGCGGAGCAGGCCCTACTGTTGGGAGAAGGAGGAGCGGAGCAGGCCCTACTGTTGGGAGAAGGAGGAGCGGAGCAGGCCCTACTGTTGGGAGAAGGAGGAGCGGAGCAAGCCCTACTGTTGGGAGAAGGAGAAGCAATGGGGGAAAACCATTCAATGAATGACATTACCTCATTCAACTGGTTGTAACTGATATTAAGATTCTAACAACGACAGTGTGTTATATAGACTTATTTTGGAAAAGTCGAGGACAGAGGCCTGCATGAGAAAAAAAATGGAGTAATAAATTAATACAATTCATGAGCAGTCAAAATGACTAGTGTTAAATGGGTTTGAATTAAAGTTGTGTTGTGATTATTTAAAAACAAATGCATTTGGAATAAATGATGTTGATATAGTTAGAGGGAGATAATGGGGCTCTCTGATATTTGTTGGCTCTCTGTTGCAGCAATTCCCCCCTCTGCATAGAGTCCTCCAACGGCCCCACAGTGAGACCCTCACACACACCCATTAACCAAGATGGCCGCTCCACCCCATTCCTAGAATCCATGTCCAGGGGGAACAGCGGCAGCGACTCCACACACACTCATCCCCAAAACCAACACGAAGGCCAGACGCGCAACAACAACAACCTTCCTCCCACAAATAATAAAAACAAGGAGACGGAACAAACAGACCAGAATTTTAACTCTTTCCTCTACTGGAAGCCTCCGTTAGTGGATATCAGCCAGGAGCTGGAGATGCTGAAGGGCCAGGGTCCTCGGACTCGGACAGAGGGAGAAAAGGAGGAGGAGGTGGTGGTGTCCAGTCTGGATCCAGCCACCTGCTCTCAGATCCAGAAGGTATTGGACTGCCTCCAGCCCCACATGGACGACCCTGATGTACAAGGTGAGGATTGAGGGAAACATGTCTCGTCAAAGGTTGTTAATTAAGTAAAGAAATTGGTTTTGGACAAGTTGTGTTTTATGGTGACACAATGCACTGGATATCATCCAACCTTCACAACATTATTTAACACACAGTGAACTTAATAGTCTGGACATTTAGGAGTTTGAGCGTGACCTGTGTATTCAAATCAAATCAAACTTTATTTGTCACATGTGCCGTATACAACAAGTGTAGACTTTACTGTGAAAGCCCTTAACCAACAGTGCAGTTCAAGAAGAGTTAAGATTTATATTTACCAAGTAGACTAAAATAAAAAGTAATAAGAAAAAGTACACAATAAGAAAAACAACAACGAGGCTATATACAGGGGGCACCGGTACAGAGTCAGGGTGCGGTGGTACAGGTTAGTTGAGGTCATTTGTACATGTAGGTGGGGGTGTAGTGACTATGCAGAGATAATAAACAGCGAGTAGCATCAGTGTACAACATTTTTATTAATTGGTGGCGATTTTATTAATTGTTCAGTAATCTTATGGCTTTGGGGTAAAAGCTGTTGAGGGGCTTTTTGGTCCTAGACATGGAGCTCCGGTACCTTTTTTATGTCACATTACAACTGTGTGTGTGTGTGTGTGTGTGTGTGTCTTTCCCCGCATGTGTCTCCCAGCCCAAGTACAGGTGCTCTCAGCCGCCCTAAAGGCTGCCCAGCTGGAGAGCCAGTCTGAGGAGGAGGGTCAGTCAGAGAGCCAGTCTGAGGAGGAGGGTCAGTCAGAGAGCCAGACACCAGAGGGTGGAGAACCAGATGAGGAGTCCTCCCAGAACAGAGTGACCACAGAGGAGACACAGACACCTGAGCCACCAACCCAGCAGGCCAAGGACCTAGCACCCACAGAGGAGCAGAAAGAGAAAGAGGCAGAAGCTGAGACTGAGAAGGAGCCTGAGCCTTATGAGCCACCCCCCAACTCGCCTGTCCTAGTACGGGATGACTCGGACCACAGCAGCGTGGTGAGTCAAAATGACTTTGATTAATTGCTTTTTGACACTGAGAGACTAAATTGAACTTTGACACTGTTAATGAGAATATATTGAACTTTGACACAAAAGCCTAGTGAACAAACAGATCATCGACCATCTTGAATCCCACTGTACCTTCTCCGCTATGCAATCCGGTTTCCGAGCTGGTCACGGGTGCACCTCAGCCACGCTCCAAGGTCCTAAACGATATCATAACTACCATCGATTAAAAAACAGTACTGTCCAGCCGTCTTCATCGACCTAGCCAAGGCTTTCGACTCTGTCAATCACCGTATTCTTATCGGCAGACTCAACAGCCTTGGTTTCTCTAATGACTGCCTCGCCTGGTTCACCAACTACTTCTCAGATAGAGTTAAGTGTGTCAAATCGGACCTCAGACTGGTATATTTGTCTGCTAGCTGACTGGTATATTTGTCTGTGCTAGCTGACTGGTATATTTGTCTGCTAGCTGACTGGTATATTTGTCTGTGCTAGCTGACTGGTATATTTGTCTGCTAGCTGACTGGTATATTTGTCTGTGCTAGCTGACTGGTATATTTGTCTGTGCTAGCTGACTGGTATATTTGTCTGTGCTAGCTGACTGGTATATTTGTCTGTGCTAGATGTTAGTCTGTGCTAGCTGACTGTTATATTTGTCTGTGCTAGCTGACTGGTATATTTGTCTGTGCTAGCTGACTGGTATATTTGTCTGTGCTAGCTGACTGGTATATTTGTATATGTATCTACTCCTGTTGTTGGTCAGGAGCCGGAGCTGATGAAGAGCCTGGAGGGGAAAGAGGACTCTGCTTTCAACCAGGTGTGTGAGGAGAAGTCCAAGGTCCAGGTCAGTTAGTCAGTTCTGTCAAACACTGAATTTCTAATAAACCTTACTGTGCACATAGAGGGACATTTATGATCCAGTCAAGTCTGGTGTACATCTACATTTAAGTTGTTTTGTCTGAGAAAAGTAAAATGATCCAGTGTCCAAGGAATTGCGATTGACAAGATCTAGGGTCAGTGTTCCAGAACCAGATTCAGCCTAGTCCTGGTCTAGTCCTGGTCTAAAATGCGAATCTTCATTGATGGTGCCTTTGAGTCCAGGACGGGCTTAAGCCTGGTACAGATCCAGCAGCCAACAAAAGGAAAGACGAGACAAAACAAGATATAATTGGAATTTTATGTTGTAAAACAGCTGACTGGGGAATTGAAATACAAAAGGTTGAGCACAGTGCTGAAACAAAGTTGCTAGCTACTTGTAGAAAGGTATTTAGCAAACAAGTTTCATGAAATACATGCAGCCACTGGCTAGCTCACCAGCTCACTTTGTGACTTGACAACGAAATATTAGCAAGCCAGGCTAGCTAACTGCAGCTATCCCCACAGAAATGGATATCTGGCTGTAACCTTGGCTGGCTAAACACGGAAGGTTAGCGCACTGTTATCATATTGGCTAAACGGACACATCTAGTCTTTCGCTAAGATTTGACGTGTGGAATTTTGGAAACTCCAGCATCCGACATGAGACGTTCTGAAACTACACCATTTAGATCACGAGCACGTAAAGCAGTCCATTCTCGTCTCAGCTGTTGAATGTGAATCGGGCTTTCGTCCGTGTCTGCGGAAACCAGCTCCTCTTGTCCCTTCTACTGAGAGCTGCTGCCATGGCTATGATAGTAACAAGTTTGAACCACTCTTGCCCCCCCTCCTCCAGAATGTGATTCCCCAGCAGCTGTTGGACCAGTATCTTTCCATGACAGACCCGGCGCAGGCCCAGACGGTGGACACTGAGATCGCCAAGCACTGTGCGTTCAGCCTACCTGGCGTGGCCCTCACCCTGGGCCGACAGAACTGGCACTGCCTAAAGGACACGTACGAGACCCTCGCCACCGATGTACAGGTGGGTGCTTTTGGATTCAAAAGTTTTCCGTTGTGTGCCCAAGAACACGACAGAGAAAAGTCGGGGTCTTCAATGATAAGAGCTTGGTTTGGAACGAAAAGTGAACAACACACTATGTATTGACATCATCTCATCACTGGAGATGGATACGTCAGAAAACAACCGTTACATTTATGTTTGAAATCCTATGCACGTTGCTATGCTAATGGCCAGTCCAGTGACTGCTTGGTCACAGGTCTCATGACGTAATATTGACGTGTTAGTTTGCAACCAAAAGCAATACAGCTTGTCATTTTGACTTGGAGGCTGTACGGAACTTCAGTTACCTCAAATGTTTGCTTATTTCTGGGCAAATTAAATGGGACAGCGGTCGAGAGGAGAGAGTGTGCTGAAGTAGCAGTGGCTATACTCTCAATTACCACCTCTGACCTGACAAAGGTCATGTTGACTTTACTCCTCCTAATTCTCTCTAACATGGAAATGTTTTGTTTTGTGACGAGCCAACCTAACCCCCTGGCTGTACTCATTACCCCTACAGTGGAAAGTGCGCCGGACGCTGGCGTTCTCCATCCACGACCTGGCCCTGATCCTGGGGGACCAGCTGACGGCGGCCGACCTGGTGCCCATCTTTAACGGCTTCCTTAAGGACCTGGACGAGGTGCGCATCGGCGTGCTCAAACACCTCTATGACTTCCTCAAGGTGAGACCACCATACGTGTAACGAGCAACTGTGTAGCGATTCTAAATCGGCCATCTACATAGGCTACACATTAAAATTAAAATGTTTGGTCCACCTGCTGTGCTCTTTTACTAGCCTGGTCCCAGATTTGTTCGTGCTCTTCTTACCAACTCCATTGCTCATTGTCAAGCCAAACATTGACAAGGAGTTGTCATGAGAGCACAAACAGACTGGAACTCTGGCTACCATAATACGTATCACATGGTAAATCTAGAGTGGATTTTAAATGTGGATGTCTGACTGACTTGACCTGTGTACTGAGTTCATATGGTTGTCATTGAACCAATTTCTCTTTCTCAATAACAACATGTTTAGTTTACAGGTACTCTTGTTACTCTTATTTCATTTGTCTCCACTTCTTTTGATACTTGTGCCTAGCGTCACTAATAAATGATAATTTGTTGTCCAGGGGTTTTGTAATGATGGGGAAACATGATGAGGGTGTTTCCACCAATACGGTGCCTTTTGAGATGCGTAACTTTTGGTTTCACCCAATTTTAGCATTCTGTCATAATGAACTCATTTTCCCATCTCAAGTAAGTGTTGAATAAAGTAACTGGGTTGTACATAACAGGGTTGATAATTTCATTTTAGTAATCTTCACAAATGACTTTGTCAAAGCAACACAATAACTAGGGCTTTACAATGGTGGTTTAAACTTGGGGTTATGTGGATTCAAATCTTCCCAGAAGTTAGAGGGTGCACAGAGCGACATGTAAAAATGCCTAATTTTAGCACTTTTGTAAGTCTTTATTTATGTAAACATTTTGACTTCTTGAATTCTCTATTTGGTCTATATTAAGGGGCACTTTAATTGAACAGGCTTTTAAAATTCAATATCGGTGCACAAGTTCTACTGAAAATATCAAAGCAATACAAAGGCCCTCTTTTCGTGGAACGACCCATAACTTGGATCTGTTGCTGTGGTGCTAAAGCTTTCTGTCTTCTGTCTTGTCTTGTGGCAGCTGCTCCATGCAGAGAACAGGAGAGAGTACCTGTACCAGCTTCAGGAGTTCATGGTGACGGACAACAGCCGCAACTGGAGGTTCAGATACCAGCTGGCCGAGTGAGTCTCCCATTCATTTAGATACCAGCTGGCCGAGTGAGTCTCCCATTCATTTAGATACCAGCTGGCCGAGTGAGTTTCCCATTCATTTAGATACCAGCTGGCCGAGTGAGTCTACCATTAATTTAGATACCAGCTGGCTGAGTGAGTCTCCCATTCATTTAGATACCAGCTGGCCGAGTGAGTTTCCCATTCATTTAGATACCAGCTGGCCGAGTGAGTCTACCATTAATTTAGATTCCAGCTGGCCGAGTGAGTCTCCCATTCATTTAGATACCAGGTGAGTCTCCCATTCATTTAGATACCAGGTGAGTCTCCCATTCATTTAGATCAGGGCCAGTCTTTCTCATTCATCTAGGATCAAGGCATCCAGATTTCTCCCAATAGAGGGCGCACTTGCCACCAGACTGTGATGTCATGCACAATTTTAGTATTCCACTTGGATGGGCCTTCCAATGATCACAGGGTTTCATCCAGGTCAGCAGGGTGGATCAGCCAATGAATGATGCTCCTGAGCAGGACGGCATATGGCAGTAAATCACTAACATTGGGCCCGTTTCCTCAGTATCTCAGAGTAGGAGTGCTGATCTAGAATCAGTTTTGCCTTTTTTTTAGATCTTAATAAGATTATATGGACAGATCCTAGATCAGCACTCCTATTCTGAGACAGTTTGTGGATTCAGGTCCTGGCCCCGTATCTGTTTGTCTACTCCATCAAGCCAAACACAACAATGAGTGACAGGGACTTGGCATGATGGCTCAAACAGACTGTCACTCAGGTTAACATGGCGCTCCATGCTGTCACAAAAGCAGTGGTTGGTTTTATTTACTCTGCTCTCCCAATGTATATAGAAGTATTGTTGTACTTCTTTATGGAGTGAAGATATCAGAGAAAGAAAATGTTTACTTTTATTTTTAGGATGACCCCCCTGAAGAGCCAGTGTGTGTTGAACAGAACGTCTTCATGTGTGTGTCCACAGGCAGCTGATCTTGATCATGGAGTTGTACAGCCACGATGATGTGTATAACTACCTCAGACAAATAGCACTGACCCTCTGCTCAGACAAAGTGTCAGAGGTCCGGTGGATCTCTTACCAGCTGGTAGGCATGCCATTTGCACTTGAATTTGTTTGGGGGGGTGAAATGATGTTACAATGTTTTCTTTATTGTTTAACAGCCTCAAGTACTCATATTGTCCTCGATGATATGAGGTGTGCTTGTGTGCTCATGTCTGTATTGTGACAAACTTCTGTGGAAGTGGCAGTCATCTCATCTTCATGCAGTGACCTGCCTTTCTTAAGAATGGGAAGCACCCATTGGCTGAAAATATTCCATTGTCTGTGTCAGGTCCACATTAGGTAGACATCAATAGAAAAATAGGAAACGACTATGAAATAACAAAATATTTCAGTTGTGTATATTACTTAGTTTTTATTTGATCATCTCATCTCTGCTCAGGCGATAGCAGCCAGCCAACCATCTAACGGTATCTCTGTGCTTCCCATTCTCAACAGTCTTTTAGTCCTCCTACTTAGCTAGGCTAGTGGCTAGCTGGTAGCTGCCTAAGTATGCTACAGAGCTGTCTGACAAAACCATTTGACTAGTTCTTTAAAGAAGACGTGGCATAATTTCAAGACTGCTTATTACCAACTCCTCACGAACTGTCTCTATCCCTTTTGTCGTGTTGTGTACATTCCTCTCATGCAGTCTGTTGTGCGGGCTATGTCCGAGCCAGGAAGAACAGGCGCAATGGATTGTGGTCATTGTATTTAATTACCACGTTTATGCGCTGAACTAGTTTGAATATTTGCTTCATGAAAACTACAACTCCATTCAGCCCAGCATCCCACATACACTATATATACAAAGGTATGTGGACACCACTTCAAATGAGTGGATTCGGCTATTTCAGCCACACCATTTCAGCACACAGCCATGCAATCTCCATAGACAAACATTGGCAGTAGAATGGCCTTACTGAAAGGCTCAGTGACTTTCAACGTGGCACCGTCATAGGATGCCACATTTCCTACAAGTCAGTTTGTCCCGATCAACTGTAAATGCTGTTATGTGGAGTGGAAACGTCTAGCGTCAACACCGGCTCAGCCGCGAAGTGGTAGGTCACACAAGCTCACAGAACGGGACCGCCGAGTGTTGTAGCGTGTAATAATCTGTCCTCAGTCGCAACATTCACTAATGAGTTCCAAACTGCCTCTGGAAGCAACTTCCTCACAAGAACTGTTCTTCGGGAGCATCATGAAATGGGATTACATGGCTGAGCAGCCGCACAAAAGCCTAAGATCACTATGCGTAATGCCAAGCGTTGGATGAAATGGTGTAGAGCTCGCCGCCATTAGACTCTGGAACAGTGGAAACGCGTTCCCTGGAGCGATGAATCACGCTTCACCATCTGGCAGTCTGACGGATTAATCTGGGTTTGACGGATGCCAGGAGAACGCTACCTGCCCGAATGCGTAGTACCAACTGTAAAAATGGTCTGGGGCTGTTTTTCATGGTTTGGGCTTGGCCCCTTAGTTCCAGTGAAGGAAAATCTTAATGCTACAACATTCAAGGAATTTCTAGGAGATTTTGTGACAACAGTTTGGGGGCCTTTTCCTGTTTCAGCATGACAATGAAGTCTCCGCAACAATGTTCCACCATCAAGTGGAAAGCCTTCCCAGAAGAGTGGAGGCTGTTATAACAGCAAAGGGGGGGACCACCTCCATATTAATGCTGATGATTTTGGAATAAGACGTTCGACGAGCTGGTGTCCACATACTTTTGGTCATGTATTGTATTTACATACACAGCCCTGATAGGATGATCTCCAGCCCACCCCATTACCCAGATGAACAGTCATTGGTTTATTATGATCAGATCACATTGTGACGTCATGCTGTGGGTCAAAAGAGCCATCCTTCCTGAGCAGGCTGAAATTCCAGGCATTTTCATCAAACGGCTCATACACAATTTCATACTGTTATTTCGACCTCATATTGTGGAAATGTCATCAAATATCATCTTGTCTGTCCCAGGTGGTGGAGATCTTACAGAAGATGTATGCTTGTGGAGCCCACGAGCTGGGCCTGAACTTCAGCAACGAGCTCATCGTCCGCTTCTGCCACTGTCCAAAATGGGTGGGCCGCCAGGCCTTTGCCTTCATTTGCCAGGTCAGGACACACATAGTATTTCTGAAAATAAATCCTTACAAACACTAATCCCAATAGCTGCTGCCTTCAAAATAATGTTTAGTGTGAAATTGCATCAGCCATGCTTGCCATAGAACTATTCTGAAAGAAGGCGGAAGTGAGAATTGTATCCCTGACTGCTTGGTCATGTTCATTAGGCACCAAACAGAAGGGAAACTGATTTTTGAAACATTTTCTGTTGCATTCCCTAATGAACACGAACGGCCCTGCTTACCATCTGTCATCTGTCTTTCTATCTTAATCTGTTTTTCTATTAACTCACTCTCCGCTGTGTTCCCCAGGCCATCGTGGAGGAGGACTGTATGCCCATGGACCAGTTTGCCCAGCACCTCCTCCCCAGTCTCCTCAGCCTGTCGTTGGACCCCGTGGCCAACGTCCGCGTGCTGGTGGCCAAAGCACTGCGGCAGAGTGTCATGGAGAAAGGTAAAGACTGGGCCCTCTTATCAACCCAAGAATATGTTTCATGCATGAGATGCTTTATGCTATTGAGAAAGTCGAGAATGGAATAGAACATAATTTGTCTTCGAGAGGGAATATGTCTCACACATTTAAAAGCCCACACCAGAAATCCACTTTTTCGAGATGAAAGATGATGGTCAGAGCTTACCCATGGTGTTGTAAATGATTTACATCCATAGGTCATCATTTTAGTGAAAGTGTCATATATTTGGCCTTGAAGTGGGAAATCCAAGGTGGGACATTTGCGGAAATCTGTGTCAATGCCATGTCTTTTCCTATGAGATAACGTGCAAATTCTTTTCAAACTACATTTCTTTTCAGGGCTGGGTTTTATTTAAATGTTACCACCCACCAGCATGACATTGTTTATTAATCAGAAACAGCTGCAAAGTTCTTCCTGTTAGCAAATGAGCTGAGCCAAATCATCCTTTTGTCCTAAGCCATGGAGCATGTTAAAATAGGGTGTGAGCTATCTCCTGTTAGTGATATGAGGCAACCTCCAAAGTGTTTCAAACAGAGGGCTTGATTGACATAATGTGTATGGGAATGTTCTTAAACAGATTATAACCTGGGTGGTTCGAACCCTGACTACCGATTGGCTGAACCGTGGTACTGTAATCGGACCATATACCACGGGTATGACAAAACATGTATTTTTACTGCTCTTATTACCATGGTAACCCGTTTATAATAGCAGTAAGGCAGCTCTGGGGTTTGTGATATATGGCCAATATACCACGGCTAAGGTCTGTATCCAGTCACTCCGCGTTGCGTCATGCTTAAGAACAGTCCTTAGCCGTGGTATATTGGCCATATACCACACCCCCTCGTGCCTTTATTGCTTAAATAGAAACAGAAATAGACGTATGATGCAATACACATGAAATGAATAAATAGCAGAAGAAGAGCATAACTACTAATTATATTGAATAGAGCAATAGCAATGGGCAAGTCGAGCACAGTACATGATAATAAATGGTGACTGGTCTTGCAGGTACATTTACATTTGCGTCATTTAGCTCTTACCCAGAGCGACTTCCTGTTAGTGAGTCTTTCCCAGTTCCAACAGATTTTCTCTCTCCGTTGCATGTTGTTGTTTTTGATCCTCCCAAAATGTGTTGTGCCGTATGTTTCTGATATCCAAACGAGCATACCACTTAGAATATTGTTTTTTCCTCTCTCTTCTGTGGACTATTTTCTCCCTTCATTTTGTCGTTAATGTTTTGCCCTCTCTTCCTCATTGTTCCCTATCGTTCTCCATATTTCCCCAGTTTCCTACATTCTTATATTTAATTATGTTAAGTACTGCCCACCGGTCCACCCATTAGGGCCTCACATTGACTTGAATTGGGACACCCATTCTAGTAATTATATTTCTATAGTTGTGACCCATGTAAAATGCAGTTTACATAAATACTGACTTGACTTGTACTTGCAGCGTACTTCAAAGAGCCGGGCAGTGCCTACTTAGAAGAGCTGGAGGAGACGGTGATGACCCTGCAGGCAGACAAGGACAGAGACGTACGCTTCTTCGCCAGCCTGGACCCCGACATGGTGCTTATGGACACTTCTGCTTTAATCTAGAACCTTCTGGCCTGCTCCAACACACAGCCAATAACTATCACCAGCATCAGACCTGACCAGAACACTCGCCTGCAGGAAATAAAGGCACTGATACATAAACATACATAGAATCAGTCATGTGCTCTCTCTCTGTCTCACACACACACACACACACACACACACGATCTGAAAACCGCACCTCGCTAAGCTAAAACAGCCACCGCAAAATGGCATCGGATTCCAGGTGGGAAAACAACCCACCATGCGGCTCGGCTCGCGTCCCGTCGTCGAGTCACCTCAACCCATCTGTATCCAGCTGGTTCTCTCAGGTCCTCTGGTTTCATCACGGTTTCTCTCTCTCTTTTCATCTTGTCTTCAATGACCTCCGTAACCACTACTGCTTAGGAGAAGGAACAACCGCACCACTTGGCACGAAACAAAAATATGTTAATGAACTCGTGGCATCTTCCCTCTGTGTGTTTACTATGTCAATAATGTGATCCAAGTCTCCCAGAGACCAATGAAATACCTCTGATTGGACATAACTCAGGCCAGTTTCGCCATAGGGGCGTTTAGCTCATAGAATGAGGTACAGCGCTTTAGAACATCACAGATAGAAATGGAATGTATAGATAGACGCACTAGAATTGTGATTCTTCTATATACAATGCATCTGTACATTCTGTAACGCTGCTCTCCCCTGAATAAACCTTGGGTGTCAGCGGGACCTCTGGTGTCAGCGGGACCTCTGGTGACAGTCAATTTTCTACCCCAAATGGCACCCTATTCCCTTTATAGTGCACTACTTTTGACCAGGGCCCATAGGGCTATGGTCAAAAAAAGTGCACTGTATAGGAAACAGGGTGCCATATTGGATGCAGCCCTTCAATTGTGTTTTGGGGTTATTTGGGGTGTTCACGACTCAAGGGCTTATGATAAAGTGACAGAGTTTGTTGTAAACCTGTAGAAAGACGAAGCAGAAAAACAGATTGATAGTTTGATAAAGACCTGTGAAGCACTCCCCTTATCCACCGTGTAGTCCGTCATTGTAAATAAGAATTTGTTCTTAACTGACTTGCCTAGTTAAACAAAGGTTAAATTAATTTAAAAAAAAATGTAAATCCACTTCAACATTGTGGATTCCAATCCCATTTTGGCTTTTCAGTCAGACCACTGCACTGACCACAATCAATTGTACAGTATAGGAATGGTTGTGTGGCCTGGGTTTGTGTTCCAAGACGCTCTGACAAGTAAATCTCATTAGTAGTGAAATAAGTATGTTGGAGAATAAATAACTTCCAAGCATTGTATAGCTTAACCTGTATAGCCAGGGGATCCAAGGCCAGTTTTAGGGTTTTCTGTAGAGACATGAATGTGGATATAATGAGAGCTGTCACTTTTGTAGTCTTTTTTTTTCTCTCTCTTTTTTTCTCTCACCTGTTCACATGGCAACCCATTTTTGACCATAAACACGACTTGAGATCCTAAACTGATTGCGGTGGGGCGTGCATCTCAAGTCTGTCTTCCATCTTATGGAAATGTTCACTGCTGTAGACTACCTAACGCATCACATCTGTCAGCAATTTTCCCCATCTTCTTTTTCTTTATGGTAGAACTGTTAATATATATATGCATTTTCTGAAATGTATTTTTCTTTTCAAATATGTACCATTGTTCAAAGATTTTATATCCGAACTTTGCATTTCACAACCTTTGTAACATTCAATAATTTCTTTAAAATATGTTTTATGTAATGTTATTTTTAGCATTCTGTAATTAAATTTATAATATAAATCAGAAAAATCAAGACATGTGTAGCCTGTCTCCAAACTACCTTGTTTAACCAACAAATGAATTGTGCAAATGAGTGTCATATCATTGTCACAAAGGTTCAAAAGACCTGCAGCACAAATTTTTGATAAATATAAAACTCAGCTAGGTGATTATTTTTTTCCATGAAGAAGAATTGTTACTTGCTTCTTTAAAAGTATTTTGTGTGACACTTGAAGTTTGAAAACGTAAAGCGAAGCGGTGAAATATAGTCAGTAAAATCTATGTTCTGATTACTACCGACAGACTACTACACTGAACAAAAATATAAACGCAACATTTAAAGTGCTGGTCTCATGATTTATGAGCTGAAATAAAAGATTCAAGAAATGTGTCATACGCACCAAAAGCTTATTTCTCTCAAATTGTGTGCACATTTGTTTACATCCCTGTTAGTGAGCATTTCATCCTTTGTCAAGATAATTAATCCAGTTTAGTCACACAACAGAATGCCACAGATGTCTCAAGTTTTGAGGGAGTGTGCAATTTCCATGCAGGAATGCAATTGCCATGCAGGAATGTCCACCAGAGCTGATAATTCAATGTTAATTCCTCTACCATAACGTCATTTTGGAGAATTTGGCAGTACGTCCAACCAGCCTCACATCCACAGACCACGTGTTTCCATGCCAACCCAGGGCCTCCACATCCGGCTTCTTTCCCTGCAGGATCGTCAGAGGGGTTGAAGAGTATTTATCTTTGTAATAGAGCCTTTTTGTGGAGAAAAACTCATTCTGATTGGCTGAGCTTTGCTGGAACGTGGATGTGGATTCAAATCTTCCTAGAAGTCACAGAGTGTGCACAGAGCGACATGTAAAAATGCATAATTTTTTAGGTGATTTCTTGAATTCTCTATTTGGTCTATATGAATGGGTACTTCATTTAATATAACAGGCTTTTAAAAATGCAATATCGGTGCACAAGTTCTACTGAAAATATCAAAGCAATACAAAGGCCCTCTTTTCGTGGAACGACCCATAACTTGGATCTGTTGCTGTGGTGCTAAAGCTTTCTGTCTTCTGTCTTGTCTCTGCTCCATGCAGAGAACAGGAGAGAGTACCTGTACCAGCTTCAGGAGTTCATGGTGACGGCTGTCAGTCAATCAGTATTCAGGGCTCGAACCACCCAGGTTATAATTTGTTTAGGAACATTCCCATACACATTGTCAATCAAGTCCTCATTCTGATTGGCTGGGCTTGGCTCCCCAGTGGGTCGGCCTGGCTCCCATGTGGGTGGGCCTATGCCCTCCCAGGCCCACCCATGGCTGCGCCCCTGCCCAGTCATGTGAAATCCATAGATTAGGGCCTAATGAATTTATTTCAATCAACTAATTCCCTTATTTGAACTGTAACTCAGCAACATCTTTAAAATTGTTGCATGTTGCGTTTTATATTTGTGTTCAGTTCAAATATCAACCTTATTACGTTGGTGTGTTGGGGCACTTAGATTACATATTTAATCACAAGTAACTACACTCAGACTACTACACTTTTACTCATAAGGAATAACAAACATTTTAGGCTATTATTTGGGGAGAGAAATATGATGGTGCATAGTGGAAGAAGTTTAGAAGTTTGTTAGTGTTGAAGAATTGATGCCATTGTGGTAGAGGGAGGGACTGTTTTATGCAGGGGTGCAACTTTCACTGGGGATGGGGGACATGACCCCCACACACACACATTCTGATATTGCATTTTTGTACCACCACCCCAGTTTTATCATTGCACTGTTATACATTTTTTAAAACAATATCGGTGTGCTTTAGGACGGTGCGGACGCCAAAGGGCCTGCGAACAGAGGCAGCTGTTGTCTGTGTGTTGTGCTTTTTCTCCAAGTTGTAAAAGCAAGCAGAGCAGAAACTGGCTACTCTGTATTTGACTGATGTAACTGCTGTTTGACTTAACTTCTTATGGTATAGGGGACGCTTGCGTCCCACTCTGCCAAAAGCCAGGGAAAATGCAGCGCGGCGAATTTAAATAAGTTATATAAAAATCTAACTTTCATTAAATCACACATGTAAGATACTCAATTAAAGCTACACTCGTTGTGAATCCAGCCAACATGTCAGATTTTAAAAAGGCTTTTCGGCGAAAGCATAAGAAGCTATTATCTGATGATAGCACAACAGTAAACAAAGAGGGTAGCATATTTCAACCCTGCAGGTGCTACACAAAACGCAGACATAAAATATAAAACATGCCTTACCTTTGACGAGCTTCTTTTGTTGGCACTCCAATATGTCCCATAAACATCACAATTGGTCCTTTTGTTCGATTAATTCCGTCCATATACAGTGGGGCAAAAAAGTATTTAGTCAGCCACCAATTGTGCAAGTTCTCCCACTTAAAAAGATGAGAGAATCCTGTAATTTTCATCATAGGTACCCTTCAACTACGACAGACAAAATGAGGGAAGAAAATCCAGAAAATCACATTGTAGGATTTTTAATGAATTTATTTGCAAATGATGGTGGAAAATAAGCAAACTAAGGTGGGAAAAAGGCTGCCTAAGTATGATCCCCAATCAGAGACAACAATAAACAGCTGCCTCTGATTGGGAACCATACCAGGCCAAACAAAGAAATAGGAAAACTAGATATCCCACCCTAGTCACACCCTGACCTAACCAAAATAGAGAATTAAAAGGATCTCTAAGGTCAGGGCGTGACAGTAAGTGATGATGCATGGCCCGGAGCCTCCAGTGATGATCCATGGCCCGAAGCCTCCAGTGATGATCCATGGCCCGGAGCCTCCAGTGATGATCCATGGCCCGAAGCCTCCAGTGATGATCCATGGCCCGGAGCCTCCAGTGATGATCCATGGCCCGGAGCCTCCAGTGATGATCCATGGCCCAGATCCTCCAGAGATGATCCAAGGTCCGGAGTCTCCAGCGACAGTCTGCAGTCCAGAGCCTCCAACAAGGGTCGGCATTCCAGAGCCTCTAGAGATGGTCGGTAGTCCAGAGCCTCCAGCGACGGTTCCCGGCCCGGAGCCTCCAGCGGGGGTTCCCAGTCCGGAGCCTCCAGCGGGGGTTCCCAGTCCGGAGCCCTCTGCGATGATCTACGGTCCGGAGTCCCCGGCGACAATTCAAGGGTCAGGAACTCCGGTGACGATCCACGGTCACGCCCTGACGTTGGAGAGGTTAGTTTTGTATTTTGTTGTTTTTTCCGGTGTTCATTGTAATGAAAGTAAGATGTTCGCCTACCACGCTGCACCTTGGTCTCCTCATTCAAACGACGAACGAAAGAAAAAGTTGATGGCTCGTATATAAGGTGTCTAGCTGAGTCAAAACATTTGATTTCCCCAGGAGTCCGAGTTTAACTGCGTTGTCTATATGTGATGTACAATTCACATGTTTAGAGACCCTTTCAGACAGATGTTTTAAATCCTTAAACCCAGACTTGGACCACACACACTCTCCATTGAATAGCAGGCAGAGGAATCAAATAGTGATTGCTTTGAGATCCTTGTAGTTAGCCACTGCTTCCTTCCAAACCACCCGTAGTTGAATTTGTGATTTCCGAATTGTTGTGTGATGTTTACGGCAAATGAGCACAGAGACGTTTTATCTCTAATTTCTCTTCATATGATAAGCATGGAAAAGGATTTGCCAGTAGATTGTCAACGTGATTCATGATGATGAATGCTTGTCTAGCTTGCTTGCTAAGATTTTGAAAGTATGACGTTGACATGATCAGTCCAATCAAAGCTACGGTAGAAAAAAATGTGATTTGATGTAATTTTATCTTTAGCCAATGACCTTCAGCCTTCTTGGACGGGCACTTCTACTGTAAATCTATGGCAGAACCCAAATGGGCTTGAACGTTCTAGCTCTAACCACTAGGCAGGTAGCCTAGCCACTAGGGAGGTAGCCTAGTGGTTAGACCATTGGGCCAGAAGCCGAAAGGTTGCTGATTGAATCCCCGAGCTGACAAGTTAATAAAAAATCTGTCGTTCTGCCCCTGAACAACGCAGTTAACACACTGTTCCTAGTCATGGTTGCTACATCAAACATGTTTAACAAAACAAAACACATGTATTAACAAGAAAATACTCCAAAATACACAAAATATAAATAAAATAATACAAAAAATAAACAATTTTTGTGCATTTGTATTCACTCTGAAAATATCTTATTATAATGATTCAGGAAGATGTTATTCTTGTTGTTTTAATAAGATATTTAAATTCAATCAGAATTTTTTTACATTTTGGTATATAATTTTGGAATTTTTGTTTGTGTATAAAGTATTTGGCAACAAGAATTTAAAAAATGAACAATAATTTCAGTGGTCTTATCATCGTTGCAATAGTAACATATTATATCTATCATGTCAAAAACATAGGCATTTTTTTCAACTGTGTGTATGTTACTGTCGCACATCAGCCGAAAGCGCAACAACGTCTATCACCATAGCAACAGTAATAGTCAGACAACATTCCAAACTGAAGAGAATTCATTAATTCATTCTTTTAGAATTCTAAACCCTTTGCAATCTGCAAAAATTACTGAGCGCGTTTCTATGAGCAATCCAATGGCATATGTTTACACCTCAACGAAGAGGATTTCACTTCAGGTACCGAGACCCAAAAGTGCGATGATTAACCGCGACATCGACTCGAAGAGTGTACCGAGACCCAAAAGTGCAGTTTACCGTGACCCGTTGACGAAAGTCAAGTTCAGTCTTGGTGTCAGGCTGCGTGAAACGGGAGAGATGTTCGTTGTGCCCGACTGCCACCACAATATGAGAATCAGAGAGCTAAAAAACACCATGGAATTAGTGGTTGGGATTCCCACAGACTTCCAGAGAGTATGCTACCTGGATAATGGTAAAATATATACCTTTGACATCATTTGCTGGTTTAACTGTTGACATATTTTAATGAGAAATGGGGAGATGTTGTTGATTAATTGATTAGATATGTATTCATAGATTTTTATTGGGTTTAATGACGTTAGAATCACGGACCTTATGAATCTCAAACGTAGGCTAGCAGTGACAGGCCCGTCATGGTGAACATTTTATTGAGGGTGTTTTCCAGTCAGACTAATTATCTAATGATATGCTTCTCTGACCAGACCTAATGTATACTCTCTCCACCCAACAGGTGACCTATGTGATGACACCACTATCCACTGTAATGACATCATCCCTGGAACTACTGTCACCCTGATGATCTGGCCTTATGATGGATGGTCTGAGCTTGTGATAGCTGCAGCTACTGGGGATGTATTCAAGGTGATGTGGCATGAAAGAAGAACCTAGAATAGTCTCTCTATGTCTCAGGTCATTATTGATCATAGTAAAAAAAAAAGTAGGCTTCCGAGTTGTTCAGTGGTCTAAGGCACTGCATCTCAGTGCAAGAGGTGTCACTACAGACCCTGGTTCGATTCCAGGCTACATCACAACCGGCCGTGTTTGGGAGTCCCATAGGGCGGCGCACAATTGACCCAGCGTCGTCCGGGTTAGGGGTTTGGTCGGGGTAGGCCGTCATTGTAAATAAGAATTGGTTCTTAACTGTCTTGCCTAGTTAAATAAAGGTTAAAAACCATCATCACCTAATAGCAATACTGCATTTCTTTACCAGACTTGCTGAAAGATCCACCTCCTTATTTGATCTAATGTGGCTAGCCTGTAAATACTGCACATCAAAACAGCATCTCACAGCTGTTATTACAAACTGTAGACCTTATTTACTTCACTCTTCCCTTTTTTTAGGATGAAAATTTCCATTGACTTTTCACACATAAAAATGACTATTTTCTCTTTATTTCATGTAGCTCAAGAGTGTGATGTCCAAACCAGCACCGCCACGTTCCTCCCATCTCAGTGCTATGAGTTCTATGAGTGGAGCTCCTTCCTGGCTCTCTCACCGTCTCTTCTCTGCTCTGTTCATCAGTGCCCACCGTGGACACATGCCCGCTGTCCGCTTCCTGCTCCAACAAGGTACCCACCACCGCAGAGGCAAAACATCTGGATATCACCGGCACACTGGAAAAACCTTGTATCTCACTTGGGGTGATTTTGATAAATATTATTTTGATATAAATTGAATGTAGACATCCCTCATAGAGGCATGATGCCCATGGGGGGCACAGGGGCAGGTGCCCCCTCAGATATATATTTTTTTGTTGTTGTTTTTTGTTGTTGAAGTTTTACTCCTTTTTCTCCCCAATTTCGTGGTATCCAATTGTTTTTAGTAGAAGGTTGAAAGTCATGCGTCCTCCGATACACAACCCAACCAAGCCGCACTGCTTCTTAACACAGCGCGCATCCAACCCGGAAGCCAGCCGCACCGATGTGTCGGAGGAAACACCGTGCAAGGATATCCCTAAAGGCCAGGCCCTCCCTAACCCGGACGAAGCTAGGTTAGCGCGCACTGCCTGCCACAGGAGTCGCTGGTGCGCGATGAGACAAGGATATCCCTACCAGCCAGGCCCTCCCTAACCCGGACGACGCTAGGCCAATTGTGCGTCAACCCACGGACCTCCCGGTCGCGGCCGGTTACGACAGAGCCTGGGCGCGAACCCAGAGTCTCTGATGGCACAGAGACCCTTGGCCCTTGGCCACTGCGCCACCCGGGAGGCCCCCCCTCAGATATTTAACAAAAAAACATGTAATACTCTCTGTTATACTACTAGCCACTTAGCAATTTTATGAAGTTGGCTTTAACTAGCACAGATTGGTTTCCGATCTCCCAACTACCAAGAAGCCAATTCAGCCTATCTAGCTTGTGTACTGTAACTATCTTAGCTGGCATGCCTGCTGGCAAGGTTGGTAGACATTAGAAACGCAAGCACTAAATGTACTGACTAAGACTCGTATTCATTTCAATCTTTTACCCAGATTTTAGGAAGAAATTCAGAAAAGCATATTTACTTCATTAAAATGAAAGAACCACCAGCTCAAGAGTTATGCTTAGATATGCAGAAATATATTGAGTTGCTATTTTTTTTACATGGAATTAGGCATAATGATTATGGCTGTAGATTGCAGAAAAAAGCTGTTTCAAGTGTTTGAAAAAGCTAAGCTCTCCAATTTATGAACGAGGGAGCTAGCCCCCCTCCAGACTACAGTCGTGGAATATTCTAATCAAGTGAGAGAGACTGTAATTTCTTCAAACAATCGTCTTCATTCAATATCGATTAATTATTGGAATAATGAGACTAGTCAACCCAACACTCTTGACTGTTGGGCCGAGCAACCTAACCTTCACAGAAATGCATAGATCTTTATATAGCTGACACAAAGAATGCTTAGTCATGGGTGGTTTCACCCCTCGATTGCAGATTGGGGGGCACCATAAGCCACTTTGGGTTTAACCTGTGGTCATCTGCACGGGGGTGTTGTTTTAACCCCACCTTGGCTTAGTTTCCCAGATTCCAGGATGATTAGAAAAATAAGGGATGGTTCTAAACTCTTCCAGGCTATCTGGCTTACACTGACCACATCTTATCTCTGGAATGCCAGCTGTAGGTTTTTAGGCTCCTCTCAGTTTACACAGACATAGATGAGAACTATCTAAAAACTCTAAAATATTGCATAAAACAACCATTCATTGCATAAACAATATTATAACATAATCTTGTAATTTTGCTACCATTACCACCCCCAGCCATCCTCACATACTTTGTTCCCCCTCAGATGTGTGTGTGCATGACGCCCCTGATTCCCCTCCATGCTCTGTGAAAGAAAACAATATTTCTGTAGGACTAATAGAAATAATAATAAAAAATGCCTTGTGAACTTCGATTAGTAAATAACAATACGTCTGAAAAAATGATTTATTATTTTTAATTCCTGAACATTTCACTTTTTGGAGATACAGGGTTTTTCTGGTACGCTGGCAATATCTGGGTTATGTTAATTAGGCCATGCAACAGAAAACGTTTGGCAGAAGAAAGCAAAAGTCAAGCCAGTTTGTTGTTTTAGTCCGTTTTCTTTCTGTATGCCTAACAAACTTGACCCTGTTATCTAGGGGCCAACGTTAAGGGCCAGACTCCCCTGGGGCGCGGGGCCCTCCACGCGTCAGCCGCCCAGGGCCAGTTGCAGTCCATCCAGGAGCTACTGGTGCGCGGCGCCCCACACCAACTGGAGGACGCTGAGGGCATGACAGCTCTGAGAACCGCCATGCGCTGGGGCCAGAGGAAGAGCACCCGGCAGCTCTTCCTCTTCCACTGGCAGGAGCGTGCGCAGGGCGTGCGCCTCAAGCCTCACCTGGATGAGACAGAGCTGTTCGCCCACCAGAAACATGACTCCCAGCTACGCACCTGGCACCGCGGTGCCCACGCTCAGAGATACATGGCCCACCTGGGTCGCTGTAGCCGTGGGGTGGAGGGCAGGGTGGAAGTGAGGCAGCTGGGGCCGCCGCAGAACACGGCCATGAGGGCCCAGGCAAGGAGGGCGTGGATGGGGGATGCATGACCAGAGCTGCATGTCAAGAACAGGGCAGATGGCCAAGAGCCTGGTCCTGGAGAGCCGTGTACACAGCATTTTATTCCAGCCCAGCACTAACACACCAGTTCCTAACTACTCTGGATTGAATCGCATGAGCAGTCGGATCATTTGAATCAGATGTGTTATAACAGATAACTGATAACAGACAATGTTTCCCCCTTTAGTCATTTAGTCAGAAGTTTGCCTACCTCTCCCACATCGGACGTTGAGTAAGCACTTTCGCAATGGTTCCGAGCAGCAAAACTCCCTTCATGAAATCATCAAGAAGCAGAAAAGTAGATGAACTGACATTTATAATCAAGATAAACCAGTGAAAAAAAGGTGCAGCTAAAAGGTGTAATCACATTAGTCAGAGATGGGGAAATAAGATGTCTTGAGCAACCTGGACGACAGAATGTGACACTGCTTATTGGTGAATGAAAGTAGAAACCAGAGAAAAAAATATATATAAATACTGTATGATAAAAGCCAATTCAAAGGGAGTTGACAACTGTTAAATGGGGAATAAAGTACCTTTAACGTTTAAATGATTGTAGTCGTGAACTGTTCTATCAAACAAATTCATTGCCGTTGCACCATGGCAGCATACTGTGCCTTCAGAAAGTATTCAGACCCCTTGACCTTTCCACATTTTATTACTTTACTGTTTATTCTAAAAAATGTATTACATCATTTTTTTCTCACATCAATCTACACACAATACCCCATATATGACAAAGTGAAAACAGGTTTTTAGAATTTTTTGCAAATGAAAATTAAAAACAGAAAAAAAAAATGTTCAACTAAATGGGGTCAGCCCTAACCTAGACACAATACCAAAGCGAAAACCAATTAAGAACAGAAATACCTTTTTTTACATAAGTATTCAGACCCTTTGCTATGAGACTCGAAATTGAACTCAGGTGCATCCTGTTTCCATTGATCATCCTTGATATGTTTTTCCAACTTGATTTGAGTCCACCTGTTGTAAATTCAATTGATTGGAAATTATTTGGAAAGGCAAACACGTCTATATATGGTTCCACAGTTGACAGTGCATGTCAGAGCAAAAACCAAGCTATGAGGTTGAAGGAATTGTCCGTAGAGCTCCGAGACAGGATTGTGTCAAGGCACAGATCTGGGTAAGGGTACCAAAACATTTCTGCATCATTGAAGGTCCCCAAGAACACAGTGGCCTCCATAATTCTTAAATGGAAGAAGTTTGGAACCACCAAGACTAGCCGCCCGGCCAAACTGCCCAATCGAGGTAGAAGGGCCTTGGTCAAGGAGGTGACCAAGAACCCGATGGTCACTCTCACAGAGCTCTCCACCAATCAGGCCTTTATGATAGAGTGGCTAGACCGAAGCCAAGATTTTCTGGTGTGATGAAACCAAGATTGAACTCTTTGGCCTGAATGCAAAGCGTCACTTCTGGAGGAAACCTGGCACCATCCCTACGGTGAAGCATGGTGGTGGCAGCATCATGCTGTGGGGATGTTTTTCAGCGGTAGGGACTGGGAGACTAGTCAGGATCAAGGTAAAGATGAACGGAGCAAAGTATAGAGTGATGGTTGATGAAAACCTGCTCCTAGAGCGCTCAGACCTGGCCGGAGGTTCACCTTCCAACAGGACAACAACCATAAGCGCATAGTCAAGACAACGTAGGAGTGGCTTCGGGTACAAGTCTCTGAATGTCCTTTAGTGGCTGAGCCAGAGCCCGGACTTGAACCCGATCAAACATCTCTGGAGAAAGTGAAGAGGTCTTGGAATACTTTCCAAATGCACTGAATACAGGGGAGTGATGGGAGTATTAATATTTGATGTGTCATTTGCCCTGTATAGAAATCAAGATGTATATAGATTTCAATAGTGTCTATTTTTTATTTTGTATAGATATCAATACATTCTCCATGTCATTATATTCTCCATGACAATATATTCTATATGTCAATATATTATCCATATCAATACATTCTCCATGCCAATATATTCTATATGTCAATATATTATCCATATCAATATATTATCCATGTCAATATATTATCCATATCAATACATTATCCATGCCAATATATTCTATATGCCAATATATTATCCATATCAATATATTATCCATGTCATTATATTCTATATGTCAATATATTATCCATATCAATATATTATCCATATCAATATGTTATCCATGTCATTATATTCTACTTGTCAATATTTTCCTGTGTATTTCCTTCATTCTTGTGTACCTTTTTTCATTTCTTGTGTGTATTTATTTTATATGACATAGTATTACTGCAACGTTGAGGAAGAGCATGCAAGCAAGCAAGCATTTTACTATACTGTTTACACCTGCTGTAGTCTGTGCAACTGACAGATACACTCTGATTCGATCTGAAATAGTTGCCAATTTGGCCAGTAGAAGGTCTAAATGTCCATTTGAGCCAGAATCATGGAAGGGGAATGACATTAAGGTCTGAAAGGCACAGAGATTATGATCACTTGCCTAAAAATGTAAAGTAGTTATTTTCACCTATACACAGGGGAGGAATCAGAAAGACCATTCTAGTGAAAGGGTGTGTATTTTTCTGTGTAATTTTTGAGACATTCTTATGACCTGGGTTGGGCTCCCTTTAAAAGCCCTGGCATCCTTGCATTACTTACAGTACTGCAGTACTACAACAAGCAACTGCATCTACTTACCAACACAACCACGTGAGAGACAGCTTCAATGGGTTTTGGTAAGTCAACTAACACTGCTCGTTGCAAGATTTTTCAGATGCTGAAAAATGTGGATATTGCATTGTCAAGGTAGCCTATGTCATGTTTAGTGACAGAGGGTAATTTAGTAGAGTGAATGGGTAATTGGGTAACTTGACTTGTAGAATGGAACTTTTTCTTACAAAGGAAGATCATCCTTGTTGTTGTTTGTTCTTCTGTTAAATTAATATGATTTCTGACAGCTTTTATTATCTATGAGCCATTAGAGAAAATATGCAAAGTTGGCCTGTTGTGTATTGCATAGATAACACGTCAGCAAATGATATAAACATTTACAGATAGGGGCAGATCAGCAAATGTTACAGCTGGACTTGAAGATCTGCTGCTGTCTTTGTACATACAGTATTTGAATACAGGTATACATACTGTACTTTACTATAATGTGTTACCTGTGCAATATACAGGCTTACTTTTGGGGGGGATTCTCCCTGCCTTTAAGGGGCTGTTTTCATCACTAATCTTCTGCCATATTTCACTTGACTTATTGTCATAGGTTCCTCATACCATTTCATACTGGCCCAAGGCTGTCTTTTACATAGAGAACATATTACATTCTAATTTCTAAGTCTATGTATGGTCTTTAACCTATTTTTTATTTTTTTTGCAAGGTCACAAGTGTTTTTACTATCCAGTGGTCTAAACTAGCCCAACTGACGTTCTGTTTCTGCTATGTTGCTGTCAGGAAAAAATGTGACAAACAAACATTGGGAAAGACAAAGGCAAATGCAGAAACAGACACCCACACTAGAAAACAAAAAAGTTGTATTATCAGGAAAAAATTTAAATCTGAATTTTGGGATAATTCAGTTTCAAATTAAAAATGTATAAAGTATCTATATACTTATTAATTTATTTCTTTCTTGAAGACGTTGGAAAATTAGAGCTCCACTGTGAGAAGAACAACAAAGCCCACAAAACCAATGACATCTCAGTGAACAGACTGATAGTCAGGAGAGGCCAGTCCTTCCTGGTCACCTTTGACTTCCATGGCCCCTTCAGATCCACAACAGACTTGCTGGAGCTGACGGTGGAGACAGGTGAGTTAGAATAGAAAATATAATAACTTTATTTATCTCTGCTATTTATTAGTGCTGTTTGTATTAGTTTCCCAGACCCAGATTATGTTAGTCCTGGACTAAAACACACTAGGATGAATCTAGGCTAGGGCAGGGAAACCGGCCCTATGTTAGTCCCCTTTGACAAGACAGACACATGCAGTAATAAAGATATTAAATCCTTGTATGTGTTGTAGATAGCTGAGTTGGGGTCAATTCAATCTTATATAAAGACTGAATTGCACCACTGACAGGATTTGAGATACAGTACAAGTGGAGGTATATGTACTGTACTCCTGACATCAAAGTTACGCTGTCAGAAAATATTGAATCAAATACACAGTGTACAAAACATTAGGAACACCTGCTCTTTCCATGACATAGACTGACCAGGTGAATCCAGATGAAAGTTATGATCCCTTATTGAATCCACTTCAATCAGTGTAGATGAAAGGGAGGAGACAGGTTACAGAAGGATTTTTAAGCCTTGAGACAACTGAGACATGGATTGTGTATGTGTGCCATTCAGAGGGTGAATGGGTAAGACAATAGATTTAAGTGCCTTTGAACAGGGAATGGTAGTAGGTGCCAAGCGCATCAGTTTGAGTGTGTCAAGAACTGCAATGCTTCTGGGTTTTTCACACTAAACAGTTTCCCATGTGTATCAAGAATGGTTCACCACCCAAAAGACATCCAGCTAACTTGACACAACAGTGAGAAGCATTGGTGTTAACATGGACGCTTTCGACACCATGTAGTGTTCATGCCCCGACGAATTGAGGCTGTTCTGAGGGCAAATGGGGACAACTCAATATTAGGAAGGTGTTCCTAATTTTTTGTACTCCCAGTGTATATCACTGTTTCTGAAAGATTTCATCAATTTAATTCTTACTGAAAACAACCCACAACATCCTCCCTTCTCCATCCAGGGCCCCAGCCTTCGGAGGCATTGGGGACCAGGTCAGTGTTCGGGCTACCTGAAGGCCGTTGGAAGCGTTCATCCTGGAAGGTCAAGGTTCACCAGGGCTCAGTGCTCCCGGCGGGTTCAATCACCCTGGACATCACCAGCCCAGCAGACGCCCCAGTGGGAGAGTACAGCCTGTCTGTAAAGACTAGCGCCACCGCCTCAGTGGGCAGCAGCCTGGGCAAGCTCCTTCTGCTGTTTAATCCCTGGTGCCAAGGTAAAGACAATTCAATTCAAAACAACTTCATTATCCCTCATGGGGAATTCTGGGACAATTAATTCACTTCCTGCGAACGAGATTTGAGAGTATGGTAAAGCATATTTAATACTTTAGAATGAAATATAAAGCATTCCTAAAAATGTTAACAAGAACTGTGATAAATTAATCTTTTTAATCACATAAAGGACAACAAATGTGGTGAATGATTCAATACAGCCATGGTAACACACAGTCATTATTTAATACAGTATCCAGAGGGTGTCAAATGCTGCATTCCTGAATGTTCTTATCAGTTTAACAGCTGGAAATGGCTAACTTTACAGAGATTGTTGTAACCCATGTCTCTGTATGGGTTGGAAAGACGCCTCATAACTATTTTGGGACATAATAGACACACAGATACAAACAATGGGCCACAACATCCAGAGCCACATTATATGAATGACAATATGTGGTTATGAATGCTGTTCTCTAATATCAAAATGGTTGCATTGCTGTTGAAACCATGTGATGAGTTCATTGGTAGCACAGCCAATTAGCACAGCTTGGTCACACAGCCTGGTAGCACAGCTTGGTAGCACAGCCTTGCAGCACACCCTGGCAGCACAGATTGGTAGCACAGCCTATTAGCATGGATTGGTAGTGCAGCCTGGTAGCACAGCTTGGTACCAAGGCTTGGTAACGGCTTCGTAACATTCTGGTAACACAGCCTGATAACACAGTCTGGTAACATACTGGTAACAGCCTGGTAACACCCTGGTAACATACTGGTAACACAGCTTGGTAACACTACATTCTAGCATGGGAGACAGTGGTCATAACACAGTAACAGCATGATAACATGTTAAAGTTACTCGCAATTAAAACATTGTCCAGATACCCTTTCATTTAATAATAACAAATAACAATGTATTTTTTATTTATCCTTTATTTAACCATTCAAGTCAGTGGAACAAATTCTTATAATTGATGTTTTAAAACGTCTGTATTTTGTTGCGGGCTGTAGAGGACTGGGTGCATCTACCTGAGGAGGAGGAGAGGCAGGAGTATGTGATGAGAGAACAAGGCCTGGTGTACAAAGGTTCTGACAAATACATCAGCTCTATGGCGTGGAACTTCGGACAGGTACACAGAACAAACAAAACAGTATTGTACCGTTGAAAAGTACTAGCTAGCTGCTCATAACATATAGGGTTTGTTTCCTGGATACAGATTAAATATATTCCTCAACTAAAAAGCAAACTCAATGGGAGAATCTCCATCCAAAAGTATTTTTACTCTGGAGAAGTCCAGGACTAATCTGTTGTCGAGGAAACCGACCAAGTGTCACACGTTATCTTAGTCTACATAATTGGCTAGAGTCCTGTGTGGCTCCATTGGTAAAGCATGGCTCTTGCAACTCAAGGGTTGTGGGTTTCGATTACCGCGGGAGACCAATGCGAACATTTATCCACTCAATACTGTAAGTCACTCTGGATAAGAGCGTCTGTTAAGTGACTTAATTGTAAGTTAGTATAGACAAGACATTTCAGAAATTGTTGTAGGTTGCTAGGTAACCTGCCCTAATGTATTGTTTCTCCAGTTTGAAGACGATATAGTGGACATTTGCCTGAAGCTGCTTGACGTGAATCCCAAGTGTCTGAGTGACCCCGCCAAGGACTTCTCTGCTCGTTGCAACCCCATCTATGTCAGTAGGGTGGTCAGTGCCATGGTAAGATTGGAGATCTGACCCACACTAGTAACAGTGACAACATTATTGAACCCCACTAGTAACAGTGACAACATTATTGAACCCCACTAGTAACAGTGGCATCATTATTGAACCCCACTAGTAACAGCGACAACATTATTGAACCCCACTAGTAACAGTGACTTCATTATTGAACCCCACTAGTAACAGTCACAACATTATTGAACCCCACTAGTAACAGTCACAACATTATTAAACCTCACTAGTAACAGTGACATTAATGAACCCCAATAGTAACCGTGACAACATTATTGAACCAAAGTAGTAAGTGACAACATTATTAAACCCCACTAGTAACAGTGACAACATTATTGAACCAAAGTAGTAAGTGACAACATTATTAAACAACACCAGTAACAGTGACAACATTATTGAACCCCACTAGTAACAGCGACAAGATTATTGAACCCCACTAGTAACAGAGACAACATTATTGAACTCCACTAGTAGCCGTGGCAAGATTATTGAACCCCGCTAGTAACCGTGACAACATTATTGAACCCCACTAGTAACAGTGACAAGATTATTGAACCCCACTAGTAACCATGACAACATTATTGAACCCCACTAGTAACAGTGACAAGATTATTGAACCCCACTAGTAACAGTGACAACATTATTGAACCCCACTAGTAACAGAGACAACATTATTGAACCCCACTAGTAACAGTGACATTCTTTAAATCATCATCAGCTCATAGTTCTGTATGAACAGCACAAGAAA
This sequence comes from Oncorhynchus clarkii lewisi, assembly GCF_045791955.1. Classification (NCBI taxonomy): domain Eukaryota; kingdom Metazoa; phylum Chordata; class Actinopteri; order Salmoniformes; family Salmonidae; genus Oncorhynchus; species Oncorhynchus clarkii. The sequence continues at coordinate 77,333,818 of NC_092153.1, forward strand.
ATCCATTGGTTTATTTCTGGCCCTGTTCACTATAAATGGGTCCAGTGCCACTAATTAAGGTGTTGTTACACATATAGGACTGGTTTCCCGGACCCAGATTAAATCTAGTCCTGGACTAAAAGTAACTTTCCACACTGAACATGCTTTTTAGTCCAAGGCTATGCTCAATCTAGATCCAGGAAAGCAACTACATTTTAGATTGTACAAAAACACATTCACTCAGCCAAATGACAGTTCTGGAATCTAATTGTAACATTATTTTCCTTGCCCAGATCAACGCTAACGATGACGGAGGTGTCCTGATGGGGCGGTGGGATGGTCAATACGATGGTGGCGTGTCCCCCACTCACTGGAACGGCAGTGTGGAGGTACTAAGGAGGTGGCTCAAATATGGTGGTAATCCAGTCAAGTATGGCCAGTGTTGGGTGTTCGCCGCTGTAATGTGCACAGGTAGGCTATCACTGTCCAATCTCCCTTCAATTATTATTTTAGTCAATCAATCAATACAATGTTATTTAAATAGCACTGACTATTGCATGCACTCAGACCCAGGGCTGTGATTGGTTTTTGAGAGGGATGGCAAGATTACCCACCATTTGTGTCCGATTCACCTCTGACCAGAGGAGAGAGGCTGGTGTCAATGCCTTTGATGTGTTTATTTTAGTTAACCAGTATGCTTTGAATGTGTTGTTTTAGTTAACCAGTATGCTTTGAATGTGTTGTTTTAGTTAACCAGTATGTCTGAAATGTATTTCCATGTCAGTACTGAGGTGTTTGGGAATCCCATGTCGAGTGGTTACCAACTTCCAGTCAGCCCACGACACCGACAAAAACCTGACAATTGATGAATTCTTCTCCAAGGATGGAGTCAGACTCAAACAGAGCCCCGACAGTGTATGGTAAGTGTAACATGAGGTCATTGTGGCTACAGTATGAAGAGTGATGCCAATAGCATGAAGTTTTGAAGACTGGTGTTTCTGCCCAGGAACTACCATGTGTGGGTGGAGGCTTGGATGAGACGGCCCGATCTCTCAGCAGACTCCTTATACGATGGCTGGCAGGCTGTGGACCCCACCCCCCAGGAGAAAAGCACTGGTACGGTCCAACTTCCATCTCATCTCACACCATCTTACATAATAACACACTTCTGGAGGTTGTATGTACTGTATGTTGTGTTATTGTGCAGATGGTTCTGAGTTCGTGTCCTGGGTCTGGGAGACATGAAGGGAACTCCCTGTATTACGCTCATGTTGTTTTCTCTTCCCCTCCCCCAGGTGTTTACTGCTGCGGCCCTGCTCCAGTCAAGGCCATACTGCAGGGTCACGTTGACCTCAAATACGATGTGCCCTTTGTCTTCGCCGAAGTCAACGCCGACCGTGTAACCTGGATGGTGTTCGCTGACGGCTCCAAGAAAAAGATCTCCACGGACACTGTGTCCGTAGGCCAGAACATCAGCACCAAGGCAGTGGGCAGCGACAAGAGAGTGGACATCACGGCCAACTATAAACATGCAGAGGGTTGGTATTGAATGAACCGAGAGTCTGACTATATCAAGATTCAACTGTTATCAGTTGATTTCAGAAATAATGCAGCGTTACAAGGGTTATGCCTATCATAAGGGTATAAGTGTATTTTATATATTTGAGAACTATGGTTTGTCTGGGAAAAAGTTCTGTACTTTTTAAAGAGATGAGTCAGGAAGGTGCTGTGTCCACTTGTCACGATAATTCTCCCAGGTGAGTGAGAGCAACTGCTTGAGTCACCAGGTACTTATCCAAAATGTCACACATTTCAAACAGGCACGGAAAAGGAGAGGGCTGTGTACAATCAAGCTGTGAAAAGAGTCAACATACCCGAAGAGAATTCAAATGGGATCCATGACGACAAACCTGGCGTTTCCATGAAGATCGTGGAGCTGACCAAGCCGATCAGCGGCAAAGACATCGATCTCAAGCTTGTACTGAACAGCAACGACAGTGTGACTCGGAAATTGGTGATCAATGTCAATGTTCAGGCCATGAGATACAACGGGATCCCATCCTCCCAGATACAGACCGAATTGAAAGAACAGAAGCTCCTTCCCAACCAAGGTAGAGTGAAAATGTTTCAAACTCTTTCCATGAGTAGACCTACAAGGTTTAACTAACACAGTAGTGCACACAGGGAGGCATTTCCATTACAGAACAAAGAGAACTGAAACACTTAACAAAACCAAGAGCACATTGCAGCTCTTCACCTTCATGATTCTTTGTCAACATCCTTGGTATGACACATATATCAATCTCAATGATGGTGTTGTGTTTCAGGAGTGCATATAGTTAGAGTTTAACTGGTCAATTTAACAAAGCTGTAAAGTCTCATGTATAGCTGCCATAGCGTTGTAGCAAATCGACTGACACTTACTCTTATGGCTGTCAGGTTGCTAATGTTGAACTGAGGACGCTACAGAATGTAAGGGTTGCTAACGTGGTACTGAGGATGATACAGAATGTTAGGGTGGCTAACGTTGTACTGAGGATGATACAGAATGTTAGGGTTGCTAACGTGGTACTGAGGATGATACAGAATGTTAGTGTTGCTAACGTGGTACTGAGGACGCTACAGAATGTTAGGGTTGCTAACGTTGTACTGAGGATGATACAGAATGTTAGGGTTGCTAACGTTGTACTGAGGATGATACAGAATGTTAGGGTTGCTAACGTGGTACTGAGGATGATACAGAATGTTAGGGTTGCTAACGTTGTACTGAGGATGACACAGAATGTTAGGGTTGCTACTGTTGTACTGTGGACACCACAGAATGTTAGCATTTGTGATACCTTGACAATCAAATGCATTGTCTCTGTTGGCAGATCTGACTATACCCATCCACATCCCCTTCTCTGTGTATGGGGAGAAAATGCGGGAGAGCAACAGCATCAAGGTTTCGGCTGTGGTCACAGACAAGGACAAGAGTGGGGCAGTGTACATCACAGAGAAAGACTTTGTGTCACAGAGCCCTTCGCTCACCATCAAAGTGAGTACTGCATATTCCCAAACATTGTCATTTCGCAGTCTGTCAGATCCTTAAGCCACTCCAATAACCCACTTAGAACAGCTCTTTCTCTGAGTGACATTCATTGGGGCCATTAGTGAACAAGGGTCTTTACATACTCTTGGGTTACCATTTTAATTTATAGGTGGCAAACACACTAGTAGCGAGAATAGCAATTTGCAAGGATATTAATGGTTCCCCTGTGAATAAACGTGTTGTGAAGATGAAAATCTAAAGTGTTAGACTGTCATCTGAACAGTTGATCTATTAAATACAACGCCAATATCAGTAACAGCCATTAAACTGGAGATGGGGTTTATTCAGTGTGATAGTTCCAATATAATATACTATTTAGCAAATGCTTTTATTCGAATGTGTGTTCTCTTTTAGGCCATTGGATCTGAATTGCAGTATAGTGACATGATGGCAGAGGTTGTGTTTGAGAACCCTCTATCCAAAAGTCTAAGAGACTGCTTCATAACAGTGACCGGCAGTGGCTTGCTGACTGAAACAATGGAAGCCAGGTAGGCCCTGACATTTCTCTGATGTCTTTACTAGCAAGGTTTCAGTTTGTCATAAAACCTGAATCCATCCCACTGTGCAAAAACTGGTTGAATCAACATTGTTTCTATGTGATTTCAACCCAGAAAATCAGTGTGATGATGTTGAATCAACATTGTTTCTATGTAATTCCAACCCAGAAAATCAGTGTGATGATGTTGAATCAACATTGTTTCTATGTGATTTCAACCCAGAAAATCAGTGTGATGATGTTGAATCAACATTGTTTCTATGTAATTCCAACCCAGAAAATCAGTGTGATGATGTTGAATCAACATTATTTCCATGTAATTCCAACCCAGAAAATCAGTGTGATGATGTTGAATCAACATTGTTTCTATGTAATTCCAACCCAGAAAATCAGTGTGATGATGTTGAATCAACATTGTTTCTATGTAATTCCAACCCAGAAAATCAGTGTGATGATGTTGAATCAACATTGTTTCTATGTAATTCCAACCCAGAAAATCAGTGTGATGATGTTGAATCAACATTGTTTCTATGTAATTCCAACCCAGAAAATCAGTGTGATGATGTTGAATCAACATTGTTTCTATGTAATTTCAACCCAGAAAATCAGTGTGATGATGTTGAATCAACATGGAAAACTGATTGGATTTACAAAAAGTCAACTTTTAACCGTTTTTTGTTGGTTTTTAATTCACATTAGTTGATAACTCAACCAAATGTAAATCAGAACTAGACGTTGAACTGACGTCTGTGCCCTGTGAAATGTGTCCAGATTTGAATCCTGGATGTGGACTCAGTTTTTGCCAAGTGGGATGGATTCAGATTTTATGACAAACCGAATCTTTGCTCGTCAAGTTGGCAATTTAGCTCTTAATCTCAGAATCCCAGGCCTAAAATCTCAGGTAATTGTGTAAGATGCTTGATTAGGTTCTGGAGGAAAATGTTTGACCAAAGATACTAATGATACTAGTGAAGTCACCAGTCCCCTAAACAGAAACACTGCCAGCCAAGCCCCCCTTCTGAAAACTTTCACCTTGAAATCATTGTCTGAAATCATTGCTTGAACCCCCCCCCACACTTTCAGCACCACCTCCACCCAATCCTGATATGTCCAGATATCTAGTGAGGACACCAAAGCACCGGAACTACGGTTCCTTGTTAGTTATGGCATCACAGTCTTTTGACAGATGATTCAATACAATTTATGTTACGTAGTCTGTCCAGAGATTATTTAGCTCTTGGCTAAACTAGAAAGTACATGCATTCATGGGCTGTTCATGTGGTTAAAGCTTAGGGATTTTCCATCTGAAATATTTTACACTACCTTGTGTGTTGAAGTTTAGAGATCTATAAAGCTTCCTTGAGGTCTAATTTTTTTTCACGTGTCTCCTCAGAACGCCTTTGATAAAACAAGGGCAACGACTATGTGTGAAGATTCCCTTCACCCCATACAGACCCGGTCCTAAGAAGCTAGTGGCCGGCTTCAACTGTGATCAATTCAGGGACATTAAGGCAAGCTGCAATGTGTACATCAAACCGTCACCAGTGTTGTCCCCCCACTGCCGTTGTTAGTAAAGCCCTTGTGAGAATTACTCTAATAACTCAAATAAGTTCATCAATTTATACCATATTTTCCTGTTATATCCTATATCAGCCTTTCTTAAAGTAGGGGTCGCGAGCCTGACCTGTTAATGGTGGGTCGTGACGTGTCAGAGTAAATGTATCAATATTTCATATATGTCACGTGTCAATACTTCACAGCTTTTTTTTCTCAACATGTGTTTTTTGGGGGGCTGAAATGCCTTCTGGAACATGTGAACTTTCATGTACCTTAATAACAAACATGTATGCCATCCGTAAATATGAATAAAATTGTGAAATTACCAGTCTAGTTGGTTTAGCCACTGAAAAAGGCAGGAACCTTCCCGCTAGTCATGATTGGCTGAGATAATGTAATGGCTGGATATGCCGAGACATGAGTTCGAATTGGTCTGCCATGTAGCACGCTTCTGTCTATAACATGAGCTGGTCAGTATGTGTTGCTCTCCACTTTCTAGAGGAACGAGTTTTGAAATCAGTGGAATGCCCGGTGGAATTAGAGTATGCACGCCCAATTTTTCAGTTTTTGACTTGTTAAAAAAGTTTGAAATATCCAATAAATGTCGTTCCACTTCATGATTGTGTCCCACTTGTTGTTGATTCTTCACAAACAAATACAATTTTATATATTTATGTTTGAAGCCTGAAATGTGGCAAAAGGTCGCAAAGTTCAAGGGGGCCGAATACTTTCGCAAGGCACTGTATCAATGATGTCGCTCTTGCTGCGGGTGATTCTTTGATCCACCTCTACGCAGATGACACCATTCTGTATACATCTGGCCCTTCTTTGGTCACTGTGTTAACAAACCTCCAGACGAGCTTCAACGCAATACAACACTCCTTCTGTGGCCTCCAATTGCTCTTAAATGCTAGTAAAACTAAATGCATGCTCTTCAACCGTTCGCTGCCTGCACCCGCCCACCCGACTAGCATCACTACTCTGGACGGTTCTGACTTAGAATATGTGGACTACTATAAATACCTAGGTGTCTGGCTAGACTTTAAAATCTCCTTCCAGACTCACATTAAGCATCTCCAATCCATAGTTAAATCTAGAATCAGCTTCCTATTTCACATCAAAGACTCTCATGCTGCCAAACATACCCTAGTAAAACTGACTATCCTACCGATCCTTGACTTTGGCGATGTCATTTACAAAATAGCCTCCAACACTCTACTCAGCAAATTGGATACAGTATATCACAGTGCCACCCGTTTTGTCACAAAAGCCCCATATACTACCCACCACTGCGACCTGTATACTCTTGTTGGCTGGTCCTCGCTACATATTCGTTGCCAAACCCACTGGCTCCAGGTCATCTATAAGTCTTTGCTAGGTAAAGCTCCGCCTTATCTCAGCTCACTGGTCACAATAGCAACACCCACCCGTAGCACGTGCTCCAGCAGGTATATTTCACTGGTCATCGCCAAAGCCAACACCTCCTTTGGCCGCCTTTCCTTCCAGTTCACTAACTTTAAGCGTCAGCTGTCAGAGCAGATTGCCGATCGCTGCAGCTGTACACAGCCAATATGTAAATAGCCCATCCAACCAACTACCTAACGCGTCCCCATAATTGTTTTTTGTTTTTTCTGCTCTTTTGCACACCAGTATTTCTACTTGCACATCCTAATCTGCACATATATCACTCGTGTACATTTCTAAATTGTAATTACTTTGCCACTATTGGCCTATTTATTGCCTTACCTCCTTACTTAATTTGCAAGCAGTGTACACATATTTTTCTATTGTATTATTGACTGTACGTTTGTTTATCCCATGTGTAACTCTGTGTTGTTTTTGTCACACTGGTCAGGTTGTAGTTTTACCTGGTTAAATAAAGGTGAAATAAATACAATTTTAATTCAATAAAAATGTCCCACTAAAATACAAAGCATCTGGCTGTATGATGTTCCACTAAAATACAAAACATCTGGCTGTATGTCCCCTAAAAATACAAAATAAAAGTGATGAAGCCCAAATGAATCTGTAAATATTCATACACTCATGAAGAAAAATTTATGTTTGTCAAATATTTGTCTTGCAGTAATGTAATATATCTGCTGTTAAAATGATGTAGAGCATGTGTGTGTGTACACAAGAGGGAAGAACACACACAGTAACATTCAACAAAGTCCCAGTCCATTGAGCTCAGGGTCAGAGAAAAGACCCCCAGTCCTCTTCACACACCTCTTTGTTTTCATTCACCTCATACACACGTACCCACACTGCCACTCATCGTCTAGCTGGACCCTTGAATCAGAGCTTTGATCTTCTGTAGGTTGTGATCCACAGCAACGTCCAAAAACTGCACCCAGTTCAGGTCTGCTTCTAAACACACGTGACAGGCCCTGAGGAGGAAGGAGGAGGAGAAGAGAGAGGGGGCTGTATACCAGTAGAGGAAGGAGAAGAGAGAGAGAGGGGGCTGTATACCAGTAGAGGAAGGAGAAGAGAGGGAGAGGGCTGTGTACCAGTAAAGGAGAAGAAAGGGAGAGGGCTGTGTACCAGTAGAGGAATGAGAAGAGAGAGAGAGAGAGAGAGGGCTGTGTACTAGTAGAGGAAGACAAACATGCCAAGAGAGGGCCACCCACCAAAACTCACGAACCAGGCAAAGAGGGCATTATTAATCAGAGAGGCAACAAAGAGACCAAAGATAACCCTGAAGGAGCTGCAAAGCTCCACAACGGAGATTGGAGTATCTGTCCATAGGACCACTTTAAGCTGTACACACGACAGAGCTGGGCTTTACAGAAGAGTAACCAGAAAAAAAGCCATTGCTTAAAGAAAAGAATAAGCAAACACGTTTGGTGTTCGCCAAAAGGCATGTGGGAGACTCCCCAAACATATGGAAGAAGGTACTCTGGTCATATGAGACTAAAATGTAGCTTTTTGTCCATCAAGGAAAAAGCTATGTCTGACGCAAACCCAACACCTCTCATCACCCCGAGAACAACATCCCCACAGTGAAGCATGGTGGTGGCAGGGACTGGGAAACTGGTCAGAATTGAAGGAATGATGGATGGGGCTATATCCAGGGAAATTCTTGAGGGAAACCTGTTTCAGTCTTCCAGAGATTTGAGACTGGGACAGAGGTTCACCGTCCAGCAGGACAATGACCCTAAGCATACTGCTAAAGCAACCCTCGAGTGGTTTAAGGGGAAACATTTAAATATCTTGGAATGGTGTAGTCAAAGCCCAGACCTCAATCCAAATTGAGAATCTGTGGTTTGACTTAAAAATTGCTGTACAGAAGCAGAACCCATACAACTTGAAGGAGCTGGAGCAGTTTTGCCTTGAAGAATGGGCAAAAATCCCAAGCTTATAGAGACATATCTCAAGAGACTTGCAGCTGTAATTCCTGCAAAAGGTGTCTCTAACAAAGTATTGACTTTAGGGGGGTGAATAGTTAGGCACTCTCAAGTTGTCTGTTTTTTGTCTTATTTGTTGTTTGTTTCTCAATAAAAAAAGAATTTGCATCTTCAAAGTAGTAGGCATGTTGTGTAAATCAAATGATGCAAACCTCCAAAAAATCCATTTTAATTCCAGGTTGTAATGCAACAAAATAGGAAAAATGCCAAGGGGGGTGAATACTTTCACAAGCCACTGTAAATGCAGCCTCAGGATATGTGGTTTCCAGATTGCATAAAGTCCAGTGAAGTTCTTTGAGGGCCGTTGTGGTATCAGCTTGAGGGGGATATAGACCGCCTTGGTAATTATTGCCGAAAATACTCTCTGGAGATAGTACAGTCGGCATTTGATTGTGAGATATTCTATGTTGGGTGAACAGAAGGACTTGAGTTCCTGTATGTTATCACAGTTACACCATAAGTCGTTAGTCTTAAAACATACCTCCACCCTTCTGCTTCCCAGAGACATGTTTGTTGCTGTCGGTGCGATGTACTGAGCACCCAACTGGCTTTACAGAGTTAGACAGTATATCTCAAGAGAGAGCCATGGTTCTGTGAAGCAGAGTGTGTTACAATATCCCTGGTGTCTCTCTGAAAAGCAACTCTCGCCTTGAGCTCATCAACTTTATTTTCCAGAGATTGGACATTAGCGAGTAAAATTTCCGGGAGCGGTGGGTGGTATGCACCCTTCCTAAGTCGGACCAGAATACCACCCCGAGTACCTCTCCTACGCCGGCGTTGTCTTGGGTCAGCCTCTGGAATAAGTTAAATTTCTCTGGGGAGAGCAAACAAAGGATCTGCTCCAGGGAAGTCCTGGTTGTAATGCTGGAAGTTCTGATGAGTTACCGTCGCTCTAATTTCCAATCGTTTTTCTTGGCTGTATGTAATGACACAGAGAGTTTTCATCTGTATTTTCCATAGCTGTCTGCATACCACCACAGAACAGTGCTGGCACTAAAACCACACTCAATGAGCTGTATACCGCCGTAAGCAAACAGGAAAACGCACATCCAGAGGTTGTGTATAGTGGGACTTTAATGCAGGGTAACTTAAATCCGTTTGACCTAATTTCTATCAGCATGTTAAATGTGCAACCAGAGGGAAAAAACCTCTAGACCAGCTTTACTCCACACACAGAGACCCATACAAAGCTTTCCCTCACCCTCCATTTGGCAAATCTGATCATATTTCTATCCTCCTGATCCTTGCTTACAAGCAAAAATTAAAGCAGGAAGCACCAGTGATTCGGTCAATAAAAAAGTGGTCAGATGAAGCAGATACCAAGCTACAGGACTGTTTTGCTAGCACAAACTGGAATATGTTCTGGGATTCTTCTGATGGCATTGAGGAGTACACCACATCAGTCACTGGCTTCATCATTAAGTGCATTAATGACCTCGTCCCCACAGTGACTGTACGTACATACCCCAAAGAGAAGCCATGGATTAAAGGCAACATCCGCACTGAGCTAAAGGGTAGAGCTGCGGCTTTCAGGAAGCGGATGTGGCAGGGCTTGCAAACTATTACAGACTACAAAGAGACGCAAAGCCGAGAGTTGCCCAGTGACACGAGCCTAACAGACAAGCTAAATTACTTCTATGCTGGCTTCGAGGTAAGTAACACTGAAACATACATGAGAGCATCAGCTGTTCCGGATGACTGTGTGATCACACTCTCCGCAGCCAATGTGAGTAAGACCTTTATACAGGTCAACATTCACAAGGCTTCCGGGCCAGACGGATTACCAGGACCTGTACTCCGAGCATGTGCTGACCAACCGGCAAGTGTCTTCACTGACATTTTCAACCTCTCCCTGTCTGAGTCTGTAATACCAACATGTTTCAAGCAGACCACCATCGTCCTTGTGCCCAAGAACACTAAGGTTACCTGCTTAAATGACTACTGTCCCGTAGCACTCACATCTGTAGCCATGAAGTGCTTTGAAAGGATGGTCATGGCTCACATCAACACCATCATCCCAGAAACCCTAGATCCACACAAATTTGCATATCACCCCAACAGATCCACAGATGATGCAATCTCTATTGCACTTCACAATGTCCTTTCACACCTGGACAAAAGGAACACCTATGTGAGAATGCTATTCATTTACTACAGCTCAGCGTTCAATGCCATAGTGCCCTCAAAGCTCATCAATAAGCTAAGGATCTTGGGACTAAACACCTCCCTCTGCAACTGGATCCTGGACTTCCTGACGGGCCGCCCCTAGGTGGAAAGGGTAGGTAACAACACATCTGCCACACTGATCCTCAACACGAGGCCCCCTCAGGGCTGCGTGCTCAGTCCCCTCCTGTACTCCCTGTTTACTCATGACTGCATGGCCAGGCAGGACTCTAACACCATCATTAAGTTTGCCAATGACACAACAGTGGTAGGCCTGATCAACGACAACGATGAGACAGCCGATAGGGAGGAGATCAGAGACCTGGCCGTTTGGTGCCAGAACAACGACTTCTCCCTCAACGTGATCAAGCCAAAGGAGATGATTGTGGACAACAGGAAAAGGAGGACCGAGCACGCCCCCATTCTCATCGCAGTGGATCAGGTTGAGAGCTTGAAGTTCCTTGGCATCCACATCATCAACAAACTAACATGGTCCAAGCACACCAAGACAGCCGTGAAGAGGGCACGACAAAACCTATCCCCCCTCAGGAGACTGAAAAGATTTGGCATGGGTCCTCAGATTCTCAAAAGGTTCTACAGCTGCAACATTAAGAGCATGTCTGGTTGCATCACTGCCTGGTATGGCAACTGCCCGGCCTCCGACCGCAAGGCACTACAGAGGGTAGTGTGAACGGCCCAGTACATCATTGGGCCAAGCTTCCTGCCATCCAGGACCATTATACCAGGCAGTGTCAGAGGAAGGCCCTAAAAAATGTGAAAGACTCCTGCCACCCTAGTCATAGACTGCTCCCTTTGCTACCGCACGGCAAGAGGTCCAAGAGGCTTCTGAACACCTAATCAAATGTCTAGCCAGACTTTTTGCATTGCACCCTCCCCCCACCTCTTTTACACTGCTGCTACTCTCTGTTGTTATCATAGTTACTTTATCATAGTTACTTTAATAACTCTACTTTTTTTCACCTTTATTCAACCAGACGGGCAAATTGAGAACAAGTTCTCATTTACAATTGCGACCTGGCCAAGATAAAGCAAAGCAGTTCGACACATACAACAACAGAGTTACACATGGAGTAAAACAAACATACAGTCAATAATACAGTAGGAAAATATGTCTACATACAATGTGAGCAAATGAGGTGAGATAAGGGAGGTAAAGGCAAAAAAAGGCCATGGTGGCAAAGTAAATACAATATAGCAAGTAAAACATTGGAATGGCTGATTTGCAGTGGAAGAATGTGCAAAGTAGAGATAGAAATAATGGGGTACAAAGGAGCAAAATAAATAAATACAGTAGGGAAAGAGGTAGTTGTTTGGGCTAAATTATAGATGTACAGGTGCAGTAATCTGTGAGCTGCTCTGACAGCTGGTGCTTAAAGCTAGTGAGGGAGATAAGTGTTTCCAGTTAAAGAGATTTTTGTAGTTCGTTCCAGTCATTGGCAGCAGAGAACTGGAAGGAGAGGCGGCCAAAGGAAGAATTTGTTTTGGGGGTGACCAGACAGATATACAGTGGGGCAAAAAAGTATTTAGTCAGCCACCAATTGTGCAAGTTCTCCCACTTAAAAAGATGAGAGAGGCCTGTAATTTTCATCATAGGTACACTTTAACTATGACAGACAAAATGAGAAAAGAAAATCCAGAAAATCACATTGTAGGATTTTTAATGAATTTATTTGCAAATTATGGTGGAAAATAAGTATTTGGTCAGTAACAAAAGTTTATCTCAATACTTTGTTATATACCCTTTGTTGGCAATGACAGAGGTCAAATGTTTTCTGTAAGTCTTCACAAGGTTTTCACACACTGTTGCTGGTATTTTGGCCCATTCCTCCATGCAGATCTCCTCTAGAGCAGTGCTGTTTTGGGGCTGTTGCTGGGCAACACGGACTTTCAACTCCCTCCAAAGATTTTCTATGGGGTTGAGATCTGGAGACTGGCTAGGCCACTCCAGGACCTTGAAATGCTTCTTACGAAGCCACTCCTTCGTTGCCCGGGTGGTGTGTTTGGGATCATTGTCATGCTGAAAGACCCAGCCACGTTTCATCTTCAATGCCCTTGCTGATGGAAGGAGGTTTTCACTCAAAATCTCACGATACATGGCCCCATTCATTCTTTCCTTTACACGGATCAGTCGTCCTGGTCCCTTTGCAGAAAAACAGCCCCAAAGCATGATGTTTCCACCCCCATGCTTCACAGTAGGTATGGTGTTCTTTGGATGCAACTCAGCATTCTTTGTCCTCCAAACACGACGAGTTGAGTTTTTACCAAAAAGTTATATTTTGGTTTCATCTGACCATATGACATTCTCCCAATAAAAAAAATGATGCTTGGAATTACATACCTAAATTACATACCCAAATCTAACTGCCTGTAGCTCAGGACCCGAAGCAAGGATATGCATATTCTTGACACCATTTGAAAGGAAACACTTTGACATTTGTGGAAATGTGAAATGAATGTAGAAGAATATAACACATTAGATCTGGTAAAAGATAATACAAAGAAAAAACGTGTTTTTTTGTGGTTTTGTTCCATCATCTTTGATATGCAAGAGAAAGACCAGTATATGAGGAATCTAGGCGTAATTTAGACTTTGGCCACTAGATGGCAGCAGTGTTTTTGCAAAGTTGTAGACTGATCCAATGAACCATTGTATTTCTGTTCAAAATGTTGTATCAAGACTGCCCAAATGTGCCTAATTGGTTTATTAATACATGTTCAAGTTTATAACTGTGCACTCTCCTAAAACAATAGCATGGTATTATTTCATTGTAATAGCTACTGTAAATTGGACAGTGCAGTTAGATTAACAAGAATTTAAGCTTTCTATGCACCAAATACAACTGTGAAATTCTTTATATGCACCAAATACAACTGTGAAATTCTTACTTACAAGCCCTTAACCAACAATGCAGTTCAAGAAATAGATTTTTCTTCCTACTGTGTCAATGGACGTGCTTCCTTTGGTAAATATAATCTATACTGAACAAAATTATAAATGCAACATGCAACAATTTAAACTATTTTACAGTTACAGTTCATATAAGAAAATAAGTCAATTGAAATACATTCATTAGGCCATAATCTATGGATTTCACATGTCTGGGCAGGGGTGCAGCTATGAGTGGGCCTTGGAGGATATAGGCCCACTCACTTGGGGGCCAGGCCCATCCACTGGGGAACCAGGCCCAGCCAATCAGAATGAGTTTTTTTCACCCACAAAAAGGCTTTATGACATACAGAAATAATCCTCAGTTTCTTTAACTGTCCGGTTGGCTGGTCTCAGCTGATCCTGCAGGTGAAGAAGCCGGATGTGGAGGTCCTGGATGGCATGGTCTGCGGTTATGAGGCCGGTTGGACGTACTGCCAAATTCTCTAAAATTACATTGGAGGCAGCTGATGGTAGAGAAATTAACGTTCAATTATCTGGCAACAACTCTGGTGGACAGTCCTGCAGTCAGCATGTCAGTTGCACGCTGCCTCAAAACTTGTGATATTGTGTTGTGTGACAAACCTGCACATTTTAGACGCCATACTCTACTGTTACACAGCCCTCTCCCTCTCTCTTCTCCTTCCTCTACTGTTACACAGCCCTCTCCCTCTCTCTTCTCCTTCCTCTACTGGTACACAGCCCTCTCTCTTCTCCTCCCTCTACTGGTCCACAGCCCTCTCTCTCTCTCTTCTCCTCCCTCTACCGGTCCACAGCCCTCTCCCTCTCTTCTCCTCCCTCTACTGGTACACAGCCCTCTCCCTCTCTACTCCACCCTCTACTGGTACACAGCCCTGTCCCTCTCTTCTCCTCCCTCTACTGGTACACAGCCCTCTCCCTCTCTCTTTTCCTCTACTGGTACACAGCCCTCTCCCTCTCTTCTCCTCCCTCTACTGGTACACAGCCCTCTCCCTCTCTACTCCACCCTCTACTGGTACACAGCCCTCTCCCTCTCTTCTCCTCCCTCTACTGGTACACAGCCCTCTCCCTCTCTCTTTTCCTCTACCGGTACACAGCCCTCTCCCTCTCTCTTTTCCTCTACCGGTACACAGCCCTCTCTTCTCCTCCCTCTACTGGTACACAGCCCTCTCTCTCTCTCTTCTCCTCCCTCTACTGGTACACAGCCCTCTCCCTCTCTCTTCTCCTTCCTCTACTGGTACACAGCCCTCTCTTTCTCTCTTCTCCTTCCTCTACTGGTACACAGCCCTCTCTTTCTCTCTTCTCCTTCCTCTACTGTTACACAGCCCTCTCTTCTCCTTCCTCTACTGGTACACAGCCCTCTCCCTCTCTTCTCCTTCCTCTACTGGTACACAGCCCTCTCCCTCTCTCTCCTCCTCCTTCCTCCTCAGGGCCAGTCACGTGTGTTTAGAAGCAGACTTGAACTGGGTGCAGTTTTTGGACGTTGCTGTGGATCACAACCTACAGAAGATCAAAGCTCTGATTCAAGGGTCCAGCTAGACGATGAGTGGCAGTGTGGGTACGTGTGTATGAGGTGAATGAAAACAAAGAGGTGTGTGAAGAGGACTGGGGGTCTTTTCTCTGACCCTGAGCTCAATGGACTGGGACTTTGTTGAATGTTACTGAAGTGTGTGTTCTTCCCTCTTGTGTACACACACACATGCTCTACATCATTTTAACAGCAGATATATTACATTACTGCAAGACAAATATTTGACAAACATACATTTTGTTTCATGAGTGTATGAATATTTACAGATTCATTTGGGCTTCATCACTTTTATTTTGTATTTTAGTGGGACATACAGCAAGATGCTAACAGTGGCAGAAGCCTGTTTGGAAATCTTTCTATGAGTGACAGACGTGAATTCTGAAAGAATAATAAGTTAATCAGGATATTTATGCAAGTTATGCATTTGATTTTATTTGACCATTTAAAATGCATGAAGAAGCCACACCAGTCAACAATACATGTACTACAATTACATAGACTGTTAGATTTGTTTTCAACAATAATTTATACAGTAAGATGTACAGTAGGCCTGAACATGTTTCATCTTCATGTGTGACCTACCAGCTCGATTCGGTCTAATGTAGCAAAATATGACATTGTGTTTTTTACATTGGATAAAAGTATAGACTCAGAACTAGAAACTGGTATATCATATACTACAATTGAGGAACAACGGGAAAGTAATTCTGCTTTAAAAGTTGATAAACTTGTAATCTCACTTTTGAGAAAATGGCCCTTGAATGTTTTGGTAAACCTACTAGGAGAGCTCTTCTTTGTCTGCACCCATTCAGCATCGTTCACACCCTCTTAAGCCTTAGTCCCACCTATCTCCTTAAGGATTCACATGTGAGGCCATGTACTAAACAACCAAAGATTTCAAGACTAAAGGCTAGTTTATACTACGTGTATCAACAGTTGTCGCCATGACATCATGAACATTCTATTGTCGTCCGACGTCAAACTTGTCATTGTTGTTATGACAAAGTTTGAACACAGAAACTACAGGCTGCATGACATCAACAGCCTGGGGGTCCAAAATAGCAGAACTAGAAAATAGCTAACGGTTGTGAGTGTGATGAAATAGAAGCAGGACATTCTACCAGAGAATTTGACAACTTGGACACGGTCTCGTTGACCTAACGTTATATCCTAATATGACTTTGATGCAGGTCATGTTCCAACATTTATTCGTCACATGCACAGGATACAGAAGGGGTAGTGAAATGGTAACTTAACCAGCCACCCTAGACATAGACTGTTCTCTCTGGTACCGCATGGCAAGCGGTGAAGAAGCCGGATGTGGAGGTTCTGGTTTGGCGTTGTTACACGTGGTCTGCGGTTGTGAGGCCTGTTGGACATACTGCCAAATTCTCTCTAAAACGACATTGGAGGCAGCTTATGGTAGAGAAATTAATGTTCAATTATCTGGCAACAAATCCGGTGGACAGTCCTGCAGTCATCATGTCAGTTGCATGCTGCCTCAAAACTTGAGACATCTGTGGCATTGTGTCGTGTGACAGAACTGCACATTTTAGAGTGGCTTTTTATTGTCCACAGCACAAGGTGTACCTGTGTAATGATCATGCTATTTAATCAGCTTATTGATATGCCACACCTTATGGGTGGATGGATTATCTTGGCGAAGGAGAATTGCTCACAAACAGGGATGTAAAACAAATTTGACATCCATGTAAATTGTGGGATCTTTTATTTCAGCTCATGAAACCAACACTTTACACGTTGTGTTTATATTTTTGTTCAGTATAGATTCTATTTCTATGACATGTCCTACTAGTAATTTAGGAACGATACTCTATCTGTTTGTCATTATTCCAGGTGTGTGAACTGGTAATGGTGCTGAAGGGAGTGTTGGATATCATCAGGTGAGTACAGTAGTGCTGCTTAACCCACCTGTTTGTCTGTGTGTCAGCCACACAGGGACTTATGTTTTTAACTGTCGCCTACTGAATCATCCACTTGTTAGGGCGTATCTATTAATCCTCTTCAGGAAAGACATGACAGAACTGGCTTCTGCTGTCACGGTACAATGACAGGCAGTGGATGAACAACAGGCTACAGAAAGCCAGTAGTTCCTGTTGCATCATTGTTGTAGGCAGGAAGCCAGCCTTTGCACCCACTTGAGCGAAATAATGACATCACATCACCGTTGACTTAAACCCTGGCTTGTACTCACTCACACGCACACACTCAATGTTAGTCTCCTCTTTTGTTTTCCGTCAAGGTGACGAGTCAGATCATTTAATAGGTGGAAGAATGAGGAAAGGAAGAACATGGTTTTTTGTACTCACTCACACACACACACACACACACACACACACACACACACGTGTGTTTAGTAGCAGACCTGAACTGGGTGCAGTTTTTGGACATTGCTGTGGATCACAACCTACAGAAGATCAAAGCTCTGATTCAAGGGTCCAGCTAGACGATGAGTGGCAGTGTGGGTACGTGTGTATGAGGTGAATGAAAACAAAGAGGTGTGTGAAGAGGACTGGGGGTCTTTTCTCTGACCCTGAGCTCAATGGACTGGGACTTTGTTGAATGTTACTGAAGTGTGTGTTCTTCCCTCTTGTGTACACACACACATGCTCTACATCATTTTAACAGCAGATATATTACATTACTGCAAGACAAATATTTGACAAACATACATTTTGTTTCATGAGTGTATGAATATTTACAGATTCATTTGGGCTTCATCACTTTTATTTTGTATTTTAGTGGGACATACAGCCAGATGCTTTGTATTTTAGTGGGACATCATACAGCCAGATGCTTTGTATTTTAGTGGAACATACAGCCAGATGCTTTGTATTTTAGTGGGACATACAGCCAGATGCTTTGTATTTTAGTGGGACATACAGCCAGATGCTTTGTATTTTAGTGGGACATACAGCCAGATGCTTTGTATTTTAGTGGAACATACAGCCAGATGCTTTGTATTGTAGTGGGACATACAGCCAGATGCTTTGTATTTTAGTGGGACATACAGCCAGATGCTTTGTATTTTAGTGGAACATACAGCCAGATGCTTTGTATTTTAGTGGAACATACAGCCAGATGCTTTGTATTTTAGTGGGACATACAGCCAGATGCTTTGTATTGTAGTGGGACATACAGCCAGATGCTTTGTATTGTAGTGGGACATACAGCCAGATGCTTTGTATTGTAATGGGACATACAGCCAGATGCTTTGTATTGTAATGGGACATACAGCCAGATGCTTTGTATTTTAGTGGGACATACAGCCAGATGCTTTGTATTTTAGTGGGACATACAGCCAGATGCTTTGTATTGTAATGGGACATACAGCCAGATGCTTTGTATTTTAGTGGGACATACAGCCAGATGCTGTGTATTTTAGTGGGACATAAGCCAGATGCTTTGTATTTTAGTGGGACATTCAGCCAGATGCTTTGTATTTTAGTGGGACATTCAGCCAGATGCTAACAGTGGCAGAAGCCTGTTTGGAAATCTTTCTATGAGTGACAGACTTGAATTCTGAAAGAACAATAAGTTAATCAGGATATTTATACAAGTTATGCATTTGATTTTATTTGACCATTTAAAATGCATGAAGAAGCCACACCAGTCAACAATACATGTACTACAATTACATAGACTGTTAGATTTGTTTTCAACAATAATTTATACAGTAAGATGTACAGTAGGCCTGAAAATATTTCATCTTCATGTGTGACCGACCGGGTCGGTCCAATGTAGCAAAATTTTTACATTGGATAAAAGTATAGACTCAGAACTAGAAAGTGGTATATCATACACTACTATTGAGGAACAATGGGAAAGTAATTCTGCTTTAAAAGTTGATAAACTTGCAATCTAACTTTTGAGAAAATGACCCTCCTTAGTACTACTATTGAGGAGCTCTTCTTTGTCTGCACCCATTCAGCATCGTTCACACCCTCTCAAGCCTTAGTCCCACCTATCTCTTTAAGGATTCACATGTGAGGCCATGTACTAAACAACCAAAGATTTCAAGACTAAGGGCTGGTTTATACTACGTGTATCAACAGTTGTCACAGCGATATCATTGGGGCGGCAGGGTAGCCTAGTGGTTAGAGTGTTGGACTAGTAACCGGAAGGGTGCAAGTTCCCCTGAGCTGACAAGGTACAAATCTGTCGTTCTGCCCCTGAACAGGCCACTGTTCCTAGGCAGTCATTGAAAATAAGAATTTGTTCTTAACTGACTTGCCTAGTAAAATATAAAATAAAAATTATATTTTCGTCCGACTTGTCATTGGTGTTATTCCAACTGTATGGCATCAACAGCCTGGGGGTCAAAAATAGCAGAACTAGAAAATAGCTTACGGTTGTGAGTGTGATGAAATAGAAGCAGGACATTCTACCAGAGAATTTTACAACTTGGACACGGTCTCATTGACCTAACGTTATATCCTAATTTGACTTTGGTGCAGGTCATGTTCTTCTCATTATCTCTACATACTATACATACTATATAAAATAAAACCAACATTTGTCACATGCACAGGATACAGAAGGTGCAGTGGAATGTTTACTTGAATAGTGGAGTCTAGCTATTTAGCTAAACAATTAACCATAATCCCAACTCATAACGTTACTACCCTACATGAACCTTCAGGGTAGTAGAACCAACCAGGTTCAATGTTAGCTAGCTAGCTAACATTAGGCTATAACTAGCAATGCAAGTGGTTCTGAGATACAAATAATATTACTACACAGATCATAGCTAACAGTACGCATATAAATTGGTAAATACAGTATAAATTGCAGAACTTATTTCACTTGCAATCAAAGCGATTTTCTGACTAAATTAGGAATGAATAATATCTGAAAATATTCAGTGCCTTTGGAAAGTATTCTAATTCCACTGATTTCAAAACTCGCTCCTCTAGAAAGTGGAGAGCAACACATACTGACCAGCTCATGTTATAGACAGAAGCGTGCTACATGGCAGACCAGTCCGAACTCATGTCTCGGCATGTCCAGCCCTTCCATTATCTCAGCCAATCATGGCTAGCGGGAAGATTCCTGGCTTTTTCAGTGGCTTAACCAACTAGGCTCGTAATTTCACAATTGTATTAGTATTTACAGATGGCAAACACATTTGTTATTAAGGAACATGAAAGTTCACATGTTCCAGAAGGCATTTCAGACCAAAAAAAAAACAAATGCTGATAAAAAAAACATTTATGTTCAAATCCCTCTCCTGTGAAGTATTGACGCGCAACATATATGAAATATTGATACAGTTACTCTGACACGTCACGACCCACCATTAACAGGTCAGGCTCGCGACCCATACTTTAAGAAAGGCTGATATAGGATATAACAGGAAAATACGGTATAAATTGATGAAATTATTTGAGTTATTAGAGTAATTCTCACAAGGGCTTTGCTATCTACGGCAGGGGGGGGACAACACTGGTGAAGGGTTTGATGTACACATTGCAGCTTGCCTTAATGTCCCTGAATTGATCACAGTTGAAGCCGGCCACTAGCTTCTTAGGACCGGGTCTGTATGGAGTGAAGGGCATCTTCACACGTAGTCGATGCCCTTGTTTTAGGAAAGGCGTTCTGAGGAGACACGTGAAAAAAAATTATACCTCAAGGAAGCTTTAGATCTCTAAACTTCAACACACAAGGTAGTGTAAAATATTTCAGATGGAAAATCCCTAAGCTTTAACCACATGAACAGCCCATGAATGCGTGAACTTTCTAGTTTAGCCAAGAGCTAAATAATCTCTGGACAGACTACGTAACATAAATTGTATTGAATCATCTGTCAAAAGACTGTGATGCCACAACAAACAAGGAACCGTAGTTCCGGTGCTTTGGTGTCCTCACTAGATATCTGGACATATCAGGATTGGGTGGAGGTGGTGCTGAAAGTGTGTGTGTGTGTGTGTGTGTGGGGGGGGGGGGGGGGGGGTTCAAGCAAATGATTTCAGACAATGATTTCAAGCTGAAAGTTTTCAGAAGGGGGGCTTGGCTGAGAGTTTCTGTTTAGGGGACTGGTGACTTCACTAGTATCATTAGTATCTTTGGTCAAACATTTTCCTCCAGAACCTAATCAAGCATCTTACACAATTACCTGAGATTTTAGGCCTGGGATTCTGAGATTAAGAGCTAAATTGCCAACTTGACGAGCAAAGATTCGGTTTGTCATAAAATCTGAATCCATCCCACTTGGCAAAAACTGAGTTCACATCCAGGATTCAAATCTGGACACATTTCACAGGGCACAGACGTCAGTTCAACGTCTAGTTCTGATTAACATTTTGTTGAGTTATCAACTAATGTGAATTAAAAAACCAACAAAAAAGGTTAAAAGTTGACTTTTTGTATATCCAATCAGTTTTCAATGTTGATTCAACATCATCACACTGATTTTCTGGGTTGGAATTACATGGAAACAATGTTGATTCAACATCATCACACTGATTTTCTGGGTTGGAATTACATGGAAATAATGTTGATTCAACATCATCACACTGATTTTCTGGGTTGGAATTACATGGAAACAATGTTGATTCAACATCATCACACTGATTTTCTGGGTTGGAATTACATGGAAACAATGTTGATTCAACATCATCACACTGATTTTCTGGGTTGGAATTACATGGAAACAATGTTGATTCAACATCATCACACTGATTTTCTGGGTTGGAATTATATGGAAATAATGTTGATTCATCATCATCACACTGATTTTCTGGGTTGGAATTACATGGAAATAATGTTGATTGAACATCATCACACTGATTTTCTGGGTTGGAATTACATGGAAATAATGTTGATTGAACATCATCACACTGATTTTCTGGGTTGGAATTACATGGAAATAATGTTGATTCATCATCATCACACTGATTTGCTGGGTTGGAATTACATGGAAATAATGTTGATTCATCATCATCACACTGATTTTCTGGGTTGGAATTACGTAGAAACAATGTTGATTCATCATCATCACACTGATTTTCTGGGTTGGAATTACATGGAAATAATGTTGATTCAACATCATCACACTGATTTTCTGGGTTGGAATTACATATAAATAATGTTGATTCAACATCATCACACTGATTTTCTGGGTTGGAATTACATAGAAACAATGTTGATTCAACATCATCACACTGATTTTCTGGGTTGGAATTACATGGAAATAATGTTGATTCAACATCATCACACTGATTTTCTGGGTTGGAATTACATGGAAATAATGTTGATTCATCATCATCACACTTATTTTCTGGGTTGGAATTACATGGAAATAATGTTGATTCATCATCATCACACTGATTTTCTGGGTTGGAATTACATGGAAATAATGTTGATTCAACATCATCACACTGATTTTCTGGGTTGGAATTACATAGAAACAATGTTGATTCAACCAGTTTTTTCACAGTGGGATAGTTTCAGGTTTTATGACAAACTGAAACCTTGCTAGTAAGGACATCAGAGAAATGTCAGGGCCTACCTGGCTTCCATTGTTTCAGTCAGCAAGCCACTGCCGGTCACTGTTATGAAGCAGTCTCTTAGACCTTCGGATAGAGGGTTCTCAAACACAACCTCTGCCGTCATGTCACTATACTGCAATTCAGATCCAATGGCCTAAAAGAGAACACACATTCGAAGAAAAGCATTTGCTAAATAGTATATTATATTGGAACTATCACACTGAATAAACCCCATCTCCAGTTTAATGGCTGTTACTGATATTGGCGTTGTATTTAATAGATCAACTGTTCAGATGACAATTTAACACTTAAGATTTTCATCTTCACAACACGTTTATTCACAGGCCAACCGTTAATATCCTTGCAAATTGCTATTCTCGCTACTAGTGTGTTTGCCACCTATAAATTAAAATGGTAACCCAAGAGTATGTAAAGACCCTTGTTCACTAATGACCCCAAAGAATGTCACTCAGAGAAAGTTGAGCTGTTCTAAGTGGGTTTTTGGAGTGGCTTAAGGATCTGACAGACTGCGAAATGACAATGTTGGGAATATGCTGTACTCACTTTGATGGTGAGCGAAGGGCTCTCTGGCACAAAGTCTTTCTCTGTGATGTACACTGCCCCACTCTTGTCCTTGTCTGTGACCACAGCCGAAACCTTGATGCTGTTGCTCTCCCGCATTTTCTCCCCATACACAGAGAAGGGGATGTGGATGGGTATAGTCAGATCTGCCAACAGAGACAATGCATTTGATTGTCAAGGTATCACAAATGCTAACATTCTGTGGTGTCCTCAGTACAACATTAGCAACCCTAACATTCTGTATCATCCTCAGTACCACGTTAGCAACCCTAACATTCTGTATCATCCTCAATACCACGTTAGCAACCCTAATATTCTGTATCATCCTCAGTACAATGTTAGCAACCCTAACATTCTGTATCATCCTCAATACCACGTTAGCAACCCTAACATTCTGTATCATCCTCCGTACAACGTTAGCAACCCTAACATTCTGTATCATCCTCAGTACAACGTTAGCAACCCTAACATTCTGTATCATCCTCAGTACCACGTTAGCAACCCTAACATTCTGTATCATCCTCAGAACCACGTTAGCAACCCTTACATTCTGTATCGTCCTCAGTACAACATTAGCAACCTGACAGCCATAAGAGTTAGTGTCAGTCATTTTGCTACAACGCTACGGCAGCTATACATGAGACTTATAGTGGGAATTTCCTGTATTTACCAAATCATGAGAGCAAACCACACACAAGTCAGAGTTATCATAAAGTCCATCTTTAATTATATGAGCTCCATCACAACCCTGTGACTCTCAGATCAAATCAGTGTCTATAAATGAATTCCCTGAGAGTCCTTACACATTGCAACTGAGATCCTTTATAGCAAAGACACACATAGCCAGACAGCATTGGCTATACATTATCGTTCAGCTTTGTCTCCTAAACTATATTCTTATCTCGTTCTCAGGACCATAAAACAAAACCTCATCAACAGGAATATATCAAATACACCCCTCCTGGTCAAGATCACAGAGACACAGTGACTGGCACACAGACATTGTGGAGCCAAGAGATAATTGGTTCCCCCTCAATCATCCCTTAACATGGTTTAAAATATATGTTTACATATGAAGACAAGCTTGACCCCTCCCCTCTCTGCAGCCCAAGTAACTGAACCCATGACAGAGAAAGGATAACTGCAAATGGTCACCAATATAGTACAACAAGATACATTCTAAATGAGAAGTAACTCACAAGCATATCATGAAAATAAAACATCTTATCTATGTTACCCCAACTGTTCTGATTAATCCCCAACAGACTTTACGGCTTTGTTAAATTGACCAGTTAAACTCTAACTATATGCACTCTTGAAACACACCACCTTGTCTAAATATACAGTGGGGAGAACAAGTATTTGATATACTGCCGATTTTGCAGGTTTTTCTACTTACAAAGCATGTAGAGGTCTGTCATTTTTATCATAGGTACACTTCAACTGTGAGAGACGGAATCTAAAACAAAAATCCAGAAAATCACATTGTATGATTTTTAAGTAATTAATTTGCATTTTATTGCATGAAATAAGTATTTGATCGACCTACCAACCAGTAAGAATTCTGGTTCTCACAGACCTGTTAGTTTTTCTTTAAGAAGCCCTCCTGTTCTCCTCTCATTACCTGTATTAACTGCACCTGTTTGAACTCGTTACCTGTATAAAAGACACCTGTCCACACACTCAATCAAACAGACTCCAACCTCTCCACAATGGCCAAGACCAGAAGGACCAGTAAGGACATCAGGGATAAATTGTAGACCTGCACAAGGCTGGGATGGGCTACAGGACAATAGGCAAGCAGCTTGGTGAGAAGGCAACAACTGTTGGCGCAATTATTAGAAAATGGAAGAAGTTCAAGATGACGGTCAATCACCCTCGGTCTGGGGCTCCATGCAAGGTCTCACCTCATGGGGCATCAACGATCAGAACTACACAGCAGGACCTGGTCAATGACCTGAAGAGAGCTGGGACCACAGTCTCAAAGAAAAGCATTAGTAACACACTACGCCGTCATGGATTAAAATCCTGCAGCGCACGCAAGGTCCCCCTGCTCAAGCCAGCGCATGTCCAGGCCTGTCTGAATTTTGCCAATGACCAACTGGATGATCCAGTGGTGGAATGGGAGAAGGTCATGTGGTCTGATGAGACAAAAATAGGGCTTTTTGGTCTAAACTCCACTCGCCGTGTTTGGAGGAAGAAGAAGGATGAGTACAACCCCAAGAGCACCATCCCAACCGTGAAGCATGGAGGTGGAAACATCATTCTTTGGGGATGCTTTTCTGCAAAGGGGACAGGACGACTGCACCATATTGAGGGGAGGATGGATGGGGCCATGTATCGCAAGATCTTGGCCAACAACCTCCTTCCCTCAGTAAGAGCATTGAAGATGGGTCGTGGCTGGGTCTTCCAGCATGACAACGACCTGAAACTCACAGCCAGGGCAACTAAGGAGTGGCTCCGTAAGAAGCATCTCAATGTCCTGGAGTGGCCTAGCCAGTCTCCAGACCTGAACCCAATAGAAAATCTTCGGAGAGAGCTGAAAGTCCGTATTGCCCAGCGACAGCCCCGAAACCTGAAGGATCTGGAGAAGGTTTGTATGGAGGAGTGGGCCAAAATCCCTGCTGCAGTGTGTGCAAACCTGGTCAAGAACTACAGGAAACGTATGATCTCTGTAATTGCAAACAAAGGTTTCTGTACCAAATATTAAGTTCTGCTTTTCTGATGTATCAAATACTTATGTCATGCAATAAAATGCAAATTAATTACTTAAAAATCATACAATGTGATTTTCTGGATTTTAGATTTTAGATTTCGTCTCTCACAGTTGAAGTGATGATATGATAAAAATTACAGACCTCTACATGCTTTGTAAGTAGGTAAACCTGCAAAATCAGGCAGTGTATCAAATACTTGTTCTCCCCACTGTATGTGTCACACCAAGGATGTTGACAAAGAATTATGAAGGTGAAGAGCTGCAATGTGATCTTGGTTTTGTTAAGAGTTTCAGTTCTCTTTGTTCTGTAATGGAAATGCCTCCCTGTGTGCACTACTGTGTTAGTTAAACCTTGTAGGCCTACTCATGGAAAGAGTTTGAAACATTTTCACTCTACCTTGGTTGGGAAGGAGCTTCTGTTCTTTCAATTCGGTCTGTATCTGGGAGGATGGGATCCCGTTGTATCTCATGGCCTGAACGTTGACATTGATTACTAGTGTCCGAGTTTCATTGTCGTTGCTGTTCAGTACAAGCTCGAGGTCAATGTCTTTGCCGCTGACCGGCTTGGTCAGCTCCACGATCTTCATGGAAACGCCAGGTTTGTCGTCATGGATCCCGTTTGAATTCTCTTCTGGTATGTTGACTTTTTTCACAGCTTGATTGTACACAGCCCTCTCCTTTTCCGTGCCTGTTTGAAATGCGACATTTTGGATGAGTACCTGGTGACTCAAACAGTTGCTCTCACTCACCTGGGAGAATTATCGTGACAGGTGGACACAGCACCTTTCTGACTCATCTCTTAAAAAAGTACAGAACTTTTTCCCAGACCAACTGTAGTTCTCAAATATATAAAATACACTTATACCCTTATGATAGGCATAACCCTTGTAACGCTGCATTATTTCTGAAATCAACTGATAACAGTTGAATCTTGATATAGTCAGACTCTCGGTTCATTCAATACCAACCCTCTGCATGTTTATAGTTGGCCGTGATGTCCACTCTCTTGTCGCTGCCCACTGCCTTGGTGCTGATGTTCTGGCCTACGGACACACTGTCCGTGAAAATATTTTTCTTGGAGCCGTCAGCGAACACCATCCAGGTTACACGGTCGGCGTTGACTTCGGCGAAGACAAAGGGCACATCGTATTTGAGGTCAACGTGACCCTGCAGTATGGCCTTGACTGGAGCAGGGCCGCAGCAGTAAACACCTGGGGGAGGGGAAGAGAAAACAACATGAGCGTAATACAGGGAGTTCCCTTCATGTCTCCCAGACCCAGGACACGAACTCAGAACCATCTGCACAATAACACAACATACAGTACATACAACCTCCAGAAGTGTGTTATTATGTAATGGTGTGAGATGAGATGGAAGTTGGACCGTACCAGTGCTTTTCTCCTGGGGAGTGGGGTCCACAGCCTGCCAGCCGTCGTATAAGGAGCCTGCTGAGAGATCGGGCCGTGTCATCCAAGCCTCCACCCACACATGGTAGTTCCTGAGCAGAAACACCAGTCTTCAAAACGTCATGCTATTGGCATCACTCTTCATACTGTAGCCACAATGACCTCATGTTACACTTACCATACACTGTCGGGGCTCTGTTTGGGTCTGACTCCATAGTCGGAGAAGAAGTCGTCAATTGTCAGGTTTTTGTCGGTGTCGTGGGCTGACTGGAAGTTGGTAACCACTCGACATGGGATTCCCAAACACCTCAGTACTGATATGGAAATACATTTCAGGCATACTGGTTAACTAAAACAGCATGTTCAAAGCATACTGGTTAACTAAAATAAACACATCAAAGGCATTGACACCAGCCTCTCTCCTCTGGTCAGAGGTGAATCGGACACAAATGGTGGGTAATCTTGCCATCCCTCTCAAAAACCAATCACAGCCCTGGGTCTGAGCGCATGCAATAGTCAGTGCTATTTAAATAACATGGTATTGATTGATTGACTAAAATAATAATTGAAGAGGGATTGGACAGTGATAGCCTACCTGTGCACATTACAGCGGCGAACACCCAACACTGGCCATACTTGACTGGATTACCACCATATTTGAGCCACCTCCTTAGTACCTCCACACTGCCGTTCCAGTGAGTGGGGGACATGCCACCATCGTATTGACCATCCCACCGCCCCATCAGGACACCTCCGTCATCGTTAGCGTTGATCTGGGCAAGGAAAATAATGTTACAATTAGATTCCAGAACTGTCATTTGGCTGAGTCAATGTGTTTTTGTACTATCTAAAATGTAGTTGCTTTCCTGGATCTAGATTGAGCATAGCCTTGGACTAAAAAGCATGTTCAGTGTGGAAAGTTACTTTTAGTCCAGGACTAGATTTAATCTGGGTCTGGGAAACCAGTCCTATATGTGTAACAACACCTTAATTAGTGGCACTGGACCCATTTATAGTGAACAGGGCCAGAAATAAACCAATGGATTTTCTTGTGCAGTTTAAACAGAACTATGAGCTGATGATGATTTAAAGAATGTCACGGTTACTAGTGGGGTTCAATAATGTTGTCACGGCTACTAGTGGGGTTCAATAATGTTGTCACTGTTACTAGTGGGGTCCAATAATGTTGTCACGGCTACTAGTGGGGTTCAATAATGTTGTCACTGTTACTAGTGGGGTTCAATAATGTTGTCACTGTTACTAGTGGGGTTCAATAATGTTGTCACTGTTACTAGTGGGGTCCAATAATGTTGTCACGGCTACTAGTGGGGTTCATTAATATTGTCACGGTTACTAGTGGGGTTCATTCATATTGTCACGGCTACTAGTGGGTTTCAATAATCTCGTCACGGCTACTAGTGGGGTTCAATAATGTTGTCACGGTTACTAGCGGGGTTCAATAATGTTGTCACGGTTACTAGTGGGGTTCAATAATGTTGTCACTGTAACTAGTGGGGTTCAATAATGTTGTCACTGTTACTAGTGGGGGTTAATAATGTTGTCACTGTTACTAGTGGGGTTTAATAATGTTGTCACGGTTACTCGTTTGGTTCAATAATGAGGTCACTGTTACAACAATCATGTTGTCACTAGCTAGAATTTCCATCCAATTGGCGATATATTTTCAGGCGAATGTTGTAAAACAATAAAAATAATATGCGCACATTTTCCCACCAGAGATGTGTTTCTATCAAATTGACTGTTTTCCAGATAAAAGGCTGTGTGTGATGACATTTTGCTGTTAAATTCGCAGTGACTCGTTTCAAGAAACTAGGTGCATGTCGCACGTCACTACTTCACAGGAGCAGCATTTCAACGTAAACATATATATATTATCAAAATAAGTTTTTTGGCCGAAATGCTTTCTAGAACATGTGAAATTTCACAGTTGGTTTAGCCATGGAAAAAGTCAGGAACCTTCCCACTAGCCATGATTGGCTGAGATAATATATGGGCTGGACCTGAGTTTAGATTGATCTGCCATGTAGCATGCTTCTGTCTATGACATGAGCTGTTCAGAATGTGTTGACAGTCATTTCTATTGCGCCGTTTTTGGTAGATATAATGTTAGCCATTGAGAACTACAAAGGTTTTGCTACTTTTCTCAACAACATTGATGTCCTGAATTTATCAAGCGCTATCGACAGGTCAGTAGGAAAAGTGATGGGCTACTTACTGCATACGCCACAGTCAGTGTGAACTGGAGTGACTTGACACAAATCTGGCCAAACAAGATGTAGCTAAAAACATAACCGAGTTAAATGTCTCCAGTCTGCCGTGAAGCATTCATCCATATATACGGGTAAGAGTCTAGCTACATTTCCCAGAAAAAGTTTTCTAATTTTGTAATAAAGTTGTTTTTGTTGCAAGTTAAAGCATACTGTTAGTTAGCTACTAAACGTTAGCTTGCTGGCTCGCTAGCAACGCTATATATATGATCTGCATAGTCAATTTATTTGAATCAGAAAGCCATTTGCATTGCTAGTTGTACTCTATTTTTAGCTAGCTAACATTGAACCTAGTTTGTTAGCTTTAGCTACCAGCAGATTCATTCTACAGCTATGACAATGTTTGTATTGGTAGTAGTTTGACTTGGGGTTATACTAGTTCATTGTTTAGCTAGCTACCTAGCTAGCTACATGTCTAAACAAAAGTCTCCACTTCGGCCATATTATTACATGACCCATCCATTTAGCAAGTGTGTCTGGGGGTGATTATGGCCATTAACTGTATTGACAATAGTGACCCATCCACTTAGCTAGATGTGGGTGAGGGGTGGTTATAGCATTTCTTTCACATGATCCATCAATTTAGACAAGTGTGTCTGGTAAGCGTCATCTAATAACAATTAAATATTTATAAAATATTTTTATCTGGACACTTTCTGTTTTTGATATTGCTACTATGCAAGTACACAAGTACTATAACTATACTGTTTACACCTTCTGTATCCTGTGACAAATAAACATAGATTTTAATTTGATATAGCGTGTGTTTACCACATGGCCTCACATATGAATCCATAAAGAGATGAATGAGGCTAAGGCTTATGAGGGTGTGAACGATGCTGAATGGATGGAGACAAAGAAGAGCTCTCCAGTAGGTGTACCAAAATATTCAAAGGCTATTTTCTCAAAAGTGGGGTTTCAAAGCAGATTATTTCCCCATTATTCCTCAACTGCAGTGCATGATATACCATTTTCTATCTCTGAGTCTCTACTTTTATCTAGTGTTTAAAAAAATGATCTAATTTTGCTACATAAGATCGAGGCGGTCGTTACATTTTAGAATAAAGTTGCAATGTAACAAAATGTAGAAAGTGTCAAGGAGTCTGAATACTTTCCTTGCACATTCACCACCCTGTGAACTTCATCATTTATCTGTAGCCTAATAAACGGCATGCTTTCCCAATGAGTCGTAGTGGGACGACCACACAAGATGTCATTGCGTGATTCCAAGTTGATTCCAAGTTGATTCCAAGTTTACTTCAATATGATGGTTATTAAATCGATATTTGCGCATAAAAGCATTTCCACCAACATTTCTCTCATAGTTATTTTTTTAAATTTTTAAAATTTTACCCCTTTTTCTCCCCAATTTCATGGTATCCAATTGTTGTAGTAGCTACTATCTTGTCTCATTGCTACAACTCCCGTACGGGCTCGGGAGAGACGAAGGTTGAAAGTCATGCGTCCTCCGATACACAACCCAACCAAGCCGCATTGCTTCTTAACACAGCGCGCATCCAACCCGGAAGCCAGCCGCACCAATGTGTCGGAGGAAACACCGTGCACCTGGCAACCTTGGTTAGCGCGCCCGGCCCGCCACAGGAGTCGCTGGTGCACAATGAGACAAGGACATCCCTACCGACCAAGCCCTCCCTAACCCGGACGACGCTAGGCCAATTGTGCGTCGCCCCACGGACCTCCCGGTCGCGGCCGGTTACGACAGAGCCTGGTCGCAAACCCAGAGTCTCTGATGGCACAGTTGGCGCTGCAGTACAGCGCCCTTAACCACTGCGCCACCCGGGAGGCCTCTCATAGTTAATTTTACAGACTCAAAAACATCCCACCTTGTCTAGCGCATTTTGTTTTGTCAACCTTTGTAAAGTTGACTGCCACATTTTCCATCAGCACTTTCATGAAATGTCATAAAATATTTTATCTGACATGTACTTTACTCACATAAAAAGGTTGGATGGAAACCTGTTTACTGTTACTAGTGGGGTTCAATAATGTTGTCACTGTTACTAGTGTGGGTCAGATCTCCAATCTTACCATGGCACTGACCACCCGACTGACATAGATGGGGTTGCAACGAGCAGAGAAGTCCTTGGCGGGGTCACTCAGACACTTGGGATTCACGTCAAGCAGCTTCAGGCAAATGTCCACTATATCGTCTTCAAACTGGAGAAACAATACATTAGGGCAGGTTACCTAGCAACCTACAACAATTTCTAAAATGTCTTGTCTATACTAACTTACAATTTAGTCACTTAACAGATGCTTTACCAATGGAGCCACACAGGACTCCAGCCAATCATGTAGACTAAGATAAAGTGTGACACTTGAGGTCGGTTTCCTGGACAACAGATTAGTCCTGGACTTCTCCAGAGTAAAAATACTTTTGGATGGAGATTCTCCCATTGAGTTTGCTTTTTAGTTGAGGAATATATTTAATCTGTATCCAGGAAACAAACCCTATATGTTATGAGCAGCTAGCTAGTACTTTTCAACGGTACAATACTGTTTTGTTTGTTCTGTGTACCTGTCCGAAGTTCCACGCCATAGAGCTGATGTATTTGTCAGAACCTTTGTACACCAGGCCTTGTTCTCTCATCACATACTCCTGCCTCTCCTCCTCCTCAGGTAGATGCACCCAGTCCTCTACAGCCCGCAACAAAATACAGACGTTTTAAAACATCAATTATAAGAATTTGTTCCACTGACTTGAATGGTTAAATAAAGGATAAATAAAAAATACATTGTTATTTGTTATTATTAAATGAAAGGGTTTCTGGACAATGTTTTAATTGCGAGTATCTTTAACATGTTATCATGCTGTTACTGTGTTATGACCACTGTCTCCCATGCTAGAATGTAGTGTTACCAAGCTGTGTAACCAGGATGTTACCAGGATGTTACCAGGCTGTATTATCAGGATGTTAGCAGGCTGTTACCAGGAAGTGTTACCAAGCTGTACTACCAGGCTGTGCTACCAAGCCGTGCTAATAGGCTGTGCTACCAAGCTGTTACCAGGAAGTGTTACCAAGCTGTGCTACCAAGCTGTACTACCAGGTTGTGCTACCAGGCTATGTTACCAAGCTGTGCTACCAAGCCGTGTTAATAGGCTGTGCTACCAGGCTGTGCTGCAAGGCTGTGCTACCAAGCTGTGCTAATAGGTTGTGCTACCAAGCAGTGCTAATAGGCTGTGCTACCAGGCTGTGCTAATAGGCTATGCTACCAAGCTGTGCTAATAGGCTGTGCTACCAAGCTGTGCTAATTGGCTGTGCTACCAAACTGTACTAATAGGCTGTGCTACCAAGCTGTGCTAATAGGTTGTGCTACCAAGCAGTGCTAATAGGCTGTGATACCAGGCTGTGCTACCAAGCTGTGCTAATAGGCTGTGCTACCAAGCTGTGCTAATAGGCCGTGCTACCAAGCTGTGCTAATAGGCTGTGCTACCAAGCTGTGCTAATAGGCTGTGCTACCAGGCTGTGCTAATAGGCTATGCTACCAAGCTGTGCTAATAGGCTGTGCTACCAAGCTGTGCTAATTGGCTGTGCTACCAATGAACTGATCACATGGTTTCAACAGCAATGCAACCATTTTGATATTAGAGAACAGCATTCATAACCACAGACTGTCATTCATATAATGTGGCTCTGGATGTTGTGGCCCATTGTTTGTATCTGTGTGTCTATTATGTCCCAAAACAGTTATGAGGCGTCTTTCCAACCCATACAGAGACATGGGTTACAACAATCTCTGTAAAGTTAGCCATTTCCAGCTGTTAAACTGATAAGAACATTCAGGAATGCAGCATTTGACACCCCCTGGATACTGTATCAAATAATGACTGTGTGTTACCATGGCTGTATTGATGCATTCACCACATTTGTTGTCCTTTGTGTGATTCAAAAAGTTAATTTATCACAGTTCTAGTTAACATTTTTAGGAATGCTTTATATTCCATTCTAAAGTATTACATATGCTTTACCATACTCTCAAATCTCGTTCACAGGAAGTGAATTAATTGTCCCAGAATTCCCCATGAGGGATAATGAAGTTGTTTTGAATTGAATTGTCTTTACCTTGGCACCAGGGATTAAACAGCAGAAGGAGCTTGCCCAGGCTGCTGCCCACTGAGGCGGTGGCGCTGGTCTTTACAGACAGGCTGTACTCTCCCACTGGGGCGTCTGCTGGGCTGGTGATGTCCAGGGTGATTGAACCCACCGGGAGCACTGAGCCCTGGTGAACCTTGACCTTCCAGGAGGAACCCTTCCCACAGCCCTCAGGTACCCCGAACACTGACCTGGTCCCCAATGCCTCTGAAGGCTGGGGCCCTGGATGGAGAAGGGAGAATGTTGTGGGTTATGTTCAGTAGGAATGAAGTTGATGAAAACTTTCAGAAACAGTGATGGGATACACTGGGAGTACAAAAAATGAGGAACACCTTCCTAATATTGAGTTGTCCCCATTTGCCCTCAGAACAGCCTCAATTCGTCGGGGCATGAACACTACATGGTGTCAAAAGCGTTCCTCAGGGATTCTGGTCCATGTTAACGCCAATGCTTCTCACTGTTGTGTCAAGTTAGCTGGATGTCCTTTGGGTGGTGAACCATTCTTGAAACACACGGGAAACTGTTGAGTGTGAAAAACCCAGCAGCATTGCAGTTCTTGACACACTCAAACCGGTGCGCTTGGCACCTATTACCATACCCTGTTCAAAGGCACTTAAATCTATTTTCTTGCCCATTCACCCTCTGAATGGCACACATACACAATCCATGTCTCAATTGTCTCACGGCTTAAAAATCCCTCTTTAACCCGTCTCCTCCCTTTCATCTACACAGATTGAAGTGGATTCAATAAGGGATCATAACTTTCATCTGGATTCACCTGGTCAGTCTGTGTCATGGAAAGAGCAGGTGTTCCTAATGTTTTGTACACTGTCTATTTGTCCAATAAGATTCACATTTTCTGTCAGCGTAACTTTGATGTCAGGAGTACATATGGAGGTATCTCAAATCCTGTCAGTGGTGCAATTCAGTCTTTATATAAGATTGAATTGACCCCAACTCAGCTATCTACAACACATACAAGGATTTAATATCTTTATTACTGCATGTGTCTGTCTTGTCAAAGGGGACTAACATAGGGCCGGTTTCCCTGCCCTAGCCTAGATTCATCCTAGTGTGTTTTAGTCCAGGACTAACATAATCTGGGTCTGGGAAACTAATACAAACAGCACTAATAAATAGCAGAGATAAATAAAGTTATTATATTTTCTATTCTAACTCACCTGTCTCCACCGTCAGCTCCAGTAAGTCTGTTGTGGATCTGAAGGGGCCATGGAAGTCAAAGGTGACCAGGAAGGACTGGCCTCTCCTGACTATCAGTCTGTTCACTGA
Organism: Oncorhynchus clarkii lewisi; assembly: GCF_045791955.1. Lineage (NCBI taxonomy): Eukaryota > Metazoa > Chordata > Actinopteri > Salmoniformes > Salmonidae > Oncorhynchus > Oncorhynchus clarkii. The sequence goes on from NC_092153.1 coordinate 77,368,876, forward strand.
GATGTCATTGGTTTTGTGGGCTGTGTTGTTCTTCTCACAGTGGAGCTCTACTTTACCAACGTCTTCAAGAAAGAAAGAAATTAATAAATATATAGATTTGAAACTGAATTATCCCTTAGTCAAAATCCATATTTTAAATTTTTCCTGATTAATATAACTTTTTTTTTCTTCTTCTAGTGTGGGTGTCTGTTTCTGTGTTTGATGTTGTCTTGCCCAATGTTTGTTTGTCACATTTTTTTCCTGACAGCAACATAGCAGAAACAGACTGTCAGTTGGGCTAGTTTAGACCACTGGATAGAGAAAACACTTGTAGCCTATCACCATACATAAGGCATGTAGTAACTTGACATGGAATGCCCACACGCAACGCAATATTACTTTCCTTTACTTACAACCTAATAAAAGGCGCACAGCCATGTACAAACAAACACAGCAAAGTGATACAGCCACATGAATAGTAATCATGCCATACTGCAGGTAAGTACAATAACATATTCTATGTAACTTTTTATGTAGTGTCTACACTATAACACTTCTCCCCCTTAATTTCAATCCTCCTGTGAGAAAAGAACATAAGATTAACAAGTAAACCACATCAGTGTTTTCTTTTCAACACTTTAGAACTTCTGCTAGTGTTACTGTAAATGTAAACAAACAAAAAATGACAGTCCTTATTTATTTTCAACTAAGTCTGCTGTTCCAACAAACACTAACACCAGAAGGCTCTCAGTCTCAACTACAGTTAGTCTTTCAGGAGGCTTGCGACCACGCTGTGATCTGTGCTGTACTCCTGGTGTGCCACAAGACACAGGTAAGTCGGGTCCCAGTGGAGCTGGGTCTGAGGGCACAGGAGCGGGTTGGGTGTTTGTGAGAGGAAGTCCATCACCCTCTGCAGGAACCACTGAATGCTCTGTTTCTCAAATATTGTTTCCTGTGGGGTTTCCACTTGTATACTACCACCCGCACTTGTTCCGTCTGAAAACGTGGAATTTTCTTTGTCATAGCGCAGGCAAATGTGGTCCTGGTGTCTGCTTATGACTAGACCATCAGTCAGTTTGACCACGAAGGAGACTGGGCCACTCTGACAAAGAATGGTACCTGGCAACCAATGTTGGCTGCTTGTGAAGTTGCGGATGCAGACCGTGTCATTGGGTTTTAACGTTCTCTCCCCCCTCGCATGGTGGTCATGTCTCTCTTTTTGTTTCTCCTGCTTCCGTTCTACCCGTGCTTTGATGTGACTCATGTCAAGCTCTGGGAACGTCTTGCCTCCAGCAAGCGTCGCAAACAGGCCCTCCACCCCCGGCAGCGGGTAAGCATCCAGCTTAGAGGCCGTGTTGATGGTTAGGTTGTAGGCCACACATATGCTTGGTTTTTCCTAGCCACCGTGCTTCTACACCTGCATTGCTTGCTGTTTGGGGTTTTAGGCTGACACACGCTCAGGAGAATAGAGCGCTGTTAAGCCTCATCTCTAATTCCATTTGCCAAGAAAAAGGTGTCCCAACCTTTCCACATTTTACTTCCGGTCCTCGTTGTCTTCCACAAACTCAGTGATAGTCCCAAACATTGCCATTATAAAGCCAAATTGTCCTTGATCCTTGTTAGCGTTTTCCAAGTGCCGCTGGTTGTCACCTATGAAGTTGCCCTCTAGCGGCGGCTGCTCTCCGTCGCTCATTAAGCTAGCTAGCTGATTGACTACCTCCACTGTTTCTTAGCTAGCTAGCACATCGCACTGTACATGCCGATCAAGTATTATCCTCGACGCCAAAAATATGTAGTAACTTGACAAGGAATGCCCACACGTAATTCAATACGTTTTTCCTTTGGTAGAGTTGCATTGAACAGGTACAACTCTGGGTGATGACATCAACGGGGAAAGGTCACGGTCAAGGCCAATGCCAATAATAACCATGAACACATGAAGAGTAATCATGCTATACTGCAGGTAAGTACAATAACATATTCCATGTAATTATTTATAAGTGTCTACACTATAACAATGCAGAAAGAAATAGGTGAAAGACCATAGACTTAGGAATTAGAATGTAATATGTTCTATATGTAAAAGACAGCCTTGGGCCAGTATGAAATGGTATGAGGAACCTATGACAATAAGTCAAGTGAAATATGGCAGAAGATTAGTGATGAAAACAGCCCCTTAAAGGCAGGGAGAATCCCCCCCCCAAAAAAAGTAAGCCTGTATATTGCACAGGTAACACATTATAGTAAACTACAGTATACCTGTATTCAAATACTGTATGTACAAAGACAGCAGCAGATCTTCAAGTCCAGCTGTAACATTTGCTGATCTGCCCCTATCTGTAAATGTTTATATCATTTGCTGACGTGTTATCTATGCAATACACTACAGGCCAACTTTGCATATTTTCTCTAATGGCTCATAAATAATAAAAGCTGTCAGAAATCATATTAATTTAACAGAAGAACAAACACCAACAAGGATGATCTTCCTTTGTAAGAAAAAGTTCCATTCTACAAGTCAAGTTACCCAATTACCCATTCACTCTACTAAATTACCCTCTGTCACTAAACATGACATAGGCTACCTTGACAATGCAATATCCACATTTTTCAGCATCTGAATTTGATCAAAAATCTTGCAACGAGCAGTGTTAATTGACTTACCAAAACCCATTGAAGCTGTATCTCATGTGGTTGTGTTGGTAAGTGGATTGAGTTGCTTGTTGTAGTACTGCAGTAGTGTAAGTAATGAAAGGATGCCAGGGCTTTTAAAGGGAGCCCAACCCGTGTCATAAGAATGTCTCAAACATCACACAGAAAAATACACACCCTTTCACTAGAATGGTCTTCCTTGTTCCTCCCCTGTGTGTTGGTAACAATAGCTACTTTACATTTTTGGGCAAGTGATCATAATCTTCATGCCTTTCAGACCTTAATGTCAGTTGCACAGACTACAGCAGGTGTAGACAGTACAGTAAAATGCTTGCTTGCTTGCATGCTCTTCCTCAACGTTGCAGTAATACTATGTCATGTGAAATAAATACACACGAGAAATGAAAAAAGGTACACAAGACTGAAGGAAATACACAAGAAAGTATTGACATGTAGAATATATTGACATGGATGATATATTGACATGGATAATATATTGACAAGTAGAATATATTGACAAGTAGAATATATCGACATGGATAATATATTGACAAGTAGAATATATTGACATGGATAATATATTGATATGGATAATATATTGACATGGATAATATATTGACATGGATAATATATTGACAAGTAGAATATATTGATATGGATAATGTATTGACAAGTAGAATATATTGATATGGATAATGTATTGACAAGTAGAATATATTGATATGGATAATATATTGACATGGATAATATATTGACATGGATAATATATTGACATAAAGAATATATTGACATGGATAATATATTGACATGGATAATATATTGACATAAAGAATATATTGATATGGATAATGTATTGACATGAAGAATATATTGACATGAAGAATATATTGACATGGATAATATATTGACATAAAGAATATATTGATATGGATAATGTATTGACATGAAGAATATATTGACATGAAGAATATATTGATTTCTATGCAGGGCAAATGACACATCAAATATTAATACTCCCATCACTCCCCTGTATTCAGTGCATTTGGAAAGTATTCAGACCTCTTCACTTTTTCCATTTTTTTCCATTACAGCTTTATTCTAAAATGTATTAAATAGTATTTTTTTTTATCTCAATCTACACACAATGTCCCATGATGACAAAGCAAAAAAAGGTTTTCAAAAAAGTATAAATAAATAAAACCTAAAATATCACATTTACATAAGTATTCAGACCCTTTACTCGGTACTTTGTTGAAGCACCTTTGGGAGTGATTACAGCCTCAAGTCTACTTGGGTATGAAGCTACAAGCTTGGCACACCTGTATTTGGGGAGTTTCTCCCATTCTTCTCTGCAGATCCTCTTAAAACTTCTTAGGGATCAAATCCCGTTAACGGATCGATTTGACAACATCCGGTGAAATGGCAGAGCGCCAAATTAAAATTAAATTATTAGAAATATTTAACTTTCATACAATCACAAGTGCAGTACACCAAATTGAAGCTTAACTTCTTGTTAATCGAGCCACCGTGTCAGATTTCAAAAACGCTTTAAGGCGAAAGCAAACCATGCTATTATCTGAGGACAGCACCCCATCAAACAAACACAGACAATCATATTTCATCCTGACAGGCGTGACACAAAACTCAGAAATAACGATATAATTCATGCCTTACCTTTGAAGAGCTTCTTCTGTTGGCACTCCAATATGTCCAATAAACATCACAAATGGTCCTTTTGTTTGATTAATTCCGTCATTATATCTCCAAAATGTCCATTTATTTGGCGCATTTGATCCAGAAAAACACCAGTTCCAACTCGCGCAACATGACTATAAAATATCTAATAAGTTAGCCTTTTGGTTAACTCCAAGCGGGCTGTCATGTGCCTTTTACTGAGAAATGGCTTCTGTCTGGCAACTCTAGCATAAAGGCCTGATTGGTAGAGTGCTGCAGAACTCTGGAGCTCTGTCAGAGTGACCATCGGGTTCTTGGTCACCTCCCTGACCAAGGCCCTTCTACCCCGATTGCTCAGTTTGGCCGGGTGGCCAGCTCTAAGAAGAGTCTTGGTGGTTCCAAACTTTTTCCATTTAAGAATGATGGAGGCCACTGTTCTTGGGGACCTTCAATGCTGCAGAAATGTTTTGGTACCCTTCCTCAGATCTTTGCCTTGACACAATCCTGTCTTGGAGCTCTACGGAACAATTCCTTCAACCTCATAGTTTAGTTTTTGCTCTGACACGCAATGTCAACTGTGGGACCTTATATAGACCGATGTGTGCCTTTCCAAATAATTTCCAATCAATTGAATTTACCACAGGTGGACTCAAATCAAGTTGTAAAAATGTATCAAGGATGATCAATGGAAACAGGATGCACCTGAGTTAAATTTAGAGTCTCATAGCAAAGGGTCTGATTTTTTTTATGTTTATTTGCAAAAAATCTAAAAAGCTTTTTTCGCTTTGTCTTTATGGGGTATTGTATGTAGATTGATGTGGGGGGAAATGATGTAATCAATTTCAGAATAAGGCTGTAAAGTAACAAAATGTGGAAACGTCAAGGGTTTCCGAAGGCACTGCTGCGATGCTGCGACGGCAATGCAATAATTTAAGATTTCAAGGTACTTTATTCCCCATTTAACAGTTTTCAACTCCTTTTGAATTGGCTTTTATCAGATAGTATTAATATATATATTTTCTAGTATTTATATATTTTTACAATATTGTTCTGATTTATCTCTCTGGTAAAACTTTTTTTAAAGGTACTTTAAACATTAAAGGTACTTTGTTCTCATCTCTCTGGTTTCTACTGTTATTCACCAATAAGCAGTGTCACATTCTGTCGTCCAGGTTGCTCAAGACATCTTATTTCCCCATCTCTGACTAATTAGTTTACACCTTTTTGCTGCACCTTTTTTTCACTGGTTTATCTTGGTTATAAATGTCAGTTCATCTACTTTTCTGCTTCTTGATGATTTCATGAAGGGAGTTTTGCTGCTCGGGACCATTGCAAAAGCACTTACTCAACGTCCGATGTGGGAGAGGTAGGCAAACTTCTGACTAAATGACTAAAGGGGGAAACATTGTCTGTTAGCAAGTTTTTGTTCCAACCCAACACTAACACATCTGATTGAAAAGATCTGACTGCTCATGCGATTCAATCCAGAGTAGTTAGGAACTGATGTGTTAGTGCTGGGCTGGAATAAAATCCTGCGTACACGGCTCTCCAGGACCAGGCTCTTGGCCATCTGCCCTGTTCTTGACATGCAGCTTAAAGCTACACACGTTGTGAATCTAGCCAACATTAAAAATGCTTTTCGCCGAAAGCATGAGAAGCTATTATCTGATAGCATATCTGATAGCATACATCTGAACCAGTTGTAAACAAAATAACTAGCGTAGCAGGCGCTACACAAAATGCTGAAATAAAATATAAAACATGCATTACCTTTGACGAGCTTCTTTGTTGCACTCCAATAAACATCACAATTGGTCCTTTTTTTCGATTAATTCCGTCCATGTATACCCAAAATGTTCATTTATAAAGCAGGTTTGATCCTTAAAAAAACAGCTTGCCAAAACACAACGTCACTACAAAACATTTCAAAAGTTGCCTATAAACTTTGCCAAATTGTAGACGGGGCAATCTGTATTCAATAGAGCAAGTAAACAAACCATGCACCTTTTTTCCTCTTGCGTAACTATCAACAGTGTAACGTTGTTCCAGGATGTGCTACATAAGTTCTGTTATAGTCACAGACATGATTGAACCAGTTTTAGAAACTTCAGAGTGTTTTCTATCCACACCTACTAATCATATGCATATAATATATTCCTGGCATGAGTAGCAGGAAGTTGAAATTGTGCACGCTATTTATCCAAAAGTGAAAATGCTGCCCCCTATCCTTAAGAACTTCACTAGGGTAGGGGGCAGCATTTGGAATTTTGGATGAAAAGCGTGCCCAAATTAAACTGCCTGCTACTCAGGCGGAGAAGCTAGGATATGCATATAATTAGTAGATTTGAATAGAAAACACTCTAAAGTTTCCAGAACTGTTAAAATAATGTCTGTGAGTATAACAGAACTGATATGGCAGGCGAAAACCTGAGGAAAATCCAACCAGGAAGTACAATTATTTTGAAAGGCTGTTTTTCCATTGAAAACCTATCCACCATACAAAGACTTAGGATCCAGTTCACTATCTCTATGGCTTCCTCTACATGTGGCCAGTCTTTAGGCATTGTTTCAGGCTTTTACTCTGAAAAATGAGGGAGATACAGCACTTTCAATGAGTGGACAGTTGAAATTTCCAGACATGAGCCTTTCTTGTTTCTCATTTTCTATTGACGAAGCTTTTGTCCAGTTGAAATATTATTGATTATTTATGACAAAAACAACCTGAGGATTGATTTTAAACATTGTTTGACATGTTTCTACTAACTGTTATTGTACTTTTTTGACTTTTCGTCTTGATGTTGAGAAAGCGCATTGTGCCTTTGGATTTCTGAACTAAACGCACCAACAAAACAGAGGTTTTTGGAGATAAAGAGGGACATTATCGAACAAAACAAACATTTATTCTCTAACATGGAGACCTGGGAGTGCCACCAGATGAAGATCATCAAAGGTAAGTGATACATTTTAACACTATTTCTGACTTTTGTGACACCTCTCCTTGGTTGGAAAATGGCTGTATGGTTTTTGTGGCTAGGTGCTGACAAAACATAATCGCAAAGTGTGCTTTCGCTTTTTTGAAATCTGACACAGCGGTTGCATTACGGAGAAGTTTATCTTTAAATGTATGTTAAGCTCTTGTATCTTAGATCAATGTTTATGATGAGTATTTCTGTAATTCGATGTGGCTCTCTGCACTTTCACCGGATCTTTGTTTGAGACAATGCAATTCTGAACTTAACACGCCAATGTAAACTGAGATTTTTTTATATAAATATGAACTTTATCGAACAACACATAAATGTATTGTGTAACATGAGGTCCTATGAGTGCCATCTGATGAAGATCATCAAAGGTTAGTGATTAATTTAAAAGCTATTTCTGACTTTGGTGAGCCCTCTCCTTGGCTGGAAGCCTTTTTGAAATCGGATACTGTCGTTGGATTTACAAGACGTTTATCTTTAACATGGTATATAATAATTGTATGTTTGAGGAATTTTAATTGTGGGATTTCTGTTGTTTTGAATTTGGCGCCTTGCAATTTCACTGGCTGTTGTCGAGGTGGGACGCTACCTTCCCACTTGTACCAGAGAGGTTAACCGCTTATCCTTACATACAGTATGACATAGTTTGTACATCGGCATTGTTATATTGCTTGTATAGGTGTATCACATTAGTATGTTATTCATCATTTTAGACAATGTTATAAGGATGAATTTAATTAGATTGCTTTCTTTGTGTGTTATAATTAGCTCAGGTGTTTTTTGCTACGAGGAGGGTGGTAAGTTACAGACCAAACAACATTATATTATAGTATCCCCTCCTTATAACCATGGTTGCCAGTGACAGTCTCTTCCCATTCAGGTATTTGTGTTCAACAGAGAGTTCAGTAATAGAGCCATGAAATTCCAGTTCTTATTTCGAGGGTTGTTTTGTTTGCTCAATGCGCTGTCAGTGGGGGTCCTCCCTCAGAATTATGTTGGCCATCTAAAGCTCATTTCTTGCATTTAAAAAAATTTGCACTATTATTATTTTTACCCCTTTTCCTCCTCAATTGGTAGTTATCCTCTTGTTCCATCACTGTTTCCCCTGTCTCCGAAACACGACCCTTCTAATCCACGCTGCTTCTTGACACACTGCTCGCTTAACCAGGAAGCCAGCCGCACAAATGTTTCGGAGGAGTGCGATGCAGTGACTTAGACCGCTGCACCACTCGGGAGGCCCATTTCCTGCATTTCTACACAATGTAATATGACACTTTTGGGGGTTACTTTGATTGTAAATAAGAATATAATCTGTTTCTAAACACGTCTCCGTGAATGTGGATGCTACCATGATTATGGATAATCCTGAATGAATTATGAATAATGATGAGTAAGAAAGTTATAGACGCACATGTTTTCAATACAGTGTACTTTGTCGCACAGTATACTTTTAAATCTTGTAATAAATCAAATCTAGTGATACATAACTTGACATTTCTGTCATCTATTGTGACATTGTAGGAGGATAACAGAGGAATTACATTTCTGAGTGCATGATATTCAGTTTCACTGGCATATAGTACATTCTACTGATGATCTTAAACTGCAGTAATTTATGTCTGAGATTATATGAACATGACGGCATTCAAACACATCTGTATCCATTCATCATCAATAGTGTCTCCTAGCTCTTCCTCACATTTTTGTGTGATTTTAACACGCTGCGGTCCCGTTCTGTGAGCTTGTGTGGCCTACCACTTCGCGGCTGAGCTGTTGTTGCACCTAGACGTTGCCACTTCACAATAACAGTACTTACAGTTGATCGGGACAAACTGACTTGTAGAAAATGTGGCATCCTATGACGGTGCCACGCTGAAAGTCACTGAGCTCTTCAGTAAGGCCATTCTACTGTCAATGTTTGTCTATGGAGATTGCATGGCTGTGTGCTCAATTTTATACACCTGTCAGCAACGGGTGTGGCTGAAATATCCGAATCCACTCATTTGAAGTGGTGTCCACATACTTTTGTATATATAGTGTATGTGGGATGCTGGGCTGAAGGGAGTTGTGGTTTTCATGAAGCAAATATTCAACCTAGTTCAGCGCATAAACGTGGTAATTAAATACAATGACCAAAATCCATTATGCCTGTTCTTCTTGGCTCGGACAGAGCCCGCACAACAGACTGCACGAGAGTAATGTACATAACATGACGAGAGGGATAGAGACAGTACGTGAAGTAGCTCTACCCGATTGATAGTTATAGGAGCTGGATATAAGCATTCTTGAAATTATGCCACGTCTTCTTTAAAGAACTAGTCAAATGATTTTGACTAGACTGTTGAGAATGGGAAGCACAGAGATACCGTTAGATGGTTGGCTGGCTGCTATCGCCTGAGCAGAGATGAGATGATCAAATAAAAACTAAGTAATATACATAACTGAAATATTTTGTTATTTCATAGTCGTTTCCTATTTTTCTATTGATGTCTACCTAATGTGGACCTGACACAGACAATGGAATATTTTCAGCCATTTGTGAGGCAAACAATGTTTGGATGCTTCCAACTCTTAAGAAAGTCAGGTCACTGATGAGATGACTGTCACTTCCACGGAAGTTTGTCACAATACAGACATGCGCACACGAGCACACCTCATATCATCGAGGACAATATGAGTACTTGAGGCTGTTAAACAATAATAGCAAAACATTGTTACATCATTCCACCCCCCCATAAAATTCAAGTACAAATGGCATGCCTACCAGCTGGTAAGAGATCCACCGGACCTCTGACACTTTGTCTGAGCAGAGGGTCAGTGCTATTTGTCTGAGGTAGTTATACACATCGTCGTGGCATGATCAAGATCAGCTGCCTGTGGACACACACATGAAGACGTTCTGTTCAACACACACTGGCTCTTCAGGGGGGTCATCCTAAAAATAAAAGTAAACATTTTCTTTCTCTGATATCTTCACTCCATAAAGAAGTACAACAATACTTCTATATACATTGGGAGAGCAGAGTAAATAAAACCAACCACTGCTTTTGTGACAGCATGGAGCGCCATGTTAACCTGAGTGACAGTCTGTTTGTGCCATCATGCCAAGTCCCTGTCACTCATTGGTGTGTTTGGCTTGATGGAGTAGACAAACAGATACGGGGCCAGGACCTGAATCCACAAACTGTCTCAGAGTAGGAGTGCTGATCTAGGATCTGTCCATATAATCTTATTACGATCTAAAAAAAAGGCAAAACTGATTCTAGATCAGCACTCCTACGCCGAGATACTGAGGAAACGGGCCCAATGTTAGTGATTTACTGCCATATGCCGTCCTGCTCAGGAGCATCATTCATTGGCTGATCCACCCTGCTGACCTGGATGAAACCCTGTGATCATTGGAAGGCCCATCCAAGTGGAATACTAAAATTGTGCATGACATCACAGTCTGGTGGCAAGTGCGCCCTCTATTGGGAGAAATCTGGAGGCCTCGATCCTAGATGAATGAGAAAGACTAGCCCTGATCTAAATGAATGGGAGACTCACCCGGCCAGCTGGTATCTAAATGAATGGGAGACTCACCCGGCCAGCTGGTATCTAAATGAATGGGAGACTCACCCGGCCAGCTGGTATCTAAATGAATGGGAAAATGAGTTCATTATGACAGAATGGTAAAATTGGGTGAAACCAAAAGTTACGCGTCTCAAAAGGCACCGAATTGGTGGAAACACCCTCATCATGTTTCCCCAAAGTTACCATTATTCATCATTACAAAACCCCTGGACAACAAATGATCATTTATTAGTGACGCTAGGCACAAGTATCAAAAGAAGTGGAGACAAATGAAATAAGAGTAACAAGAGTACCTGTAAACTAAACATGTTGTTATTGAGAAAGAGAAATTGGTTCAATGACAACCATATGAACTCAGTACACAGGTCAAGTCAGTCAGACATCCACATTTAAAATCCACTCTAGATTTACCATGTGATACGTATTATGGTAGCCTGAGTTCCAGTCTGTTTGTGCTCTCATGACAACTCCTTGTCAATGTTTGGCTTGACAATGAGCAATGGAGTTGGTAAGAAGAGCACAAACAGATCTGGGACCAGGCTAGTAAAAGAGCACAGCAGGTGGACCAAACGTTTTCATTTTAATGTGTAGCCTATGTAGATGGCCGATTTAGAATCGCTACACAGTTGCTCGTTACACGTATGGTGGTCTCACCTTGAGGAAGTCATAGAGGTGTTGGAGCACGCCGATGCGCACCTCGTCCAGGTCCTTAAGGAAGCCGTTGAAGATGGGCACCAGGTTGGCCGCCGTCAGCTGGTCCCCCTGGATCAGGGCCAGATCGTGGACTCAAATGCACCACCAATGAAGATTCGCATTTTAGACCAGGACTAGACCAGGACTAGGCTGAATCTGGTCCTGGAACACTGACCCTAGATCTTGTCAATCGCAATTCCTCGGACATTGGATCGTTTTACTTTTCTCAGACAAAACAATTTAAATGTAGATGTACACCAGACTTGACTGGATCATAAATGTCCCTCTATGTGCACAGTAAGGTTTATTAGAAATTCAGAAATTCAGTGTTTGACAGAACTGACTAACTGACCTGGACCTTGGACTTCTCCTCACACACCTGGTTGAAAGCAGAGTCCTCTTTCCCCTCCAGGCTCTCCATCAGCTCCGGATCCTGACCAACAACAGGAGTAGATACATATACAAATATACCAGTCAGCTAGCACAGGCAAATATACCAGTCAGCTTGCAGACAAATATACCAGTCAGCTAGCAGACAAATATACCAGTCAGCTAGCACAGACAAATATACCAGTCAGCTAGCACAGACAAATATACCAGTCAGCTCGCACAGACAAATATACCAGTCAGCTAGCACAGACAAACATACCAGTCAGCTAGCACAGACAAATATACCAGTCAGCTAGCACAGACAAATATACCAGTCAGCTCGCACAGACAAACATACCAGTCAGCTAGCACAGACAAACATACCAGTCAGCTCGCACAGACAAACATACCAGTCAGCTAGCACAGACAAACATACCAGTCAGCTAGCACAGACAAACATGAGGGAACTTCTGGACCATATCTCTACATTTAGTGGAACCCTTTTGGCTCAAGAGCAGCCCCAGTGTCAAAGTTACATATAACGTTAGTATTTTTAACAGTGTGAATGTTCCGTATATTATCTTTAACAATGTAAACGTTCCATATAGTCCCTCAGTGTCAAAAAGCAATTAATCAAAGTAATTTTGACTCCACTCCTTCCAAGTCATCCCGTACTAGGACAGGCGAGTTGGGGGGTGATTCCTGAGGCTCAGCTTCTGCCTCTTTCTGTTCTTCTGTGGGTGCTGGGTCCCTGGCCTGCTGTGTTGGTGGCTCAGGTGTCTGTGTCTCCTATGTGGTCACTCTGTTCTGGGAGGACTCCTGATCTGGTTCTCCATCCTCTGGTGTCTGGCTCTTTGACTCGCCCTCCTCCTCAGACTGGCTCTCCAGCTGGGCAGCCTTTAGGGCGGCTGAGAGCACCTGTACTTGGGCTGGGAGACGCATGCGGAAAGACACACACACACAAAACACACACACACAAAAAAACACACACACAAAAAACACACACACACGGTTGTGAATACACAGGTCACTCTCAAACTCCTAAATGTCCAGACTATTAAGTTCACTGTGTGTTAAATAATGTTGTGAAGGTTGGATGATATCCAGTGCATTGTGTCACCATAAAACACAACTTGTCCAAAACCAATTTCTTTACTTAATTAACAACCTTTGACGAGACATGTTTCCCTCAATCCTCACCTTGTACATCAGGGTCGTCCATGTGGGGCTGGAGGCAGTCCAATACCTTCTGGATCTGAGAGCAGGTGGCTGGATCCAGACTGGACACCACACCACCTCCTCCTCCTTTTCTCCCTCTGTCCGAGTCCGAGGACCCTGGCCCTTCAGCATCTCCAGCTCCTGGCTGATATCCACTAACGGAGGCCTCCAGTAGAGGAAAGAGTTAAAATTCTGGTCTGTTTGTTCCGTCTCCTTGTTTTTATTATTTGTGGGAGGAAGGTTGTTGTTGTTGCACGCCTGGCCTTCGTGTTGGTTTTGGGGATGAGTGTGTGTGGAGTCGCTGTCGCTGTCCCACCTGGACATGGATTCTAGGGATGGGGTGGAGCGGCCATCTTGGTTAATGGGTGTGTGTGAGGGTCTCATTGTGGTGCCATTGGAGGACTCTATGCAGAGGGGAGAATTGCTGCAACAGAGAGCAAACAAATATCAGAGAGCCCCTTTATCTCCCTCCAACTATATCAACATAATTTATTCCAAATGCATTTAAAAAAAATCACAGTTGGGACCCTTTGGATTGCAAATCAGAATATATATATTTTTAAAGTAAGTGAATATTTAATTGCTATTTGTGATTTTATGAAGCCTGTGCCGGTGGAGTGTGTTGATGTGGGGCAACGTCCTCAAACAATCGCATGGCATGCTTTCGCTGTAAAACCTATTGTAAATCAGACAGATGAACAAGAATTTAAGCTTTTAACCGATATAAGACACTTGTATGTACCTAAATGTTTAATATCCATAGTTTTTATGATTATTTATTTGAATTGCGCACCCTCCAATTTCACTGGAAGTTGTCGACAGGTGTTGCGCTGGCGGGATGCCTAGCCCGAAGAAATGTTAATGAAGGAATGTCATTATTTGAATGAATTTCCCCCATTGCTCCTTCTTCTTCCAACAGTAGGGCCTGCTCTGCTCCTACTCCCAATAGTAGGGCCTGCTCCGCTCCTACTCCCAACAGTAGGGCCTGCTCTGCTCCTCCTCCCAACATTAGGGACTGCTCCACTCCTACTTCTTCCAACATTAGGGACTGCTCCACTCCTACTTCTTCCAACAGTAGGGCCTGCTCCGCTCCTACTCCCAATAGTAGGGCCTGCTCTGCTCCTCCTCCCAACATTAGGGACTGCTCCACTCCTACTTCTTCCAACATTAGGGACTGCTCCACTCCTACTTCTTCCAACAAATCAAATCAAATCTTATTTGTCACATACACATGGTTAGCAGATGTTAATGCGAGTGTAGCGAAATGCTTGTGCTTCTAGTTCCGACAATGCAGTAATAACCAACGAGTAATCTAACCTAACAATTCCAAAACTACTACCTTTACACCACAAGTGTAAAGGGATAAAGAATATGTACATGAAGATATATGAAAGAGTGATGGTACAGAACGGCATAGGCAAGATACAGTAGATGGTATCGAGTACAGTATATACATATGAGATGAGTAATGTAGGGTATGTAAACAAAGTGGCATAGTTTAAAGTGGCTAGTGATACATGTATTACATAAAGATGCAGTAGATGATATAGAGTACAGTATATACAGATACATATGAGATGAGTAATGTAGCGTATGTAAACATTATATTAAGTAGCATTGTTTAAAGTGGCTGGTGATATATTTTTCCATCAATTTCCATCAATTTCCATTATTAAAGTGGCTGGAGTTGAGTCAGTGTGTTGGCAGCAGCCACTCAATGTTGGTGGTGGCTGTTTAACAGTTTGATGGCCTTGAGATAGAAGCTGTTTTTCAGTCTCTCGGTCCCTGCTTTGATGCACTTGTACTGACCTCGCCTTCTGGATGATAGCGGGGTGAACAGGCAGTGGCTCGGGTGGTTGTTGTCCTTGATGTTCTTTATGGCCTTCCTGTGACATTGGGTGGTGTAGGTGTCCTGGAGGGCAGGTAGTTTGCCCCCGGTGATGCGTTGTGCGGAACTCACTTCCCTCTGGTGATCCTTACGGTTGTGGGTGGAGCAGTTGCCGTACCAGGCAGTGATACAGCCCGATAGGATGCTCTCGATTGTGTATCTGTAGAAGTTTGTGAGTGCTTTTGGTGACAAGCTAAATTTCTTCAGCCTCCTGAGGTTGAAGAGGCGCTGCTGCACATTTTTCACAATGCTGTCTGTGTGGGTGGACCAATTCAGTTTGTCCGTGATGTGTATGCCGAGGAACTTAAAATGTACTACCCTCTCCACTACTGTCCCGTCGATGTGGATAGGGGGGTGCTCCCTCTGCTGTTTCCTGAAGTCCACAATCATCTCCTTTGTTTTGTTGACGTTGAGTGTGAGGTTATTTTACTGACACCACACTCCGAGGGCCCTCACCTCCTCCTTGCAGGCCGTCTCGTCGTTATTGGTAATCAAGCCTACCACTGTAGTGTCGTCCGCAAACTTGTTGATTGAGTTGGAGGCGTGCATGGCCACGCAGTCGTGGGTGAACAGGGAGTACAGGAGAGGGCTCAGAACGCACCCTTGCGGGGCCCCAGTGTTGAGGATCAGAGGGGTGGATGTGTTGTTACCTACCCTCACCACCTGGGGGCGGCCCGTCAGGAAGTCCAGTACCCAGTTGCATTTCGAGCTTGATGACGAGTTTGGAGAATACTATGGTGTTAAATGCTGAGCTGTAGTCGAAGAACAGCATTCTCACATAGGTATTCCTCTTTTCCAGATGGGTTAGGGCAGTGTGCAGTGTGGTTGCGATTGCGTCGTCTGTGGACCTATTTGGGCGATAAGCAAATTGGAGTGGGTCTAGGGTGTCAGGTGGGGTGGAGGTGATATGGTCCTTGACTAGTCTCTCAAAGCACGTCATGATGACGGAAGTGAATGCTACGGGGCGGTAGTTGTTTAGCTCAGTTACCTTAGCTTTCTTGGGAACAGGGACAATGGTGGCCCTCTTGAAGCATGTGGGAACAGCAGACTGGGATAAGGATTGATTGAATGTGTCCGTAAACACACCAGCCAGCTGGTCTGCGCATGCTCTGAGGATGCGGCTGGAAATGCCATCTGGGCCTGCAGCATTGCGAGGGTTAACACGTTTAAATGTTTTACTCACTTCGGCTGCAGTGAAGGAGAGACAGGTTTTTGTTGCGGGCCGTGTCAGTGGCAATGTATTGTCCTCAAAGCGGGCAAAAAAGTTATTTAGTCTGTCTGGGAGCAAGACATCCTGGTTTTCTTTTTGAAATCCATGATTGACTGTAGACCCTGCCACATACCTCTTGTGTCTGAGCCGTTGAATTGCGACTCTACTTTGTCTCTATACTGATGCTTAGCTTGTTTGATTGCCTTGCGGAGGGAATAGCTACACTGTTTGTATTCGGTCATGTTTCCGGTCACCTTGCCCTGGTTAAAAGCAGTGGTTTGTGCTTTCAGGTTCACGCGAATGCTGCCATCAATCCATGGTTTCTGGTTTGGGAATGTTTTAATCGTTGCTATGGGTACGTCATCGTCAACGCACTTTCTAATGAACTCGCTCACCGAATCAGCGTATTCATCAATGTTGTTGTTTGACACAATGCGGAACATATCCCAATCCACGTGATCGAAGCAGTCTTGAAGCGTGGAATCAGATTGGTCGGACCAGCGTTGAACAGACCAGAGCGTGGGAGCTTCTTGTTTTAGTTTCTCTCTGTAGGCTGGGAGCAACAAACTGGAGTCGTGTTCAGCTTTTCCGAAAGGAGGGCGGGGGAGGGCCTTATATGCATCGCAGAAGTTTGAATAGCAATGATCCAGGGTTTTACCAGCCCTGGTTACGCAATCGATATGCTGATACAGTTTAGGGAGTCTTGTTTTCAGATTAGCATTGTTAAAATCCCCAGCTACAATGAATGCAGCCTCAGGATATGTGGTTTCCAACAGTAACGCCTGCTCCGCTCCTCCTTCTCCCAACAGTAGGGTCTGCCCCGCTCCTTCTTCTCCCCACAATAGGGCCTAATCCACTCCTTCCTCTCCCCACAATAGGGCCTAATCCGCTCCTTCTTCTCCCCTCAATAGGGCCTAATCCACTCCTTCTTCTCCTCACAATAGGGCCTGCTCCGCTCCTTATTCTCCCCACAATAGGGCCTGCTCCGCTCCTTCTTCTCCCCACAATAGGGCCAGCTCCGCTCCTTCTTCTCCCCACAATAGGGCCAGCTCCGCTCCTTCTTCTCCCCACAATAGGGCCTGCTCCGCTCCTTCTTCTCCCTACAGTAGGGCCTGCTCCGCTCCTTCTTCTCCCTACAATAGGGCCTGCTCCACTCCTTCTTCTCCCTACAATAGGGCCTGCTCCGCTCCTTCCCCCAAAAGTAGGACCTGTTACGTTCCTTTTCACAGTATTGGGGCCTGCTGCGCTCCTTATCATAACATTAGGGCCTGCTCCGTCCCGGCTCCAAACATTAGGGCCTGCTCCGTTCTTCCCACCAGAAGGACGTGTTCCGCTCCTCCCACCAGTATCGCCTGCTCCGCTCCGTCTTCTCCCAACAGTAGGGCCTGCTCCTCTCCTTCTTCTCCCAACAGTAGGGCCTGCTCCTCTCCTTCTTCTCCCAACATTAGCGTCGCTACTGGCGGAACGCTCCTCCCACCAGTAGGGCCTGCTCCGCTCCATCTTACAACAGTAGGTCTGCTCTGCTCCGCTCCTTCTTACAACAGTAGGCCTGCTCTGCTCCGCTCCTTCTCCCAACAGTAGGGCCTGCTCCGCTCCTTCTTCTCCCAACAGTAGGGCCTGCTCCGCTCCTTCTCCCAACAGTAGGGCCTGCTCCGCACCTTCTTCTCCCAACAGTAGGGCCTGCTCCGCTCCTTCTTCTCCCAACAGTAGGGCCTGCTCCGCTCCTTCTCCCAACAGTAGGGCCTGCTCCGCTCCTTCTTCTCCCAACAGTAGGGCCTGCTCCACACCTTCTTCTCCCAACAGTAGGGCCTGCTCCGCTCCTTCTTCTCCCAACAGTAGGGGCCTGTTTCGCTCCCTCTTCTCCCAACAGTAGGGCCTGCTCCGCTCCTTCTTCTCCCAACAGTAGGGCCTGCTCCGCTCCTTCTTCTCCCAACTGTAGGGCCTGCTCCGCTCCTTCTCTCAACAGTAGGGCCTGTTTCGCTCCCTCTCCCTACAGTAGGGCCTGCTACGCTCCTTCTCCTCCCAACAGTGGTGCCTGCTCCTCTCCTTCTCCTCCCAACTGTAGGGCCTGCTCCTCTCCTTCTCCCAACAGTAGGGTCTGCTCCACTCCTTCTCCCAACAGTAGGGCCTGCTCCGCACCTTCTCACAACAGTAGGGCCTGCTCCGCTCCTTCTTCTACCAACAGTAGGGCCTGCTCCGCTCCTTCTCCTCCCACCAGTAGGGCCTGCTCCTCTCCTTCTCCCAACAGTAGCGCCTGCTCTGCTCCTTCTCCCAACAGTAGGGCCTGCTCCACTCCTCTCAACAGTAGGTCCTGCACATTTCCTCCCAACAGTAGCGCCTGCTCCTCTACTCCCTACAGTAGGGCCTGCTCCTCACCTCCCTCTCCCAACAGTAGGGCCTGCTCCGCTCCTCCTTCTCCCAAAAGTAAGGCCTGCTCCGCTCCTCCTTCTCCCAACAGTATGGCCTGCTCCCCTCCTCCCAACAATTGGGCCTGCTCCACTCCTCCCAACAGTAGGTCCTGCTCCACTCCTTCTTCCAACAGTTGAAAGTGCAGTGCCTAGCTGATAATCACCCCGATAATGAAACTGAATCTAAACTAATTTCACAAATATAACAACAGATTAAATAAATGAAGTAAAGTATGTTGGGGAGAAAGGAGGAGAATGGGTGAGTTGATGAGCGGTTGATGAGCGGTCTTGAACTGCTTTCAATATCTGGAAAGATATCCACATGAGGCAGCAGGTGAGAGAGTGTGGGAGAATGTGGTGATGAGGCTTATGGAACCTTATGCTGGCAAGGGGACGAGTGTCACAATGGACAATTTCTTCACTTCACTGCCATTGGCAAATAAATTGGCTTGTAAAGAAAACAATTCTGGTCGCACCGTGAACAAAGTGAAACAGGAGCTCTCTCCCTCTGCGCAAAATTCAGCACCTACACAGCCATGGTGGAGTACAACAGTGCTGAAGAAGGTCAAGAAGATGGGAACATAAAGAGAACTGTAGACTGTTACGCACTACAACCAAACAAAGGTATGCTAAAGTGTCAAGCAAGTGAAAGTTACCAAATATGTATCAACTGTTTGGACAAGGAATAACAGCTGCTAAAACTCTCAACCATTGTTATTCTACCTTCCGGAATGCATATAATGCCCTCCCCCGCCCTCCATTCAGCAAATCAGACCACGATTCCATCTTGCTCCTCCCCTCCTATTGGCAGAAACTCAAACAGGAAGCACCTGGGGTGAGGACTATTCAACGCTTGTCTGACCAATCGGAAATCACGCTTCAAGATTGTTTTGATCACTGGGATATGTTCAGTGTAGCTTCAGAATATGATAGACACACACGGTGAATTAATTTTTCAGGGTTGTGACTATTAAAACCTACCCAAACCAAAAACTGTGGATAGATTGGAGAATTCGCACAAAACTGCGAACCACCACATTTAACCAGGGCAAGAAGACTGGGAATATGGAAGAATACAAACAGTGTAGTTCTTCACTCCGCAAAGCAATCATGTAGGCTAAACGTTGGTATAGGGACAAAGTTGAGTCCCAGTTCAACGGCTCAGACATGAGACGTATGTGGCAGGGTCTACAGACAATCACGGATTATAAAAAGAAAACCAGCCACGTCGCGGACACCAACGTCTGGCTTCCTGACAGGCTGAACACCTTCTTCGCTCGGTTATTCGTTAGCTCAAATATTTTGGTGGATTGTACACTATTGTTACATACAGTGCCTTGCGAAAGTATTCGGCCCCCTTGAACTTTGCGACCTTTTGCCACATTTCAGGCTTCAAACATAAAGATATAAAACTGTATTTTTTTGTGAAGAATCAACAACAAGTGGGACACAATCATGAAGTGGAACGACATTTATTGGATATTTCAAACTTTTTTAACAAATCAAAAACTGAAAAATTGGGCGTGCAAAATTATTCAGCCCCCTTAAGTTAATACTTTGTAGCGCCACCTTTTGCTGCGATTACAGTTCTAAGTCACTTGGGGTATGTCTCTATCAGTTTTGCACATCGAGAGACTGACATTTTTTCCCATTGTCCTTGTGGACAACAGGCCCTCCGATTTGACATACTGAACTCTATCAGAGAAGTAGTTAGTGAACCATGCGAGGCAGTCATTAGAGAAACCAAGGCTGTTGAGTCTGCCGATAAGAATACGGTGATTGACAGAGTCGAAAGCCTTGGCCAGGTCAATGAAGACGGCTGCACAGTACTGTCTTTTATCGATGGCGGTTATGATATCATTAAGGACCTTGAGCATGGCTGAGTTTCACCCGTGACCAGCTCGGAAACCAGATTGCATAGAGGAGAAGGTACGGTGGGATTCAAAATGGTCGGTGATCTGTTTGTTCACTTGGCTTTGGAAGACTTTAGAAAGGCAGGGCAGGATGGATATAGGTCTGTAACAATTTGGGTCAGAGTGTCTCCCCCTTTGAAGAGGGGGAGAACCGCGGCCGCTTTCCAATCTTTAGGAATCTCAGACGACATACAGCCAGATGCTGTGTATTTTAGTGGAACATACAGCCAGATGCTTTGTATTGTAGTGGGACATACAGCCAGATGCTTTGTATTTTAGTGGGACATACAGCCAGATGCTTTGTATTTTAGTGGGACATACAGCCAGATGCTTTGTATTTTAGTGGGACATACAGCCAGATGCTTTGTATTTTAGTGGGACATACAGCCAGATGCTTTGTATTTTAGTGGGACATACAGCCAGATGCTTTGTATTTTAGTGGAACATACAGCCAGATGCTTTGTATTTTAGTGGGACATTCAGCCAGATGCTTTGTATTTTAGTGGGACATACAGCCAGATGCTTTGTATTTTAGTGGGACATAAGCCAGATGCTTTGTATTTTAGTGGGACATACAGCCAGATGCTTTGTATTTTAGTGGGACATAAGCCAGATGCTTTGTATTTTAGTGGGACATAAGCCAGATGCTTTGTATTTTAGTGGGACATAAGCCAGATGCTTTGTATTTTAGTGGGACATAAGCCAGATGCTAACAGTGGCAGAAGCCTGTTTGGAAATCTTTCTTTGAGTGACAGACTTGAATTCTGAAAGAACAATAAGTTAATCAGGATATTTATGCAAGTTATGCATTTGATTTAATTTGACCATTTAAAATGCATGAAGAAGCCACACCAGTCAACAATACATGTACCACAATTACATAGACTGTTAGAATTGTTTTCAACAATAATTTATACAGTAAGATGTACAGTAGGCCTGAAAATATTTCATCTTCATGTGTGACCGACCGGGTCGGTCCAATGTAGCAACATTTGAAATGGTGTTTTTACATTGGATAAAAGTAGAGACTCAGAACTAGAAAGTGGTATATAATACACTACAATTGAGGAACAATGGGAAAGTAATTCTGCTTTGAAAGTTGATAAACTTGTAATCTCACTTTTGAGAAAATGGCCCTTGAATGTTTTGGTAAACCTGCTAGGAGAGCTCTTCTTTGTCTGCACCCATTCAGCATCGTTCACACCCTCTTAAGCCTTAGTCCCGTCTATCTCTTTAAGGATTCACATGTGAGGCCATGTACTAAACAATAAGAACAATAAGTTAATCAGGATATTTATACAAGTTATGCATTTTATTTTATTTGACCATTTAAAATGCATGAAGAAGCCACACCAGTCAACAATACATGTACTACAATTACAGAGGATTACATAGACAAAGTCAAGCCTTGTTAGACTTGTTTTCAACAATAATTTATACAGTAAGTTGTACAGTAGGCCTGAACATGTTTCATCTTCATGTGTGACCAACCAGCTTGATTCAGTCTTTTGAAAAAAATGTTTTGGGACATAGATAAAACTAGAGACTCATAATTAGAAAATGGTATATCATACACTACAGTTGAAGAACAATGGGAAAGTAATTCTGCCTTGAAAGTTGATAAACTTGTAAACTCACTTTTGAGAAAATGACCCTCCTCAGTACTACTATTGAGGAGCTCTTCTTTGTCTGCACCCATTCAGCATCGTTCACACCCTCTCAAGCCTTAGTCCCACCTATCTCTTTAAGGATTCACATGTGAGGCCATGTACTAAACAACCAAAGATTTCAAGACTAAAGGCTGGTTTATACTACGTGTATCAACAGTTGTCGCCATGACATCATGAACATTCTATTGTTGTCCGATATCAAATTTGTTATTGGCTTTATGAAAATCTATAAACACAAAAACTACAGGCTGCATGACGTCAACAGTCTCGGGGTAAAAAATAGCAGAACTAGAAAATAGCTAACGGTTGAGTGTGACAAAATAGAAGCAGGACATTCTACCAGAGAATTATAGAACTCCGACACTGTCTCGTTACCCAAACTTTATATCCTAATTTGAAAATAAGGTATAAATTGGAGAAACTATTTGAGTTAGATTTATTCTCACAAGGGCTTTACTAACAACGGCAGTGGGGGGACAACACCGGTGAAGGGTTTGATGTACACATTGCAGCTTGCCTTAATGTCCCTGAATTGATCACAGTTGAAGCTGGCCACTAGCTTCTTAGGACCGGGTCTGTATGGGGTGAAGGGCATCTTCACACGTAGTCGTTGCCCTTGTTTTAGGAAAGGCATTCTGAGGAGACACGTGAAACAAATTATACCTCAAGGAAGCTTTAGATCTCTAAACTTCAACACGCAAGGTAATGTAAAATATTTCAGATGGAAAATGGAAAATGCTTTGGTGTCCTCACTAGATATCTGGACATATCAGGATTGGGTGGAGGTGGTGCTGAAAGTGTGTGTGGGAGGGGGGGGGGGTTTCAAGCAATGATTTCAGACAATGATTTTAAGCTAAAATTTTTCAGAAGGGGGGCTTGGCTGAGAGTTTCTGTTTAGGGGACTGGTGACTTCACTAGTATCATTATTATCTTTTGTCAAAAAAAAAAATTCAGCCAGAACCTAATCAAGCATTTTACACAATTACCTGAGATTTTAGGCCTGGGATTCTGAGATTAAGAGCTAAATTGCCAACTTGACGAGCAAAGTTTTGGTTTGTCATAAATCCTGAATCCATCCCACTTGGCAAAAACTGAGTCCACATCCAGGATTCAAATCTGGACACATTTCACAGGGCACAGACGTCAGTTCCACGTCTAGTTCTGATTTACATTTGGTTGAGTTATCAACTAATGTGAATTAAAAATCAACAAAAAAGGTTCAAAGTTGACTTTTTGTAAATCCAATCAGTTTTCAATGTTGATTCAACATCATCACACTGATTTTCTGGGTTGGAATTACATGGAAACAATGTTGATTCAACATCATCACACTGATTTTCTGGGTTGGAATTACATGGAAACAATGTTGATTCAACATCATCACACTGATTTTCTGGGTTGGAATTACATGGAAACAATGTTGATTCAACATCATC
Organism: Oncorhynchus clarkii lewisi; assembly: GCF_045791955.1. Taxonomy (NCBI): domain Eukaryota; kingdom Metazoa; phylum Chordata; class Actinopteri; order Salmoniformes; family Salmonidae; genus Oncorhynchus; species Oncorhynchus clarkii. The sequence continues at coordinate 77,392,540 of NC_092153.1, forward strand.
ACACTGATTTTCTGGGTTGGAATTACATGGAAACAATGTTGATTCAACATCATCACACTGATTTTCTGGGTTGGAATTACATGGAAACAATGTTGATTCAACATCATCACACTGATTTTCTGGGTTGGAATTACATGGAAACAATAATGATTCAACATCATCACACTGATTTTCTGGGTTGGAATTACATGGAAACAATGTTGATTCAACATCATCACACTGATTTTCTGGGTTGGAATTACATGGAAACAATGTTGATTCAACATCATCACACTGATTTTCTGGGTTGGAATTACATGGAAACAATGTTGATTCAACATCATCACACTGATTTTCTGGGTTGGAATTACATGGAAACAATGTTGATTCAACATCATCACACTGATTTTCTGGGTTGGAATTACATGGAAATAATGTTGATTCAACATCATCACACTGATTTTCTGGGTTGGAATTACATGGAAATAGTGTTGATTCAACATCATCACACTGATTTTCTGGGTTGGAATTACATAGAAACAATGTTGATTCAACATCATCACACTGATTTTCTGGGTTGGAATTACATAGAAACAATGTTGATTCAACATCATCACACTGATTTTCTGGGTTGGAATTACATAGAAACAATGTTGATTCAACATCATCACACTGATTTTCTGGGTTGGAATTACATGGAAATAATGTTGATTCAACATCATCACACTGATTTTCTGGGTTGGAATTACATGGAAACAATGTTGATTCAACATCATCACACTGATTTTCTGGGTTGGAATTACATGGAAACAATGTTGATTCAACATCATCACACTGATTTTCTGGGTTGGAATTACATGGAAACAATGTTGATTCAACATCATCACAATTATTTTCTGGGTTGGAATTACATAGAAACAATGTTGATTCAACATCATCACACTGATTTTCTGGGTTGGAATTACATGGAAACAATGTTGATTCAACATCATCACACTGATTTTCTGGGTTGGAATTACATGGAAACAATGTTGATTCAACATCATCACACTGATTTTCTGGGTTGGAATTACATAGAAACAATGTTGATTCAACATCATCACACTGATTTTCTGGGTTGGAATTACATGGAAACAATGTTGATTCAACATCATCACACTGATTTTCTGGGTTGGAATTACATAGAAACAATGTTGATTCAACATCATCACACTGATTTTCTGGGTTGGAATTACATGGAAACAATGTTGATTCAACATCATCACACTGATTTTCTGGGTTGGAATTACATGGAAACAATGTTGATTCAACATCATCACACTGATTTTCTGGGTTGGAATTACATAGAAACAATGTTGATTCAACATCATCACACTGATTTTCTGGGTTGGAATTACATGGAAATAATGTTGATTCAACATCATCACACTGATTTTCTGGGTTGGAATTACATGGAAACAATAGTGATTCAACATCATCACACTGATTTTCTGGGTTGGAATTACATGGAAACAATGTTGATTCAACATCATCACACTGATTTTCTGGGTTGGAATTTCATAGAAACAATGTTGATTCAACATCATCACACTGATTTTCTGGGTTGGAATTACATGGAAACAATGTTGATTCAACATCATCACACTGATTTTCTGGGTTGGAATTACATAGAAACAATGTTGATTCAACATCATCACACTGATTTTCTGGGTTGGAATTACATAGAAACAATGTTGATTCAACATCATCACACTGATTTTCTGGGTTGGAATTACATAGAAACAATGTTGATTCAACATCATCACACTGATTTTCTGGGTTGGAATTACATGGAAACAATGTTGATTCAACATCATCACACTGATTTTCTGGGTTGGAATTACATGGAAACAATGTTGATTCAACATAATCACACTGATTTTCTGGGTTGGAATTACATAGAAACAATGTTGATTCAACATCATCACACTGATTTTCTGGGTTGGAATTACATGGAAACAATGTTGATTCAACATCATCACACTGATTTTCTGGGTTGGAATTACATGGAAACAATGTTGATTCAACATCATCACACTGATTTTCTGGGTTGGAATTACATAGAAACAATGTTGATTCAACATCATCACACTGATTTTCTGGGTTGGAATTACATAGAAACAATGTTGATTCAACATCATCACACTGATTTTCTGGGTTGGAATTACATGGAAACAATGTTGATTCAACATCATCACACTGATTTTCTGGGTTGGAATTACATGGAAACAATGTTGATTCAACATCATCACACTGATTTTCTGGGTTGGAATTACATGGAAACAATGTTGATTCAACATCATCACACTGATTTTCTGGGTTGGAATTTCATAGAAACAATGTTGATTCAACATCATCACACTGATTTTCTGGGTTGGAATTACATGGAAACAATGTTGATTCAACATCATCACACTGATTTTCTGGGTTGGAATTACATAGAAACAATGTTGATTCAACATCATCACACTGATTTTCTGGGTTGGAATTACATAGAAACAATGTTGATTCAACATCATCACACTGATTTTCTGGGTTGGAATTACATAGAAACAATGTTGATTCAACATCATCACACTGATTTTCTGGGTTGGAATTACATGGAAACAATGTTGATTCAACATCATCACACTGATTTTCTGGGTTGGAATTACATGGAAACAATGTTGATTCAACATAATCACACTGATTTTCTGGGTTGGAATTACATAGAAACAATGTTGATTCAACATCATCACACTGATTTTCTGGGTTGGAATTACATGGAAACAATGTTGATTCAACATCATCACACTGATTTTCTGGGTTGGAATTACATGGAAACAATGTTGATTCAACATCATCACACTGATTTTCTGGGTTGGAATTACATGGAAACAATGTTGATTCAACATCATCACACTGATTTTCTGGGTTGGAATTACATGGAAACAATGTTGATTCAACATCATCACACTGATTTTCTGGGTTGGAATTACATGGAAACAATGTTGATTCAACATCATCACACTGATTTTCTGGGTTGGAATTTCATAGAAACAATGTTGATTCAACATCATCACACTGATTTTCTGGGTTGGAATTACATGGAAACAATGTTGATTCAACATCATCACACTGATTTTCTGGGTTGGAATTACATAGAAACAATGTTGATTCAACATCATCACACTGATTTTCTGGGTTGGAATTACATAGAAACAATGTTGATTCAACATCATCACACTGATTTTCTGGGTTGGAATTACATGGAAACAATGTTGATTCAACATCATCACACTGATTTTCTGGGTTGGAATTACATGGAAATAATGTTGATTCAACATCATCACACTGATTTTCTGGGTTGGAATTACATAGAAATAATGTTGATTCAACATCATCACACTGATTTTCTGGGTTGGAATTACATGGAAACAATGTTGATTCAACATCATCACACTGATTTTCTGGGTTGGAATTACATGGAAATAATGTTGATTCAACATCATCACACTGATTTTCTGGGTTGGAATTACATGGAAACAATGTTGATTCAACATCATCACACTGATTTTCTGGGTTGGAATTACATGGAAACAATGTTGATTCAACATCATCACACTGATTTTCTGGGTTGGAATTACATGGAAACAATGTTGATTCAACATCATCACACTGATTTTCTGGGTTGGAATTACATGGAAACAATGTTGATTCAACATCATCACACTGATTTTCTGGGTTGAAATTACATAGAAACAATGTTGATTCAACCAGTTTTTGCACAGTGGGATGGATTCAGGTTTTATGACAAACTGAAACCTTGCTAGTAAAGACATCAGAGAAATGTCAGGGCCTACCTGGCTTCCATTGTTTCAGTCATTAAGCCACTGCCGGTCACTGTTATGAAGCAGTCTCTTAGACCTTCGGATAGAGGGTTCTCAAACACAACCTCTGCCGTCATGTCACTATACTGCAATTCAGATCCAATGGCCTAAAAGAGAACACACATTCGAATAAAAGCATTTGCTAAATAGTATATTATATTGGAACTATCACACTGAATAAACCCCATCTCCAGTTTAATGGCTGTTACTGATATTGGCGTTGTATTTAATAGATCAACTGTTCAGATGACAATTTAACACTTTAGATTTTCATCTTCACAACACGTTTATTCACAGGCCAACCGTTAATATCCTTGCAAATTGCTATTCTCGCTACTAGCCACCTATAAATTAAAATGGTAACCCAAGAGTATGAAAAGACCCTTGGGGCTTGTTCACTAATGACCCCAAAGAATGTCACTCAGAGAAAGTTGAGCTGTTCTAAGTGGGTTATTGGAGTGGCTTAAGGATCTGACAAACTGCGAAATGACAATGTTGGGAATATGCTGTACTCACTTTGATGGTGAGCAAAGGGCTCTCTGGCACAAAGTCTTTCTCTGTGATGTACACTGCCCCACTCTTGTCCTTGTCTGTGACCACAGCCGAAACCTTGATGCTGTTGCTCTCCCGCATTTTCTCACCATACACAGAGAAGGGGATGTGGATGGGTATAATCAGATCTGCCAACAGAGACAATGCATTTGATTGTCAAGGTATCACAAATGCTAACATTCTGTGGTGTCCTCGGTACAACATTAGCAACCCTAACATTCTGTATCATCCTCAGTACAACGTTAGCAACCCTAACATTCTGTATCATCCTCCGTACAACGTTAGCAACCCTAACATTCTGTATCATCCTCAGTACAACGTTAGCAACCCTAACATTCTGTATCATCCTCAGAACCACGTTAGCAACCCTTACATTCTGTAGCGTCCTCAGTTCAACATTAGCAACCTGACAGCCATAAGAGTTAGTGTCAGTCGATTTGCTACAACGCCATGGCAGCTATACATGAGACTTTACAGCTTTGTTAAATTGACCAGGTAAACTCTAACTATATGCACTCCTGAAACACAACACCATCATTGAGATTGATATATGTGTCATACCAAGGATGTTGACAAAGAATCATGAAGGTGAAGAGCTGCAATGTGCTCTTGGTTTTGTTAAGTGTTTCAGTTCTCTTTGTTCTGTAATGGAAATGCCTCCCTGTGTGCACTACTGTGTTAGTTAAACCTTGTAGGCCTACTCATGGAAAGAGTTTGAAACATTTTCACTCTACCTTGGTTGGGAAGGAGCTTCTGTTCTTTCAATTCGGTCTGTATCTGGGAGGATGGGATCCCGTTGTATCTCATGGCCTGAACGTTGACATTGATCACTAGTGTCCGAGTTTCATTGTCGTTGCTGTTCAGTACAAGCTTGAGGTCGATGTCTTTGCCGCTGATCGGCTTGGTCAGCTCCACGATCTTCATGGAAACGGCAGGTTTGCCGTCATGGATCACATCTGAATTCTCTTCGGGTATGTTGACTTTTTTCACAGCTTGATTGTACACATCCCTCTCCTTTTCCGTGCCTGTTTGAAATGTGTGACATTTTGGATGAGTACCTGGTGACTCAAGCAGTTGCTCTCACTCACCTGGGAGAATTATCGTGACAGGTGGACACAGCACCTTTCTGACTCATCTCTTAAAAAAGTACAGAACTTTTTCCCAGACCAACTGTAGTTCTCAAATATATAAAATACACTTATACCCTTATGATAGGCATAACCCTTGTAACGCTGCATTATTTCTGAAATCAACTGATAACAGTTCAATCTTGATATAGTCAGACTCTCGGTTCATTCAATACCAACCCTCTGCATGTTTATAGTTGGCCGTGATGTCCACTCTCTTGTCGCTGCCCACTGCCTTGGTGCTGATGTTCTGGCCTACGGACACACTGTCCGTGGAGATCTTTTTCTTGGAGCCGTCAGCGAACACCATCCAGGTTACACGGTCGGCGTTGACTTCGGCGAAGACAAAGGGCACATCGTATTGGAGGTCAACGTGACCCTGCAGTATGGCCTTGACTGGAGCAGGGCCGCAGCAGTAAACACCTGGGGAAGGGGAAGAGAAAACAACATGAGCGTATAACAGGGAGTTCCCTTCATGTCTCTCAGACCCAGGACACAAACTCAGAACCATCTGCACAATAACACAACATACAGTACATACAACCTGTGTTATTATGTAAGATGGCGTGAGATGAGATGGAAGTTGGACCGTACCTGTGCTTTTCTCCTGGGGAGTGGGGTCCACAGCCTGCCAGCCGTCGTATAAGGAGCCTGCTGAGAGATCGGGCCGTGTCATCCAGGCCTCCACCCACACATGGTAGTTCCTGAGCAGAAAAAACAGTCTTCAAAACTTCATGCTATTGGCATCACTCTTCATACTGTAGCCACAATGACCTCATGTTACACTTACCATACACTGTCGGGGCTCTGTTTGGGTCTGACTCCATAGTCGGAGAAGAAGTCGTCAATTGTCAGGTTTTTGTCGGTGTCGTGGGCTGACTGGAAGTTGGTAACCACTCGACATGGGATTCCCAAACACCTCAGTACTGACATGGAAATACATTTCAGGCATACTGGTTAACTAAAACAGCATGTTCAAAGCATATTTGTTAACTAAAATAAACACATCAAAGGCATTGACACCAGCCTCTCTCCTCTGGTCAGAGGTGAATCGGACACAAATGGTGGGTAATCTTGCCATCCCTCTCAAAAACCAATCACAGCCCTGGGTCTGAGTGCATGCAATAGTCAGTGCTATTTAAATAACATTGTATTGATTGATTGACTAAAATAATAATTGAGGAGAGATTGGACAGTGATAGCCTACCTGTGCACATTACAGCGGCGAACACCCAACACTGGCCATACTTGACTGGATTACCACCATATTTGAGCCACCTCCTTAGTACCTCCACACTGCCGTTCCAGTGAGTGGGGGACACGCCACCATCGTATTGACCATCCCAGCGCCCCATCAGGACACCTCCGTCATCGTTAGCGTTGATCTGGGCAAGGAAAATAATGTTCAAATTAGATTCCAGAACTGTCATTTGTCTGAGTGAATGTGTTTTTAAAATGTAGTTGCTTTCCTGCATCTAGATTGAGCATAGCCTTGGACTAAAAAGCATGTTCAGTGTGGAAAGTTATTTTTAGTCCAGGACTAGATTTAATCTGGGTCTGGGAAACCAGTCCTATATGAGTAACAACACCTTAATTAGTGTCACTGGACCCATTTATAGTGAACAGGGCTAGATGATGTTCCAGAAATTAATGTATTTTCTTGTGCTGTTTATACAGAACAATGAGCTGATGATGATTTAAAGAATGTCACTGTTACTAGTGGGGTTCAATAATGTTGTCACGGTTACTTGTGGGGTTCAATAATGTTGTCACGGCTACTAGTGGGGTTCAATAATGTTGTCACGGTTACTAGTGGGGTTCAATAATATTGTCACTGTTACTAGTGGGGTTCAATAATGTTGTCACGGCTACTAGTGGGGTTCAATAATGTTGTCACGGTTACCAGTGGGGTTCAATAATGTTGTCACTGTTACTAGTGGGGTTCAATAATGTTGTCACTGTTACTAGTGGGGTTCAATAATGTTGTCACGGCTACTAGTGGGGTTCAATAATGTTGTCACGGTTACTAGTGGGGTTCAATAATGTTGTCACTGTTACTAGTGGGGTTCAATAATGTTGTCACGGTTACTAGTGGGGTTCAATAATGTTGTCACGGCTACTAGTGGGGTTCAATAATGTTTTCACGGTTACTAGTGGGGTTCAATAATGTTGTCACGGTTACTAGTGGGGTTCAATAGTGTTGTCACTGTTACTAGTGGGGATCAATAATGTTGTCACGGCTTCTAGTGGGGTTCAATAATGTTGTCACGGTTACTAGTGGGGTTCAATAATGTTGTCACTGTTACTAGTGGGGTTCAATAATGTTGTCACGGCTACTAGTGGGGTTCAATAATGTTGTCACGGCTACTAGTGGGGTTCAAAAATGTTTTCACGGTTACTAGTGGGGTTCAATAATGAGTTCACTGTTACAACAATACAATACTGTAGAATTTCCATCCAATTGGCGATAGATTTTCAGACGAATGTTCTAAAATCATAAAAATAATATGTGCATAATTTCTAATTTTGTAATAAAGTTGTTTTCGTTGCAAATTAAAGCGTACTGTTAGTTAGCTACTAAACGTTAGCTTGCTGGCTTGCTAGCAACGCTATGTATATGATCTGCATAGTAAATTTATTTGAATCAGAAAGCCATTTGCATTGCTAGTTGTACTCTATTTTTAGCTAGCTAACATTGAACCTAGTTTGTTAGCTTTAGCTACCAGCAGATTCATTCTACAGCTATGACAATGTTTGTATTGGTAGTAGTTTGACTTGGGGTTATACTAGTTCATTGTTTAGCTAGCTACCTAGCTAGCTACATGTCTAAACAAAAGTCTCCACTTCGGCCAGATTATTACATGACCCATCCATTTAGCAAGTGTGTCTGGGGGTGATTATGGCCATTAACTGTATTGAATGAACATGTGTACATGTCTAGACAATAGTGACCCATCCACTTAGCTAGATGTGGGTGAGGGGTGGTTATAGCATTTCTTTCACATTATCCATCAATTTAGACAAGTGTGTCTGGTAAGCGTAATCTAATAACAATTAAATATATATAAAATATTTTTATCTGGACACTTTCTGTTTTTGATATTGCTACTATGCAAGTACACAAGTACTATAACTATACTGTTTACACCTTCTGTATCCTGTGCATGTGACAAATAAACAGATTTTAATTTGATATAGTGTGTGTTTACCACATGGCCTCACATATGATCCATAAAGAGTTGTATGAGGCTAAGGCTTATGAGGGTGTGATATGAATCCATAAAGAGTTGAATGGGGCTAAGGCTTATGAGGGTGTGAACGATGCTGAATGGATGGAGACAAAGAAGAGCTCTCCAGTAGGTGTACCAAAACATTCAAAGGCTATTTTCTCAAAAGTGGGGTTTCAAAGCAGATTATTTCCCCATTGTTCCTCAACTGCAGTGCATGATATACCATTTTCTATCTGAGTCTCTACTTTTATCCAGTGTTTAAAAAAATTATCTAATTTTGCTACATAAGATCGAGGCGGTCGGTAACATTTTAGAATAAAGTTGCAATGTAACAAAATGTAGAAAGTGTCAAGGAGTCTGAATACTTTCCTTGCACATTCACCACCCTGTGAACTTCATCATTTATCTGTAGCCTAAGAAACGGCATGCTTTCCCAAAGAGTCGTAGTGGGACGACCACACAAGATGTCATTGCGTGATTCCAAGTTTACCTCAATATGATAGTTATTAAATCGATATTTGCGCATAAAAGCATTTCCAGCAACATTTCTCTGATAGTTAATTTTACAGACTCAAAAACATCCCACCTAGCGCATTTTGTTTTGTCAACCTTCGTAAAGTTGACTGCCACATCAGCACTCCATCAGCACTTTCATGAAATGTCCTAAAATGTTTTATCTGACATGTACTTTACTCGCATAAAAAGGTTGGATGGAAACCTGTTTACTGTTACTAGTGGGGTTCAATAATGTTGTCACTGTTACTAGTGTGGGTCAGATCTCCAATCTTACCATGGCACTGACCACCCTACTGACATAGATGGGGTTGCAACGAGCAGAGAAGTCCTTGGCGGGGTCACTCAGACACTTGGGATTCACGTCAAGCAGCTTCAGGCAAATGTCCACTATATCGTCTTCAAACTGGAGAAACAATACATTAGGGCAGGTTACCTAGCAACCTACAACAATTTCTAAAATGTCTTGTCTATACTAACTTACAATTTAGTCACTTAACAGACGCTCTTATCCAGAGTGACTTACAGTATTGAGTGGATAAATGTTCGCATTGGTCTCCCGCGGTAATCGAAACCCACAACCCTTGAGTTGCAAGAGCCATGCTTTACCAATGGAGCCACACAGGACTCTAGCCAATTATGTAGACTAAGATAACGTGTGACACTTGGTCGGTTTCCTCGACAACAGATTAGTCCTGGACTTCTCCAGAGTAAAAATACTTTTGGATGGAGATTCTCCCATTGAGTTTGCTTTTTAGTTGAGGAATATATTTAATCTGTATCCAGGAAACAAACCCTATATGTTATGAGCAGCTAGCTAGTACTTTTCAACGGTACAATACTGTTTTGTTTGTTCTGTGTACCTGTCCGAAGTTCCACGCCATAGAGCTGATGTATTTGTCAGAACCTTTGTACACCAGGCCTTGTTCTCTCATCACATACTCCTGCCTCTCCTCCTCCTCAGGTAGATGCACCCAGTCCTCTACAGCCCGCAACAAAATACAGACGTTTTAAAACATCAATTATAAGAATTTGTTCCACTGACTTGAATGGTTAAATAAAGGATAAATAAAACATACATTGTTATTTGTTATTATTAAATGAAAGGGTATCTGGACAATTATTACATTGCGAGTAACTTTAACATGTTATCATGCTGTTACTGTGTTATGACCACTGTCTACCATGCTAGAATGTAGTGTTACCAAGCTGTGTTACCAGGATATTACCAGGATGTTACCAGGATGTTACCAGACTGTGTTATCAGGCTGTGTTACCAAGCTGTGTTACCAGTATGTTACCAGGATGTTAGCAGGCTGTTACCAGGATGTTACCAGGCTGTTACCAGGATGTTACCAGACTGTGTTACCAGAATGTTACCAAGCTGTGTTAACATGATGTTAGCAGGATGTTAGCAGGCTGTTTCCAGGATGTGTTACCACGCTGTGCTACCAAGCTGTGCTGCCAAGCCTTTCTAATAGGATGTGCTACCAAGCCGTGCTAATAGGCTGTGCTACCAAGCTGTTACCAGGATGTGTTACCAAGTTGTGGTACCAAGCCGTGCTAATAGGCTGTGCTACGAGTCTGTGCTACCAGACTGTGCTACCAGGCTGTGCTGCAAGGCTGTGCTACCAAGCTGTGCTACCAGGCTGTGATACCAAGCTGTGCTGCTAGGCTGTGCTACCAAGCTGTTCTACGTGGGTATGCTACCAGGCAGTGCTACCAAGCTGTGCTGCTAGGGTGTGCTGCAAGGCAGTGCTACCGAGCTGTGCTACCAGGCTGTGCTACCAAGCTGTGCTAATAGGCTGTGCTACCAATGAACTCATCACATGGTTTCAAAAGTAATGCAACCATTTTGATATTAGAGAACAGCATTCATAACCACAGACTGCCATTCATATAATGTGGCTCTGGATGTTGTGGCCCATTGTTTGTATCTGTGTGTCTATTATGTCCCAAAACAGTTATGAGGCGTCTTTCCAACCCATACAGAGACATGGGTTACAACAATCTCTGTAAAGTTAGCCATTTCCAGCTGTTAAACTGATAAGAACATTCAGGAATGCAGCATTTGACACCCCCTGGATACTGTATCAAATAATGACTGTGTGTTACCATGGCTGTATTGAATCATTCACCACATTTGTTGTCCTTTATGTGATTAAAAATATTAATTTATCACAGTTCTAGTTAAAATTTGTTGGTATGCTTTATACTTCATTATTTGTCCCAGAATGCCCCATGTGGGATAATTAAGTTGTTTTGAATTGAATTGTCTTTACCTTGGCACCAGGGATTAAACAGCAGAAGGAGCTTGCCCAGGCTGCTGCCCACTGAGGCGGTGGTGCTGGTCTTTACAGACAGGCTGTACTCTCCCACTGGGGCGTCTGCTGGGCTGGTGATGTCCAGGGTGATTGAACCCGCCGGGAGCACTGAGACCTGGTGAACCTTGACCTTCCAGGAGGAACCCTTCCCACAGCCCTCAGGTACCCCGAACACTGACCTGGTCCCCAATGCCTCTGAAGGCTGGGGCCCTGGATGGAGAAGGGAGAATGTTGTGGGTTATGTTCAGTAGGAATGAAGTTGATGAAAACTTTCAGAAACAGTGATGGGATACACTGGGAGTACAAAAAATGAGGAACACCTTCCTAATATTGAGTTGTCCCCATTTTCCCTCAGAACAGCCTCAATTTGTCGGGGCATGAACACTACATGGTGTCAAAAGCGTTCCTCAGGGATTCTGGTCCATGTTAACGCCAATGCTTCTCACTGTTGTGTCAAGTTAGCTGGATGTCCTTTGGGTGGTGAATCATTCTTGATACACATGGAAAACTGTTTAGTGTGAAAAACCCAGCAGCATTGCAGTTCTTGACGCACTCAAACCGGTGCGCTTGGCACCTACTACCATACCCTGTTCAAAGGCACATAAATCTATTGTTTTGCCCATTCCCTCTGAATGGCACACATACACAATCCATGTCTCAGTTGTCTCACGGCTTAAAAATCCTTCTTTAACCCGTCTCCTCCCTTTCATCTACACAGATTGAAGTGGATTAAATTAGGGATCATAACTTTCATCTGGATTCACCTGGTCAGTCTGTGTCATGGAAAGAGCAGGTGTTCCTAATGTTTTGTACACTGTGTATTTGTCCAATAAGATTCAATATTTTCTGTCAGCGTAACTTTGATGTCAGGAGTACATATACAGTACAAGTAGAGGTATCTCTAATCCTGTCAGTGGTGCAATTCAGTCTTTAGATTAGATTGAATTGACCCCAACTCAGGTATGTACAACATATACAAGGATTTGTTCTAATGTCATTATTACTGCATGTGTCTGTCTTGTCAAAGCCTAGATTCATCCTAGTGTGTTTTAGTCCAGGACTAGCATAATCTGGGTCTGGGAAACAAATACAAACAGCACTAATAAATAGCAGCGATAAATAAAATGTTATATTCTAGATAGCTCACCTGTCTCCACCGTCAGCTCTAGTAAGTCTGTTGTGGGCCTGGAGGGGTCATGGAGTTCAAAGGTGACCAGGAAGGACTGGCCTCTCCTGACTATCAGTCTGTTCACTGAGATGTCATTGGTTTTGTGGGCTGTGTTGTTCTTCTCACAGTGGAGATCTATTTTACCAACGTCTGCAAGAAAGAAAGAAATTAATAAATATATAGATTTGAAACTGAATTATCCCTTAGTCAAAATCCTGATTTTCAATTTTTCCTGATTAATATAACTTTTTTTTGTTGTTCTAGTGTGGGTGTCTGTTTCTGCATTTGTTGCTGTTGTCTTGCCCAATGTTTGTTTGTCACATTTTTGCCTGACAGCAACATAGCAGAAACAGACTGTCAGTTGGGCTAGTTTAGATCACTGGATAGTAAAAACACTTGTAGCCTTTCACCATGCAGAATGCATAATAAATATGCAGAAAGAAATAGGTGAAAGACCATAGACTTAGGAATTAGAATGTAATATGTTCTCTATGTAAAAGACAGCGTTGGGCCAGTATGAAATGGTATGAGGAACCTATGACAATAATTCAAGTGAAACATCTATTTTTCTAGTTTGCTTATGTGTTATCTTTGCCAGTGGTTCCCAAACTTTTTATATTCCCGTATCCTTTCAAACATTCAACCTCCATCTGTTACCCCCTCTAGCACCAAGGGCAGCGCACTCTCAAATGTTGTTTTTTGCCATCATTGTAAGCCTGCCACATACACACTATATGATACATTTATTAAACATAAGAATGAGTGTGAGTTTTTGTCACAAACCGGCTCGTGGGAAGTAACAAAGAGCTCTTATAGGACCAGGGCACAAATAATAATATAATAATTATCAATAATTCTGCTCTTTATTTAGCCATCTTACATATAAAACCTTATTTGTTCTTCAAAATTTGTGAATAACTCACCACAGGTTAATGAGAAGGGTGTGCTTGAAAGGCTGCACATAACTCTGCAATGTTGGGTTGTATTGGAGAGAGTCTCAGTCTTAAATCATTTTCCACACACGGTCTGTGCCTGTATTTAGTTTTCATGCTAGTGAGGGCTCACATAGGTACGTGGTTGCAAAGGGCATCAGTGTCTTAACAGCACGATTTGCCAAGGCAAGAAACTCTGAGCTCAGCCCTATCCAGAAATCTTGCAGTGCTCGTCTCTCAATTTAAAAAAAAAACATGTCAATACTTTGCCCCTTGAGAACCAGCACACTTCTGTATGTTTTAAAAGCATTACATGGTCGCTGCCCATATCATTGCATAATGCAAAAAATACACAAGAGTTCAGGGGCCTTGCTTTAACACAGTTAACCATTTCCTCTCATGTTGTCCTGGTTTCCAGTGGTTTGCAGAAGAGGATGTCTTCCTTAATTGACCCCCCATAAACGTAACAGACATATACCAGGAGCTGTGCCAGGCCCGCTACGTCTGTTGACTCATCCAGCTGTAACGCATATAATTCACTGGCTTGTATGTGAAACAGTAATTGTTTCAAAACATCTCCAGCCATGTCACTGATGCGTTGTGAAACAGTATTGTTTGATAAAGGGATTGTCTGTATGGTTTTTGGGCTTTTTCCCCCAGCATTGTCCCAGCCATATCCGCAGCAGCAGGAAGAATGAAGTCCTCCACAATAGTATGGGGCTTGCCTGTCCTAGCCACTCGGTAGCTCACCATATAAGACGCTTCTAGCCCCTTCTCATTAATCGTATTTGTTGCTTTTATACATGTCTATCTACTCAAAAAAACTCCTGTGGCTTATTTTTCAAATTGTCATGTTTCGTTTCTAAATGTCTGCACAAGAGTGAAGGTTTCCTGCGAGAGAGTAACAGTTAATATGATTGGATGTTAATTATTTGACTAGGCTACCTGTATTTGACATTGTGTTGTTATTTCACTGAACACTAGATGGTTGAATTTTATTTTTGGCAGTTAAACGAGGCTACTCAGGCAAGAAAACAACCTCACCCAAATGAATAGCACCTTTGGAAAACATAAATGTATTGTTTGAAAATGTTATTTTTTAGTATTTTTTTTCTTTTTTTATGTGAATCACATTTTTTTTTTGGCGTACCCCAATTTGGGAATACCTGATCTATGCATTACATTACAGGCCAACTTTGCATATTTTCTTTAATGACTCATAAATAATAAAAGCTGTCAGAAATCATATTAATTTAACAGAAGAACAAACACCAACAAGGATGATCTTCCTTTGTAAGAAAAAAGTTCCATTCTACAAGTCAAGTCACCCAATTACCCATTCACTGTACTAAATTACCCTCTGTCACTAAACATGACATAGGCTACCTTGACAATGCAATATCCACATTTTTCAGCATCTGAAAAATCTTGCAACGAGCAGTGTTAATTGACTTACCAAAATCCATTGAAGCTGTCTCTCACGTGGTTGTGTTGTTAAGTGGATTCAGTTGCTTGTTGTAGTACTGCAGTAGTGTTAGTAATGAAAGGATGCCAGGGCTTTTAAAGGGAGCCCTACCCAGGTCATAAGAATGTCTCAAATTTCACACAGTTACAAATGTACACACCTTTTCTTACTTTCAGGAAAATGTGTCATTAGATAGTCATCATTACCACATCAGCATCTACATGAAACCAGAAATGTGAGTTTATGTGCTGCGTTGAGATTGAACTGCTGTAGTTAGCACCCTCTTGACTGTTTGAGTTGTATTACATTGTTCAGTGTGTTTTTCTATCATATGGTGACTTTAACCACAGACAATCAGCATGGCAGTGAACCAGCACCAGTGACTACTACTATCATGAGTGTCATCTTGAGGTTCAAAGGTGGTTATCCCACAGT
Organism: Oncorhynchus clarkii lewisi; assembly: GCF_045791955.1. Classification (NCBI taxonomy): domain Eukaryota; kingdom Metazoa; phylum Chordata; class Actinopteri; order Salmoniformes; family Salmonidae; genus Oncorhynchus; species Oncorhynchus clarkii. The sequence goes on from NC_092153.1 coordinate 77,408,173, forward strand.
ACACTGATAGAAAACAGGACACAGTCATCGTACATTTGGGATTGATATTAAGGGTTACGCTATTGCCCAGGCTAAGAGACTTGAGCAGTCACACAATTTGAGCCTGCTCTGAGGTCGCCCCATTGGGGAGGGGATTTGTATTTACTGATAACCGAAACACAAATAATTGCAGTAGTCTGGTCTTTCTGGTTCCTCCCCTGTGTATAGGTGAAAATAGCTATTTTAAATGTTTGAGCAAGTGATCATAATCTTCATGCCTTTCAGACCTTAATGTCATTCCCCTTCAATTATTCTGGTTCAAAATGGACATTTAGACCTCCTATTTGCCAAATTGGCATCTATTTCAGATCCAATCAGTGTATCTGTCAGTTGCCCAGAATACAACAGGTGTAAACAGTACAGTGAAATGCTTGCTTGGATTCTCTTCCTCAACGTTGCAGTGCTACTATGTCATATAAAATAAAAACACACAAAACATTGTTTAAAGTACAATGTATTGACATGCAGAATATATTAACATGTATGCAAGAGTATTGTGACTATCAGAAATATACACTATTGAAATCTATATACATCTTGATTTCTACACAGGGCAAATGACACATCAAAGATGAATACTAGTCTCAGTCCCCTGTATACAGTGCATTCGGAAAGCATTTAGACCCCTTGACTTTTTTCACATTTTGTTACGTTACAGCCTTATTCTAAAACGGATTAAATTGTTTTCCCCCCTCATCAATCTACAAGCAATGCCACATAGTGACAAAGCAAAAACAGTTTAAACATTTTTGTGGGGGCAAATGTATAAATAAATAAAAACTAAAATATCACATTTACATAAGTATTTAGCAATTTACTCAGTACTTTGTTGAAGCACCTTTCACAGTGATTACAGCCTTGAGTCTTCTTGGGTATGACGCTACAAGCTTGGCACACCTGTATTTGGGGAGTTTCTCCCATTCTTCTCTGCAGATCCTCTCAAGCTCTGTCACGTTGGATGGGGAGCGTCGCTGCACAGCTATTTTCAGGTCTCTCCAGAGATGTTTGATCAGGTTCAAGTCTGGGCTGTGGCTGGGCCACTCAAGGACATTCAGAGACTTGTCTTGAAGCCACTCCTGCGTTGTCTTGGCTGTGTGCTTAGGGTTGTTGTCCTGTTGGAATTTGAACATTCACCCCCAGTCTGAGGTCCTGAGCGCTCTGGAGCAGGTTATCATAAAGGATCTCTCTGTACTTTAATCCGTTCGTCTTTGCCTCGATCCTGACTAGTCTCCCAGTCCCTACCGCTGAAAACATCCCCACAGCATGATGCTGCCACCACCATGCTTCACCGTAGGGATGGTGCCAGGTTTCTTCCAGATGTGATGCTTGGCATTCAGGCCAAAGAGTTCAATCTTGGTTTCATTAGACCAGAGAATCTTGTTTGTCATGGTCAGAGTCCTTTCGGTGCCTTTTGGAAAACTCCAAGCGGGCTGTCATGTGCCTTTTACTGAGGAGTGGCTTTTGTCTGACCACTCTACCATAAAGGCCTGATTGGTGGAATGCTGCAGAGATGGTTGTCCTTCTGGAAGGTTCACCCATCTCCACAGAGGAACTCTGGAGCTGTGTCAGAGTGACCATCGGCTTCTTGGTCACCTGCCTGACCAAGGCCCTTCTCCCCCGATTGCACAATGTTTTGGTAGCCTTTCCCAGATCTGTGCCTCGACACAATCCTGTCTCAGAGTTCTACGGACAATTAATTTTACCTCATAGCTTGGTTTTTGCTCTGACATGCACTGTCAACTGTGGGACTTTATATAAACAGGTGTCTGCCTTTCCAAATCATGTCCAATTGAATTTACCACAGGGGGACTCCAATCAAGTTGTAAAAACATCTGAAGGATGGTCAATTTAAACAGGATGCACCTGAGCTCAATTTTGAGTCTCATAGCAAAGAGTCTGAATAACTATGTACTGTAGATAAGGAATCTGTTTTTTTTAATACATTTGCAAAAATTTGCTTTGTCATTATTAAGTATTGTGTGTAGATTGATGAGGAAAAAAATAATTGTATACATTTTAGAAAAAGGCTGTGAAAAAAAGTAAAGGGGTCTGAATACTTTCTGAAGGCACTGAATGCTGCCATGGTGCAACGGCAATGCATTTGTTTGATAGAACAGTTCACGACTACAATCATTTAAACGTTAAAGGTACTTTAAACGTTAAACTTTTTTAAAACTTTTTTTAAAGGTACTTTAAACATTAAAGGTACTTTGTTCTCATCTCTCTGGTTTCTACTGTTATTCACCAATAAGCAGTGTCACATTCTGTCGTCCAGGTTGCTCAAGACATCTTATTTCCCCATCTCTGACTAATGTGATTACACCTTTTAGCTGCACCTTTTTTTCACTGGTTTATCTTGATTATAAATGTCAGTTCATCTACTTTTCTGCTTCTTGAGAATTTCATGAAGGAAGTCTTGCTCCTCAGAACCATTGCGATGTAGGAGAGGTCCGATGTAGGAGAGGTAGGCAAACGTCTGACTAAATGAACAAGGGGGAAACATTGTCTGTTATCAGGTTTTTGTTCCAACCCAACACTAACACATCTGATTCAAATGATCCGACTGCTCATGCGATTCAATCCAGAGTAGTTAGGAACTGGTGTGTTAGTGCTGGGCTGGAATAAAATCCTGTGTACACGGCTCTCCAGGACCAGGCTCTTGGCCATCTGCCCTGTTCTTGACATGCAGCTCTGGTCACGCATCCCCCATCCACGCCCTCCTTGCCTGGGCCCTCATTGCCGTGTTCTGCCTCACTTCCACCCTGCCCTCCACCCCACAGCTACAGCGCCCCAGGTGGGCCATGTATCTCTGAGCGTGGGCACCGCAGTGCCAGGTGCGTAGCTGGAAGTCATGTTTCTGGTGGGTGAACAGCTCTGTCTCATCCAGGTGAGGCTTGAGGCGCACGCCCTGCGCACGCTCCTGCCAGTGGAAAAGGAAGAGCTGCCGGGTGCTCTTCCTCTGGCCCCAGCGCATGGCGGTTCTCAGAGCTGTCATGCCCTCAGCATCCTCCAGTTGGTGTGGGGCACCGCGCACCAGTAGCTCCTGGATGGACTGCAACTGGCCCTCGGTGGCGGCCACGTGGAGGGCCCCGCGCCCCGGGGGAGTCTGGCCCTTAGCATGGGTCCCGACAGAGATGACAGGGTCACATTTGTTAGGCAGGAAGAAAGAAACCAGTCTGAAACAAGGAGGGACTGGCTTGACTTTTGCGAAACGTTTTCCGTTCATTTTCCGCCTAATTAACATGACCCAGGTGTTGTCAGCGTACCGGGAAAACCCTGTATCTCCAAAAAGTTAAATTGCCAGGAATTAAAAATAATAACAGACCTATTGCTATACATTAATTGAAGTTCACTAGGCAATTTAGAATTATTGATATTAATCCTAGAGAAATATATTTTTTTATTACTGCTTGCTTTTCTGAAGTCTACCAACCTTGCCAGCAGGCATGCCAGCTAAGATAGTTACACAAGCTAGCTACTCTTACTTGGTTGATAGGCTGAATTGGCTTCTTGGAAGCTGGGAGATCGGGAACCAATCTGTGCTAGTTAAAGCCAACTTCATAAAATTGCTAAGTGGCTAGTAGTATAACAGCGAGTATTACATGTTTTTATGTTAAATATCTGAGAGGGCACCTGCCCCTGGATGTCTACATTCAATTTATGTCAAAATAATATTTATCAAAATCACCCCAAGTGAGATACAAGGTTTTTCCAGTGTGCCGGTGATATCCAGATGTTTTGCCTCTGCGGTGGTGGGTACCTTGTTGGAGCAGGAAGCGGACAGCGGGCATGTGTCCACGGTGGGCACTGATGAACAGAGCAGAGAAGAGACGGTGAGAGAGCCAGGAGGGAGATCCACTCATAGAACTCATAGCACTGAGATGGGAGGAACGTGGCGGTGCTGGTTTGGACATCACACTCTTGAGCTACATGAAATAAAGATAATTTATATGTGTGAAAAGTCTATGGAAATGTTCATCCTAAAAAAAGGGAAGAGTGAAGTAAATAAGGTCTACAGTTTGTAATAACAGCTGTGAGATGCTGTTTAGATGTGCAGTAATTACAGGCTAGCCACATTAGATCAAATAAGGAGGTGGATCTTTCAGCAAGTCTGGTAAAGAAATGCAGTATTGCTATTAGGTGATGATGGTTATTTTTTTACTATGATCAATAATGACCTGAGACATAGAGAGTCTCTGTGTATGACTGCTGTAGACTATTCTAGGTTCTTCTTTCATGTCACATCACCTTGAATACATCCCCAGTAGCTGCAGCTATCACAAGCTCAGCCCATCCATCATAAGGCCAGATCATCAGGGTGGCAGTAGTTCCAGGGATGATGTCATTACAGTGGATAGTGGTGTCATCACATAGGTCACCTGTTGGGTGGAGAGAGTATACATTAGGTCTGGTCAGAGAAGCATATCATTAGATAATTAGTCTGACTGGAAAACACCCTCAATAAAATGTTCACCATGACGGGCCTGTCACTGCAAGCCTACGTTTGAGATTTATAAGGTCCGTGATTCTAACGTCATTAAACCCAATAAAAATCTATGAATAAATATCTAATCAATTAATCAACAACATCTTTTAACATATGTCAACAGTTAAACCAGCATATGACATCAAAGGTATTTATTTTACCATTATCCAGGTAGCACACTCTCTGGAAGTCTGTGGGTATCCCAACCACTAATTCCATGGTGTTTTTTAGCTCTCTGATTCTCATATTGTGGTGGCAGTCGGGCACAACGAACATCTCTCCCATTTTACACAGCCTGGCACCAAGACTGAACTTGACTTTCTTCGACGGGTCACGGTAAATTGCACTTTTGGGTCTCGGTACACTCTTTGAGTCGCTGTTGCAGTAAATCATTGCACGTTTGGGTCTCGGTACGTGAGGTGAAAACCTCTTTTTTGAGGTGTTAAAATGACACTTGCATTCATTATAATGAGGTTTTCGGAGTGGACTTCTAGTCCGACTCAGGCGCACACACCATCCACTGCTTCCGAGTATATTACTCGCTAATGTTCAGTCTCTGGATAATAATGTAGACGAGCTCAGGGCGAGAATCTCCATCCAGAGAGACATCAGCGATTGTAACATACTCTGTTTCACGGAAATATGGCTCTCTCGGGATATACTGTTTTTGTCCATACAGCCAACTGGGTACTCTGTATCTCGTGCGGACAGGAATAAAGCAGTCTCCGTGAAGAAGAAATGCGTGGTGTATGTTTCATGATTAACCACTCATGGTGTGATTGTGATAACATACAGAAACTCAAGTCCCTTTGTTCACTCAACCTAGAATACCTTACAATCAAATGCCAACCATATTACCTCTCAGGAGGTATTCTCTTCGGTTATAGTCACAGTTGTGTATATTTCCCCTCAAGCCGATACCACGACGGCCCTCAAAGAACTTCACTGGACTTAATGCAAACCACATATCCTGAGGCCACATTTATTATAGCTGGGGATTTTATCAAAGCAAATTTGAGGAAAACGCTACCAAAATTCCACCAACACATTGACTGTAGCACTCACTCTGAGAAAACATTAGACCACTGCTACTCAGCTTTTCGAAATGCCTACAAGGCCCTCTCCCGCACTCCCTTCGGCAAATCTAATCACGACTCGATTTTGTTCCTCCCAGGAAGTACCCGAGCTAAAACAGGAAGTACCTGTGCTACGGACTATTCAACGCTGGTCTGACAAATTGGAATCCACGCTTCAAGATTGTTTTGATTACGCGGACTGGGATATGTTCCGGGTAGCCTCTAAGAATAACATTGAAGAATACACGGACACAGTGACTGATTTTATCAGGAAGTGTATAGGAGATGTTGTACCAACTGGGACTATTAAAAACTACCTTAACCAGAAACCGTGGGTAGATGGCAGCATTCTCGCAAAACTGAAAGTGCAAACCACAGCATTTAACCATAGCAAGGTGACTGGGAATATGGCCGAATACAAACAGTGTAGTTATTCCCTCCGCAAGGCAATCAAACAGGCAAAACGTCAGTATAGAGAAAAAGTGTCACAATTCAACAGCTCAGACACGAGACGTATGTGGCAGGGTCTACAGACAATCACGGACTACAAAGGGAAAACCAGCCATGTCGTGGACACCGACGTCTTGCTTCCGGATAAGCTAAACACCTTTTTCGCCCCCTTTGAGGATAACACAGTGCCACAGCGCAACCAAGGCCTGTGGGTTTTTCATTGACTATAGCTCAGCATTCAACACTATAGTACCCTCCAAGCTCATCATTAAGCTCGGGGCCCTGGGTCTGAACCCCGCCCTCTGCAATTGGGTCCTGGACTTTCTGACGGGCCACCCACAGGTGGTGAAGGTGGGAAACAACACCTCCACTTCGCTGATCTTCAACACAGGGGCCCCACAAGGGTGCGTGCTCAACCCCCTCCTGTACTCCCTGTTCACCCAAGACTGCGTGGCCACGCACTCCTGCAACTCAATCATCAAGTTTGCTGACAACACAACAGTAGTAGGCCTGATTACCAACAATGACAAGACATTCTACAAGGAGGTGGTGAGGGCCCTGGCGGAGTGGTGCCAGGACAATAACCTCTCACTCAATATCAACAAAACAAAGAAGCTGATCGTTGACATCAGAAAACAGCATAGGGAGCATGCCCCTATCCACATAGATGGGACCGCAGTGAAGCAGGTGGAAAGCTTCAAGTTCCTCAGCGTGCACATCACTGACGATCTGAAATGGTCCACCCACACAGACAGTGTGGTGAAGAACCTCAGGCTGAAGAAATTTGGCCTGGTACCTAAAACCCTCACAAAATTTTACAGATGCACAATTCAGAGCTTAATGTCTAGCTGTATCACCGCCTGGTATGGCAACTACACCGTTCGCAACCGCAGGGTTCTCAAGAGGGTGGTGCGGTCTGCCCAACGCATCATCGGGGGAATACTACCTGCCATCCAGGACACCTACAGCACCCGATGTCATAGGAAGGCCAGAAAGATCATCAAGGACAACAACCACCCAAGCCCACTGCCTCTTCACCCTGCTATCAACCAGAGTCAAGGTCAGTACAGGTACACCAAAGCTGGGGCCGAGACTGAAAAACAGCTTCTATCTCAAGGCCATCAGACTGTTACATAGCCATCACTTGGCAGCTTCCACTCGGTTACGTAACCCTGCACCTTAGAGGCTGCTGCCCCATATACATAGACTTGAAATCCCTGGCCATTTTAATAATGGAACACTAGTCACTTTAATAATGTTTACACATTTTTGCTTTAGTCATCTTATATGTATAGACTGTATTCTATTCTACTGTATTTTAGTCAATGCCACTCCGACATTGCTCATCCTAATATTCCTTTATATTTATCCATTATTTTACTTTAAGGTTGTTTGTATTGTGTTGATTGTTGGGAACTGTTAGATATTACTGCACTGTTGGAGCTAGAAACACAAGCATTTTGCTATACTGCAATAACATCTGCATGTGACAAATAAAATTTGATTTGAGGAGAGGGAGAGGGCTGTGTAACGGTAGAGGAAGGAGAAGAGAGAGAGAGAGGGCTGTGGACCAGTAGAGGAAGGAGAAGAGAGAGAGAGGGCTGTGTACCAGTAGAGGAAGGAGAAGAGAGAGAGAGAGAGGGCTGTGTACCAGTAGAGGGAGGAGAAGAGAGGGATGTGTACCAGTAGAGGAAGGAAAAGAGAGGGAGAGGGCTGTGTACCAATAGCGGGAGGAGAAGAGAGAGGGAGAGGGCTGTGTACCGGTAGAGGGAGGAGAAGAGAGAGGGAGAGGGCTGTGTACCAGTAAAGGGAGGAGAAGAGAGGGAGAGGGCTGTGTACCAGTAGAGGGAGGAGAAGAGAGGGCTGTGTAGCAGTAGAGGAAGGAGAAGAGAGGGAGAGGGCTGTGTGCCAATAGCGGGAGGAGAAGAGAGAGGGAGAGGGCTGTGTACTAGTAGAGGAAGGAGAAGAGGTGTACCATTTGCTGGGGACAATAAAAGGCCACAACACAATGTCACAGATGTCTCAAGTTTTGAGGGAGCGTGCAATTGGCATAATGACTGCAGGACTTTCCACCAGAGTTGATTTCAGAGAATTGAATGTTCATTCTCTACCATAAGCTGGCTCCAACATCGTTTTAGAGAATTTGTCAGTACATCCAACGGGCCTCACAACTGCAGACCACGTGTAGCCACGCCAGCCCAGAACCTCCACATCCGGCTACTTCACCTGCGGGATCATCTGAGACCAGCCACACGGACAGCTAATGAAACTGAGAAGTATTTACGTCTGTAATAAAGCCCTTTTGTGGGGAAAAAAATAATTCTGATTGACTGGGCATGGCTCTCATGTGAAATCCTTAGATTATGGCCTAATTTATTTATTTCAATTGACTGATTTTCTTATACAGTGAGGGAAAAAAGTATTTGATTCCCTGCTGATTTTGTACTTTTGCCCACTGACAAAGAAATCATCCGTCTATAATTTTAATGTTAGTTTTATTTGAACAGTGAGAGACAGAATAATAACAAAAAAATACATAAAAACGCATGTCAAAAATTGTATAAATTGAAGCTAGGGGGCACCATTTTTATTTTTGGAAAAATAACGTTCCCAAAGTAAACTGCCTATTTCTCAGGACCAGAGGCTAGAATATGCATATAATTGACAGCTTAGGATAGAAAACACTCTAAAGTTTCCAAAACTGTAAACATATTGTCTGTGAGTATAACAGAACTGATATTGCAGAGAAAAATCCAATCAGGAAGTGACTCTTATTTTGAAACCTCTGTCTTTCTATGCATCCCTATTGCCCATTGAAAGGGATATCAACCAGATTCCCTTTTCTATGTCTTCCCTAAGGTGTCTACAGCCTTTAGACGTAGTTTCACGCCTTTATGTTGAAGAATGAGCGTAAACGTCCACATTTCGTAAGTGGTCAGTTGTTGGCTCTCTGTGTGATTTTTGCGCTAGTGAAAAGCAAACTGTCCCGGTTGATATATTATCAAATAGATATTTGAAAAACACCTTGAGGATTGATTATAAAAAACGTTTGCCATGTTTCTGTCGATATTATGGATATAATTTAGAATTTTTGTCTGCGTTGTTGTGACCGCTATTTCCTGTGGATTCCTAGGCATAACCCATCAAACTAACAGAGGTATTTGGATATAAAAAATATCTTTATGGAACAAAAGGACGTGACCAAGTTACCTGCCGCTAGGTGTACATAATGTTTTGTTAGTATATCGATAAACTTACACAAACGCTTGTATTGTTTTCGCTGTAAAGCATAATTTCAAAATCTGAGACGACAGGGTGATTAACAAAAGGCTAAGCTGTGTTTTGCTATATTTCACTTGTGATTTCATGAATATGAATATTTTCTAGTTAGATTATTTGACTGTTGCGCTATGCTATTTAGCGTAGTTGATGACAATTATCCCGGATCCGGGATGGGTGGTTTCAAGATTAATTAATGAGGGAAATAAGTATTTGACCCCCTCTCAATCAGAAAGATTTCTGGCCCCCAGGTGTCTTTTATACAGGTAACGAGCTGAGATTAGGAGCACACTCTTAAAGGGAGTGCTCCTAATCTCAGTTTGTTACCTGTATAAAAGACACCTGTCCACAGAAGCAATCAATCAATCAGATTCCAAACTCTCCACCATGGTCAAGACCAAAGAATTCTCAAAGGATGTCGGGGACAAGATTGTAGACCTACCCAAGGCTGGAATGGGCTACAAGACCATCGCCAAGCAGCTTGGTGAGAAGGTGGCAACAGTTGGTGCGATTATTCGCAAATGGAAGAAACACAAAAGAACTGTCAATCTCCCTCGGCCTGGGGCTCCATGCAGGATCTCACCTCGTGGAGTTGCATCAATGATCATGAGAAGGGTGAGGAATCAGCCCAGAACTACACGGGAGGATCTTGTCAATGATCTCAAGGCAGCTGGGACCATAGTTACCAAGAAAACAATTGGTAAAACACTGCGCCGTGAAGGACTGAAATCCTGCAGCGCCCGCAAGGTCCCCCTGCTCAAGAAAGCACATATACATGCCCGTCTGAAGTTTGCCAATGAACAACTGAATGATTCAGAGGACAACTGGGTGAAAGTGTTCTGGTCAGATGAGACCAAAATGAAGCTCTTTGGTATCAACTCAACTCGCCGTGTTTCTTGGACCCCAAGAACACCATCCCCACCGTCAAACATGGAGGTGGAAACATTATGCTTTGGGGGGATTTCTGCTAAGGGGACAGGACAACTTCAACGCATCAAAGGGACGATGGACGGGAAAATGTACCTCCTTCCCTCAGCCAGGGCATTGAAAATGGGTTCGTGGATGGGTATTCCAGCATGACAATGACCCAAAACACACGGCCAAGGCAACAAAGGAGTAGCTCAAGAAGAAGCACATTAAGGTCCTGGAGTGGTCTAGCCAGTCTCCAGACCTTAATCCCATAGAAAATCTGTGGAGGGAGCTGAAGGTTTGAGCGGCAGCTCTACCCTTTAGCTCAGTTCAGATGTTGCCTGTAATCCATGGCTTCTGGTTGTGGTATGTATGTACAGTCACTGTGGGGACGACGTCATCGATGCACTTATTGATGAAGCCAGTGACTGATGTGGTGTACTCCTCAATGAATCCCAGAACATATTCCAGTCTGTGCTAGCAAAACAGTCCTGTAGCTTAGCATCTGCGTCCTCTGACCACTTCCTTATTGAGCGAGTCACTGGTACTTCCTGCTTTAGTTTTTGCTTGTAAGCCAGAATCAGGAGGATAGAATTATGGTCAGATTTGTTAAATGGAGGGCGGGGGGAGCTTTGAACGCGTCTCTGTGTGTGGAGTAAAGGTGGTCTAGAGTTTCTTTCCTCTCGTTGCACATTAAACATACTGGTAGAAATGATGTAAAACAGATTTAAGCTTCCCTGCATTAAAGTCCCCGGCCACTAGGAGCGCCGCCTCTGGATGAACATTTTCCTGTTCGCTTACGGCCCTATACAGCTCGTTGAGTGTGGCCTTAGTGCCAGCATCGGTAAATAGACGGCTCCGAAAAATATAGATAAAAACTCTCTTGGTAAATAATGTGGTCTACAGCTTATCATGAGATACTCTACCTCAGATGAGCAAAACCTAGAGACTTCCGTAATATTCGATTTTGTGAACCAGCTGTTATTGACGAATAGACACAGACCACCACCCCTTGTCTTACAGCTGTTCTATCTTGCTGATGGACCGAAAATCCAGCCAGATGTATATTTTCCATGTATTCGTTCAGTTACAACTCAGTGAAACATAAGATATTAGTTTTTAATGTTAATGTTGGTAGGATATCATTGATTCAATCTCATCCATTTTGTTGTCCAAAGATTGCACGTTGCCTAATAGGACTGATGGTAGGTTAACTCACTCGCCTACTAATTCTCAGGAGGCAGCCTGACCTCCTCCCCCTTTTCTCCGTCTTTTCTTCACGCAAATGACGGGGATTTCGAGGTGAGTAATTGCTGTTCTGATGTCCAGAAATTATTTTCCGTCATAAGAGACAGTAGCAGCAACACTATGTACAAAATAAGTAAACAAATAAGTTAAACACAAAAAAAACGAACAAAATTGCACAGTTGGTGAGAAGCCTGTACAACGGCAGCCATCCCCTCCAGCACCATTCTTAACTCTGTGTATGACTGTATTGCTATTAGGTGATGATGGTTTTTAACCTTTATTTAACTAGGCAAGACAGTTAAGAACCAATTCTTATTTACAATGACGGCCTACCCCGGCCAAACCCCTAACCCGGACGACGCTGGGTCAATTGTGCGCCGCCCTATAGCCTGGAATCAAACCAGGGTCTGTAGTGACACCTCTTGCACTGAGATGCAGTTCCTTAGACCACTGAACCACTCGGAAGCCTACTTTTTTTTTTACTATGATCAATAATGACCTGAGACATAGAGAGTCTCTGTGTATGACTGCTGTAGACTATTCTAGGTTCTTCTTTCAAGCCACATCACCTTGAATACATCCCCAGTAGCTGCAGCTATCACAAGCTCAGACCATCCATCACAAGGCCAGATCATCAGGGTGGCAGTAGTTCCAGGGACGATGTCATTACAGCGAATAGTGGTGTCGTCGTAAACAGTGCATTCAGAAAGTATTCAGACCCCTTGACTTTTTACACGTTTTGTTACGTTACAGCCTTATTCTAAAATTGATTAAATACTTTTTTCCCTCATCAATCCACACACAGTACCCCATAACAACAAAGCAAAAACTGTATTTTTTACGTTTTTGCTTGCAATAAAAAATGGAAATATCACATTTACATCAGTATTCAGACCCTTTAGTCAGTACCTTGTTGAAGCACCTTTGGTAGCGATTACAGCCTCGAGTCTCCTTGGGTATGACGCTACAAGGTTGGCACACCTGTATTTGGGGAGTTCCTCGCATTCTTCTCGTTAAAGGACCAGACCCTTTCCTCAGTACATTGTTGAAGCACCTTTGGCAGGAATTACAGCCTCGATTATCATTGGGTATCATGCTACAAGCTTGGCACACCTGTATTTGGGGAGTTTCTCCCATTCTTTTTGGTCAGAGAAGCATATCATTAAATAATTAGTCTAACTGGAAAACACCCTCAATAAAATGTTCACCATGACGGGCCTGTCACTGCTAGCCTATGTTTGAGATTCATAAGGTCCGTGATTCTAACTTCATTGAACCCAATAAAAATCTATGAATAAATATCTAATCATTTAATCAACAACATCTCCCCAGTTCTCATTAAAATATGTCAACAGTTAAACCAGCAAATGAGATCAAAGGTATATATTTTACCATTATCCAGGTAGCATACTCTCTGGAAGTCTGTGGGAATCCCAACCACTAATTCCATTGTGTTTTTTAGCTCTCTGATTCTCATATTGTGGTGGCAGTCGGGCACAACGAACATCTCTGCCGTTTCACGCAACCTGGCACCAAGACTGAACTTGACTTTCTTCAACGGGTCACGGTAAACTGCACTTTTGGGTCTCGGTACCTGAAGTGAAATCCTCTTCTTTGAGGTGTTAAAATGACACTTACATTCAGTATAAAGACATTATTGCTTACAATGCCGAGTTTCACTATGGAGATTAAAAATGATTAGGCCTACTGTACATCCTACTGTACATCCTACTGTATAAATTATTGTTGAAAACAAGTTTAGGTTGGAACTGTTGCTGTTAAAATACAACTAATAATTGTTCTTCTTAACTGGAATAAACTGATTGAAGCAAGATGCTTTTTGAGGCAAACACAGTTCTGGGTTGCTCAGCGATAGCAGGACGAGGTTTCCTGCCTGACTGAGAAAGCAGTAGATGTTCTGATCCAGTTTGGCACCACATACCTCAACTCAGAAACAGACTCAATGCTGAGCATGACCTCAGGGTTGCACAGTCAAAAACTTATCCCAGAATAGACATGATTGTTGAAAACCTCTCATTAGGACTGTGTATTTTTTCTGGTCTACATCTGTTCAGAATAAAAATGACTTATTGTATTTTAACAGCAACAGTTCCAACCTAGACCTTTTTTTCACCTGTACTTTTTACAGTAAGATGTACAGAAGGCCTGATAATTTTTCATCTGTACTGTTACTTAGGGTTGCACTATCAAAACGCCTGTGTGTGTTCTGTTATACATCTGTGTGATGTGATCAATGAGTTTTATTGTATTTTAACAGCAACATTTCCAACCAGGACAGATATGTAAGAGAGTTTTTAATGTGGAAAAATAAACATGAATTGCTATTTATATGGGTATTTAATTTCATTGTTATTTGTTTTTGTCTGTATTGCATTTGTTTTAGGCATAAGGGAAATTAAATGTACCGATATTTACGTATCGCATGTTTTCATAAGCTTGGGTCCTAGGAAAACACAGAATTTCTCATTAGGATCCCAGGCTGAAAAAGTTCATGAATCCCTGTCCTTTAATTAAATGCTGTTTAATTCCGTTATATCCTCCACCCACTATGTTTGAGTGTAAGGCTAAGGCCAGTACATATTTGTTGTTGTTGATACATTGTGCATTTCATTGAGATTTAATAAAATCACTTTATATAGCATGGTTTTTATTACTGTTGATAGTCAAATTGTTGAACAATAATCTGCAAAAAGTCAAATGATTCAAGTGTGGGCAGCAGAAGTACACAGAAATCTCTTTCCTTCATAATGGACCACAATGGGAACAAGGCTTGACTTTGTCTATGTAATCCTCTGTAATTGTGGTACGTCTATTGTTGACTGGTGTGGCTTCTTCATGCATTTTAAATTGTCAAATAAAATAAAATGCATAACTTGTATAAATATCCTGATTAACTTATTGTTCTTTCAGAATTCAAGTCTGTCACTCAAAGAAAGATTTCCAAACAGGCTTCTGCCACTGTTAGCATCTGGCTTATGTCCCACTAAAATACAAAGCATCTGGCTTATGTCCCACTAAAATACAAAGCATCTGGCTTATGTCCCACTAAAATACAAAGCATCTGGCTTATGTCCCACTAAAATACAAAGCATCTGGCTGTATGTCCCACTACAATACAAAGCATCTGGCTGTATGTCCCACTAAAATACACAGCATCTGGCTGTATGTCCCACTAAAATACAAAGCATCTGGCTGTATGTTCCACTAAAATACAAAGCATCTGGCTGTATGTCCCACTAAAATACAAAGCATCTGGCTGTATGTCCCACTAAAATACACAGCATCTGGCTGTATGTCCCACTAAAATACAAAGCATCTGGCTGTATGTCCCACTAAAATACAAAGCATCTGGCTGTATGTTCCACTAAAATACAAAGCATCTGGCTGTATGTTCCACTAAAATACAAAGCATCTGGCTGTATGTCCCACTAAAATACAAAGCATCTGGCTGTATGTTCCACTAAAATACAAAGCATCTGGCTGTATGTTCCACTAAAATACAAAGCATCTGGCTGTATGTCCCACTAAAATACAAAGCATCTGGCTGTATGTTCCACTAAAATACAAAGCATCTGGCTGTATGTCCCACTAAAATACAAAGCATCTGGCTGTATGTCCCACTAAAATACAAAGCATCTGGCTGTATGTCCCACTAAAATACAAAGCATCTGGCTGTATGTCCCACTAAAATACAAAGTATCTGGCTGTATGTCCCATTACAATACAAAGCATCTGGCTGTATGTCCCACTAAAATACAAAGCATCTGGCTGTATGTCCCACTAAAATACAAGCATCTGGCTGTATGATGTCCCACTAAAATACAAAGCATCTGGCTGTATGTCCCACTAAAATACAAAGCATCTGGCTGTATGTCCCACTAAAATACAAAGCATCTGGCTTATGTCCCACTAAAATACAAAGCATCTGGCTGTATGTCCCACTAAAATACAAAGCATCTGGCTGTATGTCCCACTAAAATACAAAGCATCTGGCTTATGTCCCACTAAAATACAAAGCATCTGGCTGTATGTTCCACTAAAATACAAAGCATCTGGCTGAATGTCCCACTAAAATACAAAGCATCTGGCTGTATGTCCCACTAAAATACAAAGCATCTGGCTGTATGTCCCACTAAAATACAAAGCATCTGGCTGTATGTCCCACTAAAATACAAAGCATCTGGCTGAATGTCCCACTAAAATACAAAGCATCTGGCTGTATGTCCCACTAAAATACAAAGCATCTGGCTTATGTCCCACTAAAATACAAAGCATCTGGCTGTATGTTCCACTAAAATACAAAGCATCTGGCTGTATGTCCCACTAAAATACAAAGCATCTGGCTGTATGTCCCACTAAAATACAAAGTATCTGGCTGTATGTCCCACTAAAATACAAAGCATCTGGCTGTATGTCCCACTACAATACAAAGCATCTGGCTGAATGTCCCACTAAAATACAAAGCATCTGGCTGTATGTTCCACTAAAATACAAAGCATCTGGCTGTATGTTCCACTAAAATACAAAGCATCTGGCTGTATGTCCCACTAAAATACAAAGCATCTGGCTGTATGTCCCACTAAAATACACAGCATCTGGCTGTATGTCCCACTAAAATACAAAATAAAAGGCCAAAATGAATCTGTAAATATACATACACTCATGAATCAAAATGTGTGTTTGGCATTAAAAAAAGTTTTCCTTTTTAGATGAAACTGTAATGAATATATTCATATGTCACCAAATAATTGATTAAAATACTGTTTTGCAATGAAGGTCGGCAGTAACTTCAACAGCACTATCTGGGGAAGCACCATGGTGTAGCCGGGTGACAGCTATCTTCAGTCATCCTCTGTCCACATTGACTTCAATACAAAACCTTTTGAAGGCCCCACCCCTTTCCATAGACAAACATGGTAATTATGACCACTTCCGGAGGACGTCCTCCAACCAATCAAAACTTTTGCAGTTTAAACTGACATGTTGTCCATCCAATCATAGAATTTTGGATCAGAGAATGAACCTAGTGAGTTGTTTTGGGATTGTGCCACAGAGCATTATGGGGGTTCTACTAAACAAAAAACCCAGTTCATTCTCTGGGATACACGGTGCAAATTAAAAAGCGAGGGTCGATCTCTTGCCTGCGATCAGTTTCCTGAAGAAGGATGAAAAGGTGAAGGCGTTCAATACCAACTGGAATCAAAAGTATAACGTTAGCTGCTAAACAAGAAGTCTTCCATCAACCCACCTTTATTGCTTTGCTGAGCCTTGGGTACAGCGACCTGAAGAACATCGATCGTTCCGCAGGCAGCATATAAATGCCCACATCAGATTCAAGTTTTTGGGTAAAAACTGCATCGATCATGACGAAGGTCTGCATATTCAAACTGTGCGACACAACGAGAAAGTTAGAAGAAACAGGGATGTTCTCAAGCGGTTTATCAACACCACTGCGTTTTTTGGGGCCTGAAAGCTTTTAGAGGACACTACGAGAGGGAACGTTCCGCCGACAAGGGAAACTACAATGAGCTTGCAGAGGTAATTGCACGTAACTTTACTTGCTGAACATATCTATTTTTCAACTATCTTTTCTGGGATGTCGAAATCAATTACGAATGATTTTACAGCTTCCATCGCATTATCCATTAAAAGTTAGAGTAAAAAGAGGTTGATGCGTGGCATTTTTTCCGTGTGCGCTCAAGTAGGCTTTCCACTTTCCTCAGGTATTTATTTAACAAAGATGAGAACGCAAGCAAAAACTCATGATCTGACATTCTGTATGGGATGAAAACACGACAATTTTTTCAGTCTGATCAACTGTAGGTTACTAATAAGAGCAGATGTATACAGCCTATGTGCGCTGTCCATTTGGTCAGGGTAAACTAATTGGTAACATTATGCATTTATAGTCCATTTGTGTGTCAGGAGAAAATGTGAATGTGATCAAATTTGATTTATATTCAAAATTGTGCTGGCTAGGCTGTATACGTTTTCAATCCAAAATTATTTACTGGAATTAATCAATCAACATAATAGTGATGACATACATGAGCTCATAAAAAAAAGGCCTAGAATTGCATAGAACTGCATGATTGCAACATGCATAAAGCAAGCTCAGCCCTGTGAGTTGTATCGTCTATCAGTTGTTGTCTCTGTGTCTGTGAAGAGGAAATCCCCTTCCTAATCTAGTCTAAATATTATTAATGTGAACAAGTATAAGGTTGGTGCTGTTTGACAGGGTTTTCAGCCCTCCAGGATGAAAGGCCAGGAGTTTTTTTTCTTCAGTTTTTTAAAACCATGTGACGGGATTAGGAAAAACTGGTCCAATCATCGACCATATAAAACCTTTTTACAACTGATTAATCACTGTCATAGGGTCCAGAGTTTTCCTGGTTAGGTTACCAGATATGGAAAAACTCCAGGTCCCAGGGGAGAACCTGCCATTGTACTGTGACAGTAGTAGCTGTTTTGGCATTGTACTGTCTGACAGTAGTAGCCAGCAGTGGTGGAAAAGTACCCAATTGTCATACTTGAGTAAAAGTAAAGATACCTTAATAGAAAAGGATTGAAGTAAAAGTCACCCAGTAAAATACTACTTGAGTAAAAGTCTAAAAGTATTTGGTTTTAAATATACTTAAGTATCAAAAGTAAAATGTGAAATAATTTCAAACCAGACTGCATGATATTTATGATTAAATAAAAAGGAAACTCATAGCCAGGGGGACACTCCAACACTCAGACACAATTTACAAATGAAGCATTTGTGTTTAGTGAGTCAACCAGATCAGATGCAGTAGGGATGACCAGGGTTGTTCTCTGTTTAGTGAGTCAACCAGATCAGATGCAGTAGGGATGACCAGGGTTGTTCTCTGTTTAGTGAGTCCACCAGATCAGATGCAGTAGGGATGACCAGGGTTGTTCTCTGTTTAGTGAGTCAACCAGATCAGATGCAGTAG
Organism: Oncorhynchus clarkii lewisi; assembly: GCF_045791955.1. Classification (NCBI taxonomy): domain Eukaryota; kingdom Metazoa; phylum Chordata; class Actinopteri; order Salmoniformes; family Salmonidae; genus Oncorhynchus; species Oncorhynchus clarkii. The sequence goes on from NC_092153.1 coordinate 77,426,637, forward strand.
GGATGACCAGGGTTGTTCTCTGTTTAGTGAGTCAACCAGATCAGATGCAGTAGGGATGACCAGGGTTGTTCTCTGTTTAGTGAGTCAACAAGATCAGATGCAGTAGGGATGACCAGGGTTGTTCTCTGTTTAGTGAGTCAACCAGATCAGATGCAGTAGGGATGACCAGGGTTGTTCTCTGTTTAGTGAGTCAACCAGATCAGATGCAGTAGGGATGACCAGGGTTGTTCTCTGTTTAGTGAGTCAACCAGATCAGATGCAGTAGGGATGACCAGGGTTGTTCTCTGTTTAGTGAGTCCTCCAGATCAGATGCAGTAGGGATGACCAGGGTTGTTCTCTGTTTAGTGAGTCAACCAGATCAGATGCAGTAGGGATGACCAGGGTTGTTCTCTGTTTAGTGAGTCCACCAGATCAGATGCAGTAGGGATGACCAGGGTTGTTCTCTGTTTAGTGAGTCCACCAGATCAGATGCAGTAGGGATGACCAGGGTTGTTCTCTGTTTAGTGAGTCAACAAGATCAGATGCAGTAGGGATGACCAGGGATGTTCTCTGTTTAGTGAGTCTGCCAGATCAGATGCAGTAGGGATGACCAGGGATGTTCTCTGTTTAGTGAGTCTGCCAGATCAGATGCAGTAGGGATGACCAGGGTTGTTCTCTGTTTAGTGAGTCAACCAGATCAGATGCAGTAGGGATGACCAGGGATGTTCTCTGTTTAGTGAGTCTGCCAGATCAGATGCAGTAGGGATGACCAGGGTTGTTCTCTGTTTAGTGAGTCAACAAGATCAGATGCAGTAGGGATGACCAGGGATGTTCTCTGTTTAGTGAGTCTGCCAGATCAGATGCAGTAGGGATGACCAGGGTTGTTCTCTGTTTAGTGAGTCCCCCAGATCAGAGTCAGTAGGGATGACCAGGGTTGTTCTCTGTTTAGTGAGTCTGCCAGATCAGATGCAGTAGGGATGACCAGGGTTGTTCTCTGTTTAGTGAGTCTGCCAGATCAGATGCAGTAGGGTTGACCAGGGTTGTTCTCTGTTTAGTGAGTCAACCAGATCAGATGCAGTAGGGATGACCAGGGTTGTTCTCTGTTTAGTGAGTCCTCCAGATCAGATGCAGTAGGGATGACCAGGGTTGTTCTCTGTTTAGTGAGTCTGCCAGATCAGATGCAGTAGGGATGACCAGGGTTGTTCTCTGTTTAGTGAGTCTGCCAGATCAGATGCAGTAGGGATGACCAGGGTTGTTCTCTGTTTAGTGAGTCCACCAGATCAGATGCAGTAGGGATGACCAGGGTTGTTCTCTGTTTAGTGAGTCTGCCAGATCAGATGCAGTAGGGATGACCAGGGTTGTTCTCTGTTTAGTGAGTCCACCAGATCAGATGCAGTAGGGATGACCAGGGTTGTTCTCTGTTTAGTGAGTCCACCAGATCAGATGCAGTAGGGATGACCAGGGTTGTTCTCTGTTTAGTGAGTCCACCAGATCAGATGCAGTAGGGATGACCAGGGTTGTTCTCTGTTTAGTGAGTCCACCAGATCAGATGCAGTAGGGATGACCAGGGTTGTTCTCTGTTTAGTGAGTCCACCAGATCAGATGCAGTAGGGATGACCAGGGTTGTTCTCTGTTTAGTGAGTCCACCAGATCAGATGCAGTAGGGATGACCAGGGTTGTTCTCTGTTTAGTGAGTCCACCAGATCAGATGCAGTAGGGATGACCAGGGTTGTTCTCTGTTTAGTGAGTCCACCAGATCAGATGCAGTAGGGATGACCAGGGTTGTTCTCTGTTTAGTGAGTCCACCAGATCAGATGCAGTAGGGATGACCAGGGTTGTTCTCTGTTTAGTGAGTCAACAAGATCAGATGCAGTAGGGATGACCAGGGTTGTTCTCTGTTTAGTGAGTCAACAAGATCAGATGCAGTAGGGATGACCAGGGTTGTTCTCTGTTTAGTGAGTCAACCAGATCAGATGCAGTAGGGATGACCAGGGTTGTTCTCTTGATAAGAATGAATTGGACCATTTTACATTCAAAATGTAACGAGTACTTTTGGGTGTCATGGGAAAATGTATGGAGTAAAAAGTGCATTATTTTCTGTAGGAATGTAGTGAAGTAAAAGTTATCAAAAATATAAATTGTAAAGTATTTTTACTTAAGTACTTTACACCACTGGTAGCCAGTTCTGTCATCGTAGTCTCTGACACTACTAGCCAGTTCTGTCATGTCCTTCCTGAAGAGGATTAATAGATACGCCCTAACAAGTGGATGATTCAGTAGGCGACAGTTAAAAACATAAGTCCCTGTGTGGCTGACACACAGACAAACAGGTGGGTTAAGCAGCACTACTGTACTCACCTGATGATATCCAACACTCCCTTCAGCACCATAGCCAGTTCACACACCTGGAATGATGACAAGCAGACAGAGTGTATCGTTCCTAAGTTACTAGTAGGACATGTCATAGAAATAGAATCTATACTGAACAAAAATATAAACACAACGTGTAAAGTGTTGGTTTCATGAGCTGAAATAAAAGATCCCACAATTTACATGGATGTCAAATTGGTTTACATCCCTGTTTGTGAGCAATTCTCCTTCGCCAAGATAATCCATCCACCTGACAGGTGTGGCATATCAATAAGCTGATTAAATAGCATGATCATTACACAGGTACACCTTGTGCTGGAGACAATAAAAGCCACTGTAAAATGTGCCGTTTTGTCACACAACACAATGTCACAGATGTCTCAAGTTTTGAGGGATCGTGCAATTGGCATGCTGACTGCAGGACTGTCCACCAGAGTTGTTGCCAGAAAATTTAATGTTCATTTCTCTGCCATAAGCCACTGCCAAGGTCGTTTTAGAGAATTTGGAAGTATGTCCAACCGGCCCTACAACTGCAGACCACGTGTAACCACGCCAATCCAGGACCTCCACATCTTCAAAGTGGAAGGCATGTTGTGTAAATCAAATGTCACAAACCCCCCAAAAATCCATTTTATTTCCAGGTTGTAAGGCAACAAAATAGGAAAAATGACAAGGGGGTGAATACTTCCGCAAGCCACTGAAGTTAGGGACCATCAGTAAATTACACAATGTACATGGTACAATATTTTTTTTATGTCAATAACTCCAAATTGAAAAACTTAGACTTAAAAACCTTAAGCCAACTATAAATTGTAGAAATGTATATACAAATATTGAAAGCATTTAATGAGACAACTAAAAGGTGTGCAACATGAAAATACTGTCCAATTTCCATTGTGTAATTTATTGATGGTCCCTAACTTGCCCCGGAGCTAGGCAAACCCACTCTACCACGGTTGCACACCAACTGGCTGAAGCTAATTATTTTGCTAACTCTTCCCTCCTGCGAACACACACACACACAGACACACACAGACACACACACACACACACACACACACACACACACACACACACACACACACACACATCAAACCACACCCTGAAACCAACTCACTTTTAAATTCAGTCATGGCCGCTACTACTTCTTAATGAACCAAATCTAAAACGAGACCAAATCAGGAAGTATAGTCGTCCTTTTAAGCAAAAACTGAAACTTAAAGTGATACTTGGGGGATTTTCACAATTAAGCCCTTTATCTACTTCCCCAGAGTCAGATGAACACATGGATACCAGTTTTATGTCTCTGCATGCAGTTTGAAGGAAGTTGCTAACTAGGTTTAACGGAATGAATGATGATTGGCTGTGTCGAATACCCATTCTAACCGCACTAACTGTACTATTTGTGATGTGAATTGAGTATATAGTATGCTTATTGGTCATAGTATGGGACAATAAGGCTATTTGTATTTTTTAAGAACTGGTTCAATAATCATTTTTTATTTATTTTAATTTTATTTCACCTTTATTTAACCAGGTAGGCAAGTTGAGAACAAGTTCTCATTTACAATTGGGACCTGGCCAAGATAAAGCAAAGCAGTTCAACACATACAACAACACAGAGTTACAAAAATATACAGTCAATAATACAGTAGAAAAATAAGTCTATATACGATGTGAGCAAATGAGGTGAGATAAGGGAGGTAAAGGCAAAAAAAAGGCCATGGTGGCGAAGTAAATACAATATAGCAAGTAAAACACTGGAATGGTTGATTTGCAATGGGAGAATGTGCAAAGTAGAAATAAAAATAACGGGGTGCAAAGGAGCAAAATAAATAAATACAGTAGGGGAAGAGGTAGTAGTTTGGGCTAATTATAGATGGGCTATGTACAGGTGCAGTAATCTGTGAGCTACTCTTGACAGCTGGTGCTTAAAGCTAGTGAGGGAGATGTGTTTCCAGTTTCAGAGATTTTTGTAGTTCGTTCCAGTCATTGGCAGCAGAGAACTGGAAGGAGAGGCGGCCAAAGGAGGAATTGTTTTTGGGGGTGACCAGAGAGATATACCTGCTGGAGCGCGTGCTACAGGTGGGTGCTGCTATGGTAACCAGCAAGTTGAGATAAGGGGGGGCTTTACCTAGCAGGGTCTTGTAGATGACCTGGAGCCAGTGGGTTTGGCAACGAGTATGAAGCGAGGGCCAGGCAACGAGAGCGTACAGGTCGCAGTGGTGGGTAGTATATGGGGCTTTGGTGACAAAACGGATGGCACTGTGATAGACTGCATCCAATTTATTGAGTAGGGTGTTGGAGGCTATTTTGTAAATGACATCGCCGAAGTAGAGGATCGGTAGGATGGTCAGTTTTACGAGAGTATGTTTGGCAGCATGAGTGAAGGATGCTTTGTTGCAAAATAGGAAGCCAATTCTAGATTTAACTTTGGATTGGAGATGTTTGATGTGAGTCTGGAAGGAGAGTTTACAGTCTAACCAGACACCTAGGTATTTGTAGTTGTCCACATATTCTAAGTCAGAACCGTCCAGAGTAGTGATGCTGGACGGGTGGGCAGGTGCAGGCAGCGATCGGTTGAAGAGCATGTATTTAGTTTTACTTGTATTTAAGAGCAGTTGGAGGCCACGGAAGGAGAGTTGTATGGCATTAAAGCTCGTCTGGAGGGTTGTTAACACAGTGTCCAAAGAAGGGCCAGAAGTATACAGAATGGTCGTCTGCGTAGAAGTGTATCATAGACTCACCAGCATCAAATTACTGGTATAAGAACACTCCATCTAGCCCTTGTCTCCACCAATACAATGCTTAAATATATGTGGGTAGTAGTGAATGAGTGTACACTTCAGACTATATAATAAATTATTGGGATGCACATGAGAACAGTAGGATACAAATGGATACAAATGGACATGAGATGACAGGAGGAACTCAGTGAAAATACAAATGAAGAAATGTCAAAAGTGTACAGCCATTCTTAGCTAGCAAGAACTACAACTAGAAAAGGGTCATTTTCCTGAAGGAAAATTGGTGAGAAGTAAAATCAAGATGTCATTAGTGAGGGAGTGAGGGCTCACGTTCCATCTCCTCTATGGCACCTTCACCACCCCAATATGGGAGGCCAAGAGCCCCAGCACTGCTGCCTGGTTATCTGGATGGACAACCGTGACAGGCTCAAACGTGCAGAGGTTATCTGGATGGACGAACACAGACATGTAGAGGTTCTTTGGATGGAAGAACACGACAGGCACAGACATGGAGGTTATCTGGCTGGATGACAACGACAGGCACAGACATGCGGGGGTGTGTGCATCATGATTAACGACTCATGGTTTAATCATAAGAACATACAGGAACTCAAGTCCTTCTGTTCACCTGACCAAGAATTGCTTACAATCAAATGCCGACCACATTATCGCCTAAGAGAATTCTCTTCGATTACAGGCACAGCTGTGTATATCCCCCCCAAGCAGATACCTCGACGGCCCTCAAGGAAAATCACTGGACTCTATGTAAACTGGAAACCATACAGTGCCTTGCGAAAGTATTCGGCCCCCTTGAACTTTGTGACCTTTTGCCACATTTCAGGCTTCAAACATAAAGATATAAAACTGTATTTTTTTTGTGAAGAATCAACAACAAGTGGGACACAATCATGAAGTGGAACGACATTTATTGGATATTTCAAACTTTTTTAACAAATCAAAAACTGAAAAATTGGGCGTGCAAAATTATTCAGCCCTTTTACTTTCAGTGCAGCAAACTCTATCCAGAAGTTCAGTGAGGATCTCTGAATGATCCAATGTTGACCTAAATGACTAATGATGATAAATACAATCCACCTGTGTGTAATCAAGTCTCCGTATAAATGCACCTGCACTGTGATAGTCTCAGAGGTCCGTTAAAAGCGCAGAGAGCATCATGAAGAACAAGGAACACACCAGGCAGGTCCGAGATACTGTTGTGAAGAAGTTTAAAGCCAGATTTGGATACAAAAAGATTTCCCAAGCTTTAAACATCCCAAGGAGCACTGTGCAAGCGATAATATTGGAATGGAAGGAGTATCAGACCACTGCAAATCTACCAAGACCTGGCCGTCCCTCTAAACTTTCAGCTCATACAAGGAGAAGACTGATCAGAGATGCAGCCAAGAGGCCCATGATCACTCTGGAAGAACTGCAGAGATCTACAGCTGAGGTGGGAGACTCTGTCCATAGGACAATAATAAGTCGTATATTGCACAAATCTGGCCTTTATGGAAGAGTGGCAAGAAGAAAGACATTTCTTAAAGATATCCATAAAAAGTGTCGTTTAAAGTTTGCCACAAGCCACCTGGGAGACACACCAAACGTGGAAGAAGGTGCTCTGGTCAGATGAAACCAAAATTGAACTTTTTGGCAACAATGCAAAACGTTATGTTTGGCGTAAAAGCAACACAGCTGAACACACCATCCCCACTGTCAAACATGGTGGTGGCAGCATCGTGGTTTGGGCCTGCTTTTCTTCAGCAGGGACAGGGAAGATGGTTAAAATTGATGGGAAGATGGATGGAGCCAAATACAGGACCATTCTGGAAGAAAACCTGATGGAGTCTGCAAAAGACCTGAGACTGGGACGGAGATTTGTCTTCCAACAAGACAATGATCCAAAACATAAAGCAAAATCTACAATGGAATGGTTCAAAAATAAACATATCCAGGTGTTAGAATGGCCAAGTCAAAGTCCAGACCTGAATCCAATCGAGAATCTGTGGAAAGAACTGAAAACTGCTGTTCACAAATGCTCTCCATCCAACCTCACTGAGCTCGAGCTGTTTTGCAAGGAGGAATGGGAAAAAATGTCAGTCTCTCGATGTGCAAAACTTATAGAGACATACCCCAAGCGACTTACAGCTGTAATCACAGCAAAAGGTGGCGCTACAAAGTATTAACTTAAGGGGGCTGAATAATTTTGCACGCCCAATTTTTCAGTTTTTGATTTGTTAAAAAAGTTTGAAATATCCAATAAATGTCGTTCCACTTCATGATTGTGTCCCACTTGTTGTTGATTCTTCACAAAAAAATACAGTTTTATATCTTTATGTTTGAAGCCTGAAATGTGGCAAAAGATCGCAAAGTTCAAGGGGGCCGAATACTTTCGCAAGGCACTGTATATCCTGAGGCTGCTTTTATTGTAGCTGGGGATTTTAACAAAGCGGTTTGACTGTAGCACTTGCGCGGGCAATACACTGGACCACTGCTATTCTAACTTCCGCATTGCATACAAGGCCCTCCCTTCGGCAAATCTGACCACGACCTCCATTTTGCTCCTACCGTCCTATAGGCAGAAACTCAAACAGGATGTACCAGTGACTAGAACCATTCAACACTGGTCTGACCAATCGGGATCCATGCTTTAAGATGATTTTGATCATGCGGATGGGGAAATGTTCCGGGAAGCCTCTAAGAAAAACATAAATGTATACGCTGATGCGGTGAGTGACTTTATAAGGAAGTGCATTGGAGAGGTTGTACCCACTGTGACTATTAAAACCTACCCTAACCAGAAACCATGGGGGTAGATGGCAGTATTCGCACAACACTGAAAGCGTGAACCACCGCATTCAACCATGGAAAGATGTCTGGGAATATGGCAGAATATAAACAGTGTAGTTCTTCTCTCCGCAAAGCAATCAAACAAGCAAATTGTCGGTATAGGGACAAAGTGGAGTTGCAATTCAACGGCTCAGATACGAGACGTATATGGCAGGGTCTACAGGCAATTACGGACTACAAAAAGAAAACCAGCTCGTGGACGCTGACATCTTGCTTCCAGACAAACTAAACACCTTCTTTGCCACCGACACGGCCCGCTACCAAGGACTGCAGGCCCCCTCTCCTTCTTCGTGGCCGACGAGAATAAGACATTTAAACGTGTTAACCCTCGCAAGGCTGCTGGCCCAGACGGCATCCCTAGCCGTGTCCTCAGAGCATGCGCAGACCTGGCTGGTGTGTTTATGGACATATTCAATTGCACCCTATCCCAGTCTACTGTCCCCACATGCTTCAAGATGGCCACCATTGTTCCTGTACCAAGAATAGCACTAATTTCTGTCATCCTGAAGTGCTTTGAGAGGCTAGTTAGGACCATATCACCTCCACCTTACCAGCCACCCTAGACCGACTCCAGTTTGCATACCGCCCCAACAGTTCCATAAATGATGCAATCGCCATCAGACTGCACACTGCCCTATCCCATGACAAGAAGAATACCTATGTAAGAATGCTGTTCATTCACTACAGCTCAGCATTCAACACCTGTTGCATTTATGCACTGAAGGTAGGTGAGGAGTCAAACACAGGAGAGCAGGGATGTCAGTGGATGCAGGGATGTCAGTGTAGTGTATATTTTAAGTCCACAAACACGGTACAGTACAATAACCCCAAAACAAGGTGCAAAAACACAACGGATCTAACTATAATAACCACACGCAAAATACACTGAGGAAAGCCTCCATAAGCAACAAGAAAAATAATCCTGCACAAACCTAAGCGGGGAAACAGGGGTAAATATACACACAGAAATGAAAGCAAATGAAAACCAGGTGTGAAAGAACCAAAGACAAAACAAACGCAAAAGGAAAAATGGGCCGGTGATGGCTAGTAGGCCGGTGATGACTAGTAGGCCGGTGATGGCTAGTAGGCCGGTGATGACTAGTAGGCCGGTGATGACTAGTAGGCCGGTGATGACTAGTAGGCCGGTGATGGCTAGTAGGCCGACCGCCGAACACCGCCCGTACAAGGAGAGGAACCATCTTCGGTGGAAGTCGTGACAACACCATAGTACACTCCAAGCTCATCATTAAGCTTGAGGCCCTGGGTCTCAACCCCGCCCTGTGCAATTGGGTCCTGGACTTCCTGATGGGCCACCCCCAGGTGATGAAGGTAGGAAACAATATCTCCACTTCACTGATCCTAAACGCTGGGGCCCCACAAGCGTGCGTGCTCAGCCCCCTCCTGTACTCCCTGTTCACCCATGACTTTAAGACCATGCACGCCTCCCACTCAATCATCAGACGACACAACAGTAGTTGGCTTGATTACCAACAATGACGAGACAGGGAGGAGGTGATGGCACTCGGAGTGTGGTTTCAGGAAAATAACCTCTAACTCAACATCAACAAAACAAAGGAGATGATCATGGACTTCAGGAAACAGCAGAGGGAGCACCCCCTATCCACATCGTTGGGATAGTCGTTGAGAAGGTGGAAAGTTTTAAGTTCACTGAACTTAAAACTGAAATGGTCCACCCACACAGACAGAAGGCTATCCAGAAGGCGAGGTCAGTATCCAGTATCACACTATCCAGAAGGCGAGGTCAGTACAGGTGCATCAAAGCTGGGACCGGGAGACTGAAAAACAGCCTCTATCTCAAGGCCATCAGACTGTTAAACAGCCATCACTAACACAGAGAGGCTGCTGCCTCCATACAGACTCAAATCATTAGACACTTTAATAAATGGATCACTAGTCACTTTAAATTGTGCCACTTTAATAGTGTTTACATATATTACATTACTCATCTCATATGTACAGTGGGGAGAACAAGTATTTGATACACTGCAGATTTGACAGGTTTTCCCACTTACAAAGCATGTAGAGGTCTGTAATTTTTATCATAGGTACACTTCAACTGTGAGAGACGGAATCTAAAACAAAAATCACATTGAATGATTTTTACATTGTATGATAATTTGCGTTTTATTGCATGACATAAGTATTTGATCACCTACCAACCAGTAAGAATTCCGGCTCTCACAGACCTGTTAGTTTTTATTTAAGAATCCCTCCTGTTCTCCACTCATTACCTGTATTAACTGCACCTGTTTGAACTCGTTACCTGTATAAAAGACACCTGTCCAAACACTCAATCAAACAGACTCCAACCTCTCCACAACAGCCAAAACCAGAGAGCTGAGTATGGACATCAGGGATAGAATTGTAGACCTGCACAAGGCTGGGATGGCCTATAGGACAATAGGCAAGAACTACAAGCACAAGCATTTCACTACACTAGCATTAACATCTGCTAACCATGTGTAAGTGACCAATAAAATGTGAACGAACACGACAGGCACAGACATGAGTTTATCCTTATGGCAACAGGGCAGTCATGTCATTTTGTCCACCAGTCTCACGGTAATTTACCATTAATTAACATAAACATATTTACAAGCCACAGATGCAGACCTTTGGAACATCTACATTTTATCAAGTCAAATGAATCCATTCAATATAGCATATACACCATCAAAAATAAATCTAGAACACAATAGCATGTCCTGAGTCTTCCTCATGTTAGGCCCTGACCTGGCTATGCCATATGTCTGTGGGCTACACTAGTTCATTTAGCAGAAACGATTTGCTTAGATTTGGCATTATTTTATAGTAAGAATAATACAATTGAACATACCGTAGGTGAATAAAATAGAAAGGATATTGTCAGAGGGAGTGCTGTGTTGAGCGGTGAACAAAGGGATCATTTTAAACAGGTCCTCCTATATGCTTTATATAGAGGTATTTATGCAACATTAGTTGTTATACAAACCTTAGAATGTTTTAGAAATCAGAACATATAGCCCCAGGCTGCATGAGGCGACTTTAACGATGATTCGGAAAAAAGTTGCATGAAAAAAATGCATTCTGCCGTTTCTCCCACAGGCTGCACACCCAGTCTCTCTTTGACAAGCACTTGATCATATTACTGTCAGTCTATTCTCAGTTTAATCTAGTCTTTACAGATAGGCCACAGCACTAATATGACTGCAGACACTAGCCGTCATTCACAAGTGATAATATTGTCACTCATCAGACTATTCTCAGTTTAATCTCGTCTTTACATATAGGCTATGGTATTAATATTTGTGGAATTATTTATTTATTTAGGCCCACAAAAAAAGTCATCTTTAGCCTGCACTGGAACAGAGAATGGAGTAAGCACTTCCTGTGGTCAAATGTTCATCTGCCAGATAGGCTGCTCCGGTTGTAAAGCGAATTAATGCGCTTCATTTCAACATTTGATCAATAAATATAACAGCAAGAGAAAGCTGGGATCCTCTTCAACATAGTGGCCAGTTTTCACACGCGATTGTGCAAATGACTGGGCTTCTCTAAGCACTCTAGCCTATTGTAGGCTATAGCCTATAGGCTACCCTTAAGAATAATTTGGCCACTTTGTGATAAAAACATTAGAACATGAAGGCCAATGTATGACATGATGCCTGCCACTATGATTTGAAAAAGTTGTAAAAAAAAATGCATGTGCTGTTTCTTGCCTTAGACTGCAGACACTAGGCATCATGTACAAGTGCTAATATTGTCCCCCATCAGACTATATTCTCAGTTTAATCTTGTTATGCATATTACGTAATAGATGTGTTAAATTCGTTTTGGTTTAGAATGAGCCATCAAGCACCTGTCAGAACAGGTGCAGGGGAGGGGGAAAAAATACCCATAATCCATATGTACTTAAATAGCAAATGGAGGGCGTGGTTCATTTAAATGCCAGCCAGGTAGGCTACTCCGGTTGTAAAGTGAGGCCATCAAAACTCTGTTTTCTCATGCAATTAGCCTATACAAGTGTTGGCTTATAGAAACTCTTATTTCAATCCACGCATCAACCAGCTATGAGGAGCTGGCTATCGCTGCACAACAGGTTTTATTTTATTTTATTAGGATCCTCATTAGCTGATGCCAGTGGCAACAGCTAGTCTTACTGGGGTTCGACATGTAAGGAAAAGCAGCCAACAAGTGCTCACCATATGTGGGAACTCCTTCAAGACTGTTGCAAAAGCATTCCTCATGAAGCTGGTTGAGAGAATGCCGAAAGTGTGAAAACCTGTCATCAAGGCAAAGGATGGTGTGACGACGTGCGCTGAGAGTCGGGAAGCAAGTTCAGGGAGTGAGAGTTTTAATAAATATACGGAACGTAATACAAAACAAGAACCTCAAACAGCACACAGACAAGAAACAGAAACAATGACGCCTGGGAAAGGGACCAAAGGGAGTGACATATATAGGGAAGGTAATCAGGGACGTGATGGAGTCCAGGTGAGTTTGACGACACGCAGGTGTGTGTAACGATGGTGACAGGTGTGCGCCATATCGAGCACCCTGGTGACCTAGAGGCCGGAGGGAGCACACGTGACAGGTGGCTACTTTGAAGAATCTCAAATGTAAAAAATAAATTTTAAAAATGTACTACATGATTCCATATGTGTTATTTCAGAGTTTTGACGTCTTCACTATTATCGTACAATGTAGAAAATAGTACAAATAAAGAAAAACCCTGGAATGAGTGAGTAGGTGTGTCCAAACTTTTTGACTGGTACTGTATATCCCTGTAATATCATTCCTACATGACCCCAACCCTCAATATCCCTGTAATATTACTTATTGTAGATTACCATTGCTTTTGGGCAACCAGTAATACACATTGGATAGCGCCACTCTTCTGGATGGATTCAGCAAGCTTCTCACCATTCAGCAAGCTTCTCACCATCCTGAGGAAGAGGAAGACGGGGAAACATTTAATAATGACGACATGTATTGTATTTGTATTTATTATGATCCCCATTAGTTCCTGCCAAGGCTTCAGCTACTCTTCCTGGGGTCCAAGAACAATTAAATATACACTTCTCAAAAAAATAAAGGGAACACTAAAATAACACATCCTAGATCTGAATGAATGAAATATTCTTATTAAATATTTTTTCTTTACATAGTTAAATGTGCTGACAACAAAATCACACAAAAATTATCAATGGAAATGAAATTTATCAACCCATGGAGGTCTGGATTTGGAGTCACACTCAAAATTAAAGTGGAAAACCACACTACAGGCTGATCCAACTTTGATGTAATGTCCTTAAAACAAGTCAAAATGAGGCTCAGTAGTGTGTGTGGCCTCCACGTGCCTGTATGACCTCCCTACAACGCCTGGGCATGCTCCTGATGAGGTGGCGGATGGTCTCCTGAGGGATCTCCTCCCAGACCTGGACGAAAGCATCCACCAACTCCTGGACAGTCTGTGGTGCAACGTGGTGTTGGTGGATGGAGCGAGACATGATGTCCCAGATGTGCTCAATTGGATTCAGGTCTGGAGAACGGGCGGGCCAGTCCATAGCATCAATGCCTTCCTCTTGCAGGAACTGCTGACACACTCTAGCCACATGAGGTCTAGCATTGTCTTGCATTAGGAGGAACCCAGGGCCAACTGCACCAGCATATGGTCTCACAAGGGGTCTGAGGATCTCATCTCGGTACCTAATGGCAGTCAGGCTACCTCTGGCGAGCACATGGAGGGCTGTGCGGCCCCATACACATTTGTGGCCTGCTGGAGGCCATTTTGCAGATCTCTGGCAGTGCTCCTACTGCTCCTCCTTGCACAAAGGCGGAGGTAGCGGTCCTGCTGCTGGGTTGTTGCCCTCCTACGGCCTCCTGCACGTCTCCTGATGTACTGGCCTGTCTCCTGGTAGCGCCTCCATGCTCTGGACACTACGCTGACAGACACAGCAAACCTTCTTGCCACATCTCGCATTGATGTGCCATCCTGGATGAGCTGCACTACCTGAGCCACTTGTGTGGGTTGTAGACTCCGTCTCATGCTACCACTAGAGTGAAAGCACCACCAGCATTCAAAAGTGACCAAAACATCCGCCAGGAAGCATAGGAACTGAGAAGTGGTCTGTGATCCCCACCTGCAGAACCACTTCATTATTGGGGATGTCTTGCTAAATGCCTATAATTTCCACCTGTTGTCTATTCCATTTGCACAACAGCATGTGAAATGTATTGTCAATCAGCGTTGGATTTCATAGAAGTGTGATTGACTTGGAGTTACATTGTGTTGTTAAAGTGTTCCCTTTATTTTTTTGAGCAGTGTATTATAAATGACCAGCTAGATCTACTGTCTCTATTATATTATGACAGACCAGCTAGATCTTCTGTCTCTATTATATTAGGACAGACCAGCTATATTTACTGTCTCTATTATATTATGACAGACCAGCTAGATCTACTGTCCCTATTATATTATGACAGACCAGCTAGGTCTACCCTCTCTATTGTAATATGATAGACCAGCTAGATCTAATGGCTCTATTATATTAGGACAGACCAGCTATATTTACTGTCTCTATTATATTATGACAGACCAGCTAGATCTACTGTCCCTATTATATTATGACAGACCAGCTAGGTCTACCCTCTCTATTGTAATATGATAGACCAGCTAGATCTAATGGCTCTATTATATTATGAATGACCAGCTAGATCTACTGTCTCTATTATATTATGACAGACCAGCTAGATCTACTGTCTCTATTATATTATGACAGACCAGCTAGGTCTACCATTTCTATTGTAATATGATAGACCAGCAATATCTACTGTCTCTATTTTATTACGACAGACCAGCTAGATCTTCTGTCTCTATTATATTATGAGAGACCAGCTAGATCTACTGTCTCTATTATATTAGGACAGACCAGCTAGATCTTCTGTCTCTATTATATTAGGACAGACCAGCTATATTTACTGTCTCTATTATATTATGACAGACCAGCTAGATCTACTGTCTCTATTATATTATGACAGACCAGCTAGATCTTCTGTTTCTATTATATTATGACAGACCAGCTAGATCTTCTGTCTCTATTATATTATGACAGACCAGCTAGGTCTACCCTCTCTATTGTAATATGACAGACCAGCTAGATCTACTGTCTCTATTATATTATGACAGACCAGCTAGATCTACTGTCTCTATTATATTATGACAGACCAGCTAGGTCTACCCTCTCTATTGTAATATGACAGACCAGCTAGATCTACTGTCTCTATTATATTATGACAGACCAGCTAGATCTACTGTCTCTATTATATTATGACATACCAGCTAGATATACTGTCTCTATTATATTATGACAGACCAGCTAGATCTTCTGTTTCTATTATATTATGACAGACCAGATAGATCTTCTGTCCCTATTATATTAGGACAGACCAGCTATATTTACTGTCTCTATTATATTATGACAGACCAGCTAGATCTACTGTCCCTATTATATTATGACAGACCAGCTAGGTCTACCCTCTCTATTGTAATATGACAGACCAGCTAGATCTACTGTCTCTATTATATTATGACAGACCAGCTAGATCTACTGTCTCTATATAATATGACAGACCAGCTAGATCTACTGTCTAAATTATATTATGACAGACCAGCTAGATCTACTGTCTCTATTATGTTAGGACAGACCAGCTATATTTACTGTCTCTATTATATTATGACAGACCAGCTAGATCTACTGTCTCTATTATATTATGACAGACCAGCTAGATCTACCCTCTCTATTGTAATATGATAGACCAGCAAGATCTACTGTCTCTATTATATTATGACAGACCAGCTAGATCTACCCTCTCTATTGTAATATGATAGACCAGCTTGATCTACTGTCTCTATTATATTATGACAGACCAGCTAGATCTTCTGTCTCTATTATATTAGGACAGACCAGCTATATTTACTGTCTCTATTATATTATGACAGACCAGCTAGATCTACTGTCCCTATTATATTATGACAGACCAGCTAGGTCTACCCTCTCTATTGTAATATGATAGACCAGCTAGATCTAATGGCTCTATTATATTATGAATGACCAGCTAGATCTACTGTCTCTATTATATTATGACAGACCAGCTAGATCTATTGTCTCTATTATATTATGACAGACCAGCTAGGTCTACCATTTATATTGTAATATGATAGACCAGCAATATCTACTGTCTCTATTTTATTACGACAGACCAGCTAGATCTTCTGTCTCTATTATATTATGACAGACCAGCTAGATCTACTGTCTCTATTATATTAGGACAGACCAGCTAGATCTTCTGTCTCTATTATATTAGGACAGACCAGCTATATTTACTGTCTCTATTATATTATGACAGACCAGCTAGATCTACTGTCTCTATTATATTATGACAGACCAGCTAGATCTTCTGTTTCTATTATATTATGACAGACCAGCTAGATCTTCTGTCTCTATTATATTATGACAGACCAGCTAGGTCTACCCTCTCTATTGTAATATGACAGACCAGCTAGATCTACTGTCTCTATTATATTATGACAGACCAGCTAGATCTACTGTCTCTATTATATTATGACAGACCAGCTAGGTCTACCCTCTCTATTGTAATATGACAGACCAGCTAGATCTACTGTCTCTATTATATTATGACAGACCAGCTAGATCTACTGTCTCTATTATATTATGACATACCAGCTAGATATACTGTCTCTATTATATTTTGACAGACCAGCTAGATCTTCTGTTTCTATTATATTATGACAGACCAGCTAGATCTTCTGTCCCTATTATATTAGGAGAGACCAGCTATATTTACTGTCTCTATTATATTATGACAGACCAGCTAGATCTACTGTCCCTATTATATTATGACAGACCAGCTAGGTCTACCCTCTCTATTGTAATATGACAGACCAGCTAGATCTACTGTCTCTATTATATTATGACAGACCAGCTAGATCTACTGTCTCTATATAATATGACAGACCAGCTAGATCTACTGTCTAAATTATATTATGACAGACCAGCTAGATCTACTGTCTCTATTATGTTAGGACAGACCAGCTATATTTACTGTCTCTATTATATTATGACAGACCAGCTAGATCTACTGTCTCTATTATATTATGACAGACCAGCTAGATCTACCCTCTCTATTGTAATATGATAGACCAGCAAGATCTACTGTCTCTATTATATTATGACAGACCAGCTAGATCTACCCTCTCTATTGTAATATGATAGACCAGCTTGATCTACTGTCTCTATTATATTATGATAAACCAGCTAGATCTACTGTCTCTATTATATTATGACAGACCAGCTAGATCTACTGTCTCTATTATGTTAGGACAGGCCAGCTAGATCTACCCTCTCTATTGTAATATGATAGACCAGCTTGATCTACTGTTTCTATTATATTATGACAGACCAGCTAGATCTACTGTCTCTATTATATTATGACAGACCAGCAAGATCTACTGTCTATATTATATGATGCGATACCAGCTACATCTACTGTCTCTAATATATTATGACTGACCAGCTAGATCTACCCTCTCTATTGTTATATGATAGACCAGCTAGATCTACTGTCTCTCTTCTATTATGACAGACCAGCTAGATCTACTGTCTCTATTATATTATGACAGACCAGCTAGATCTACTGTCTCTATTATATTATGACAGACCAGCTAGATATACTGTCTCTATTATATTATGCCAAACCAGCTACATCTACAGTCTCTAATATATTATGACAGACCAGCTAGGTCTACCCTTTCTATTATGATATTATAGACCAGCTAGATCTAATGTCTCTATTATTTTATGACAGACCAGCTAGATCTAATGTCTTTATTAAATTATGACAGACCAGCTTGATCAACTGTCTCAATTATATTACGACAGACCAGCTAGATCTCCTGTCTCTATTAAATGATGACAGACCAGCTAGATCTACTGTCTCTATTATATTATGACAAACCAGCTAGATCTACTGTCTCAAGTATATTATGAGAGAACAGCTAGGTCTACCCTCTCTATTGTAATATGACAGACCATCTAGATCTACTGTCTCTATTATATTATGACAGACCAGCTACGTCTACTGTCTCTATTATATTATGACAGACCAGCTAGATCTTCTGTTTCTATTATATTATGACAGACCAGCTAGATCTCCTGTCCCTACTTTATTAGGACAGACCAGCTATATTTACTGCCTCTATTATATTATGACAGACCAGCTAGATCTTTTGTTTCTATTATATTATGACAGACCAGCTAGATCCACTGTCACTATTATATTTTGACAGACCAGCTAGATCTACTGTCTCTATTATATTATAACAGACCAGCTACATCTTCTGTTTCTATTATATTATGACAGACCAGCTAGATCTTCTGTCTCTATTATATTATGACAGACCAGCTAGGTCTACCCTCTCAATTGTAATATGACAGACCAGGTGGATCTACTGTCTCTATTATATTATGACAGACCAGCTAGATCTACTGTCTCTATTATATTATGACAGACCAGCTAGATCTACTGTCTCTATTATATTAGGACAGACCAGCTATATTTACTGTCTCTATTATATTAACAGACCAGCTAGATCTACTGTCATCTATTATATTATCACAGACCAGCTAGATCTACCCTCTCTATTGTAATATGATAGACCAGCAAGATCTACTGTCTCTATTATATTAAGACAGACCAGCTAGATCTAGCTTCTCTATTGTAATATGATAGACCAGCTTGATCTACTGTCTCTATTGTATTATGACAAACCAGCTAGATCTACTGTCTCTATTATATTATGACAGACCAGCTAGATCTACTGTCTCTATTATATTATGACAGACCAGCTAGATCTACTGTCTCTATTATATTATGACAGACCAGCTAGATCTACCCTCTCTATTGTAATATGATAGACCAGCTTGATCTAATGTTTCTATAATTTTATGACAGACCAGCTTAGATCTACTGTCTATATTACATTATGACAGACCAGCTAGATCTACTGTCTCTATTATATTATGACAGACCAGCTAGATCTACTGTCCCTATTATATTATGACGGACCAGCTAGGTCTACCCTCTCTATTGTAATATGATAGACCAGCTAGATCTAATGGCTCTATTATATTACGAATTACCAGCTAGATCTACTGTCTCTATTATATTATGACAGACCAGCTAGAACTACTGTCTATATTATATTATGACAGACCAGCTAGGTCTACCATTTCTATTGTAATATGATAGACCAGCAATATCTACTGTCTCTATTTTATTACGACAGACCAGCTAGATCTTCTGTATCTATTATATTATGACATTCCAGCTAGATCTACTGTCTCTATTATATTAGGACAGACCAGCTAGATCTTCTGTCTCTATTATATTAGGACAGACCAGCTATATTTACTGTCTCTATTATATTATGACAGACCAGCTATATCTACTGTCCCTATTATATTATGACAGATCAGCTAGGTCTACCCTCTCTATTGTAATATGACAGACCAGCTAGATCTACTGTCTCTATTATATTATGACAGACAAGCTAGATCTACTGTCTCTATATAATATGACAGACCAGCTATATCTACTGTCTCTATTATATTATGACAGACCAGCTAGATCTACTGTCTCTATTATGTTAGGACAGACCAGCTATATTTACTGTCTCTATTATATTATGACAGACCAGCTAGATCTACTGTCTCCATTATATTATGACAGACCAGCTAGATCTACCCTCTCTACTGTAATATGATAGACCAGCTTGATCTACTGTTTCTATTATATTATGACAGGCCAGCTAGATCTACTGTCTCTATTACATTATGACAGACCAGCTAGATCTACTGTCTCTATTATATTATGACAGACCAGCTACATCTACAGTGTCTAATATATTATGACTGACCAGCTAGATCTACCCTCTCTATTGTTATATGATAGACCAGCTAGATCTACTGTCTCTCTTCTATTATGACAGACCAGCTAGATCTACTGTCTCTATTATATTATGACAGACCAGCTAGATCTACTGTCTCTATAATATTATGAAAGACCAGCTAGATATACTGTCTCTATTATATTATGCCAAACCAGCTACATCTACAGTCTCTAATATATTATGACAGACCAGCTAGGTCTACCCTTTCTATTGTAATATTATAGACCAGCTAGATCTAATGTCTCTATTACATTATGACAGACCAGCTAGATCTAATGTCTTTATTACATTATGACAGACGAGCTAGATCTATTGTCTTTATTACATTATGACAGACCAGCTAGATCTATTGTCTTTATTATATTATGAGAGACCAGCTAGGTCTACCCTCTCTATTGTAATATGACAGACCAGCTAGATCTACTGTCTCTATTTTATTATGACAGACCATCTAGATCTACTGTCTCTATTATATTATGACAGACCAGCTAGGTCTACTGTCTCTATTATATTATGACAGACCAGCTAGATCTTCTGTTTCTATTATATTATGACAGACCAGCTAGATCTTCTGTCCCTACTATATTAGGACAGACCAGCTATATTTACTGTCTCTATTATATTATGACAGACCAGCTAGATCTTTTGTTTCTATTATATTATGACAGACCAGCTAGATCCACTGTCTCTATTATATTTTGACAGACCAGCTAGATCTACTGTCTCTATTATATTATAACAGACCAGCTAGATCTTCTGTTTCTATTATATTATGACAGACCAGCTAGATCTTCTGTCTCTATTATATTAGGACAGGCCAGCTATATTTACAGACCAGTTAGATCTACTGTCCCTATTATATTATGACAGACGAGCTAGGTCTACCCTCTCTATTGTAATATGACAGACCAGGTAGATCTACTGTCTCTGATATATTATGACAGACCAGCTAGATCTACTGTCTCTATTATATTATGACAGACCAGCTAGATCTACTGTCTCTATTATATTAGGACAGACCAGCTATATTTACTGTATCTATTATATTAACAGACCAGCTAGATCTACTGTCTCTATTATATTATCACAGACCAGCTAGATCTACCCTCTCTATTGTAATATGATAGACCAGCAAGATCTACTGTCTCTATTATATTATGACAGACCAGCTATATCTACTGTCCCTATTATATTATGACAGATCAGCTAGGTCTACCTTCTCTATTGTAATATGACAGACCAGCTATATCTACTGTCTCTATTATATTATGACAGGCCAGCTAGATCTACTGTCTCTATATAATATGACAGACCAGCTAGATCTACTGTCTCTATTATATTATGACAGACCAGCTAGATCTACTGTCTCTATTATGTTAGGACAGACCAGCTATATTTACTGTCTCTATTATATTATGACAGACCAGCTAGATCTACTGTCTCCATTATATTATGACAGACCAGCTAGATCTACCCTCTCTACTGTAATATGATAGACCAGCTTGATCTACTGTTTCTATTATATTATGACAGACCAGCTAGATCTACTGTCTCTATTACATTATGACAGACCAGCTAGATCTACTGTCTCTATTATATTATGACAGACCAGCTAGATCTACTGTCTATATTATATGATGCCATACCAGCTACATCTACAGTCTTTAATATATTATGACTGACCAGCTAGATCTACCCTCTCTATTGTTATATGATAGACCAGCTAGATCTACTGTCTCTCTTCTATTATGAAAGACCAGCTAGATCTACTGTCTCTATTATATTATGACAGACCAGCTAGATCTACTGTCTCTATAATATTATGAAAGACCAGCTAGATATACTGTCTCTATTATATTATGCCAAACCAGCTACATCTACTGTCTCTAATATATTATGACAGACCAGCTAGGTCTACCCTTTCTATTGTAATATTATAGACCAGCTAGATCTAATGTCTCTATTACATTATGACAGACCAGCTAGATCTAATGTCTTTATTACATTATGACAGACCAGCTAGATCTATTGTCTTTATTAAATTATGACAGACCAGCTTGATCAACTGTCTCAATTATAGTACGACAGACCAGCTAGATCTCCTGTCTCTATTAAATTATGACAGACCAGCTAGATCTACTGTCTCTATTATATTATGACAAACCAGCTAGATCTACTGTCTCTATTATATTATGACAGACCAGCAGATCTACTGTCTCTATTATATTATGACAGACCAGCTAGATCTACTGTCTCTATTATATTATGACAGACCAGCTAGGTCTACCCTCTCTATTGTAATATGATAGACCAGCTAGATCTACTTTCTCTATTATATTATGACAGACCAGCTAGATCTACTGTCTCTATTATATTATGACAGACCAGCTAGGTCTACTGTCTCTATTATATTATGACAGACCAGCTAGATCTACTGTCTCTATTACATTATGACAGACCAGCTAGATCTACTGTCTCTATTATATTATGACAGACCAGCTAGATCTACTGTCTATATTATATGATGCCATACCAGCTACATCTACAGTCTCTAATATATTATGACTGACCAGCTAGATCTACCCTCTCTATTGTTATATGATAGACCAGCTAGATCTACTGTCTCTCTTCTATTATGACAGACCAGCTAGATCTACTGTCTCTATTATATTATGACAGACCAGCTAGATCTACTGTCGCTATTATATTATGAAAGACCAGCTAGATATACTGTCTCTATTATATTATGCCAAACCAGCTACATCTACTGTCTCTAATATATTATGTCAGACCAGCTAGGTCTACCCTTTCTATTGTAATATTATAGACCAGCTAGATCTAATGTCTCTAATACATTATGACAGACCAGCTAGATCTAATGTCTTTATTACATTATGACAGACGAGCTAGATCTATTGTCTTTATTAAATTATGACAGACCAGCTTGATCAACTCTCAATTATATTACAACAGACCAGCTTGATCTACTGTCTCTATTATATTATGATAAACCAGCTAGATCTACTGTCCCTATTACATTATGACAGACCAGCTAGGTCTTCCCTCTCTATTGTAATATGACAGACCAGCTAGATCTACTGTCTCTATTATATTATGACACACCAGCTAGATCTACTGTCTCTATTATATTAGGACAGACCAGCTATATTTACTGTCTCTATTATATTATGACAGACCAGCTAGATCTACTGTCTCTATTATATTATCACAGACCAGCTAGATCTACCCTCTCTATTGTAATATGATAGACCAGCAAGATCTACTGTCTCTATTATATTATGACAGACAAGCTAGATCTACCCTCTCTATTGTAATATGATAGACCAGCTTGATCTACTGTCTCTATTATATTATGACAGACCAGCTAGATCTACCCTCTCTATTGTAATATGATAGACCAGCAAGATCTACTGTCTCTATTATATTATGACAGACTAGCTAGATCTACCCTCTCTATTGAAATATGATAGACCAGCTTGATCTACTGTCTCTATTATATTATGATAAACCAGCTAGATCTACTGTCTCTATTATATTATGACAGACCAGCTAGATCTACTGTCTCTATTATATTATGACAGACCAGCTAGGTCTATCCTTTCTATTGTAATATTATAGACCAGCTAGATCTAATGTCTTTATTACATTATGACAGACCAGCTAGATCTATTGTCTTTATTAAATTATGATAGACCAGCTTGATCAACTGTCTCAATTATATTACGACAGACCAGCTAGATCTCCTGTCTCTATTAAATTATGACAGACCAGCTAGATCTACTGTCTCTATTATATTATGACAAACCAGCTAGATCTACTGTCTCTATTATATTATGACAGACCAGCAGATCTAATGTCTCTATTATATTATGACAGACCAGCTAGATCTACTGTCTCTATTATAGTATGACAGACCAGCTAGATCTACTGTCTCTATTATATTATAACAGACCAGCTAGATCTACTGTCTCTATATAATATGACAGACCAGCTAGATCTACTGTCTCTATTATATTATGACAGACCAGCTAGATCTACTGTCTCTATTATGTTAGGACAGACCAGCTATATTTACTGTCTCTATTATATTATGACAGACCAGCTAGATCTACTGTCTCTATTATATTATGACAGACCAGCTAGATCTACCCTCTCTATTGTAATATGATAGACCAGCAAGATCTACTGTCTCTATTATATTATGACAGACTAGCTAGATCTACCCTCTCTATTGAAATATGATAGACCAGCTTGATCTACTGTCTCTATTATATTATGATAAACCAGCTAGATCTACTGTCTCTATTATATTATGACAGACCAGCTAGATCTACTGTCTCTATTATATTATGACAGACCAGCTAGATCTACCCTCTCTATTGTAATATGATAGACCAGCTTGATCTACTGTTTCTATTAAATTATGACAGACCAGCTAGATCTACTGTCTCTATTACATTATGACAGACCAGCTAGATCTCTATTATATTATGACAGACCAGCTAGATCTACTGTCTATATTATATGATGCCATACCAGCTACATATACTGTCTCTAATATATTATGACTGACCAGCTAGATCTACCCTCTCTATTGTTATATGATAGACCAGCTAGATCTACTGTCTCTCTTGTATTATGACAGACCAGCTAGATCTACTGTCTCTATTATATTATGACAGACCAGCTAGATCTACTGTCTCTATTATATTATGAAAGACCAGCTAGATATACTGTCTCTATTATATTATGCCAAACCAGCTACATCTACTCTCTCTAATATATTGTGACAGACCAGCTAGGTCTACCCTTTCTATTGTAATATTATAGACCAGCTAGATCTAATGTCTCTATTACATTATGACAGACCAGCTAGATCTAATGTCTTTATTACATTATGACAGACCAGCTAGATCTATTGTCTTTATTAAATTATGACAGACCAGCTTGATCAACTGTCTCAATTATATTACGAAAGACCAGCTAGATCTCCTGTCTCTATTAAATTATGAAAGACCAGCTAGATCTACTGTCTCTATTATATTATGACAAACCAGCTAGATCTACAGTCTCTATTATATTATGACAGACCAGCAGATCTAATGTCTCTATTATATTATGACAGACCAGCTAGATCTACTGTCTCTATTATATTATGACAGACCAGCTAGGTCTACCCTCTCTATTGTAATATGACAGACCAGCTAGATCTACTGTCTCTATTATATTATGACAGACCAGCTACATTTACTGTCTCTATTATATTATGACAGACCAGCTAGATCTTCTGTTTCTATTATATTATGACAGACCAGCTAGATCTTCTGTCCCTATTATATTAGGACAGACCAGCTATATTTACTGTCTCTATTATATTATGACAGACCAGCTAGATCTTTTGTTTCTATTATATTATGACAGACCAGCTAGATCCACTGTCTCTATTATATTATGACAGACCAGCTAGATCTACTGTCTCTATTATATTATAACAGACCAGCTAGATCTACTGTCTCCATTATATTATGACAGACCAGCTAGATATTCTGTTTCTATTATATTATGACAGACCAGCTAGATCTTCTGTCTCTATTATATTAGGACAGACCAGCTATATTTACTGTCTCTATTATATTATGACAGACCAGCTAGATCTACTGTCCCTATTATATTATGACAGACCAGCTAGGTCTTCCCTCTCTATTGTAATATGACAGACCAGCTAGATCTACTGTGTCTATTATATTATGACAGACCAGCTAGATCTACTGTCTCTATTATATTATGACACACCAGCTAGATCTACTGTCTCTATTATATTAGGACAGACCAGCTATATTTACTGTCTCTATTATATTATGACAGACCAGCTAGATATACTGTCTCTATTATATTATCACAGACCAGCTAGATCTACCCTCTCTATTGTAATATGATAGACCAGCAAGATCTACTGTCTCTATTATATTATGACAGACAAGCTAGATCTACCCTCTCTATTGTAATATGATAGACCAGCTTGATCTACTGTCTCTATTATATTATGACAAACCAGCTAGATCTACTGTCTCTATTATATTATGACAGACCAGCTAGATCTACTGTCTCTATTATATAATGACAGACCAGCTTGATCTACTGTTTCTATTATATTATGACAGACCAGCTATATCTACTGTCTCTATTATATTATGACAGACCAGCTAGGTCTATCCTTTCTATTGTAATATTATAGACCAGCTAGATCTAATGTCTCTATTACATTATGACAGACCAGCTAGATCTAATGTCTTTATTACATTATGACAGACCAGCTAGATCTATTGTCTTTATTAAATTATGATAGACCAGCTTGATCAACTGTCTCAATTATATTACGACAGACCAGCTAGATCTCCTGTCTCTATTAAATTATGACAGACCAGCTAGATCTACTGTCTCTATTATATTATGACAAACCAGCTAGATCTACTGTCTCTATTATATTATGACAGACCAGCAGATCTAATGTCTCTATTATATTATGACAGACCAGCTAGATCTACTGTCTCTATTATAGTATGACAGACCAACTAGATCTACTGTCTCTATTATATTATAACAGACCAGCTAGATCTACTGTCTCTATATAATATCACAGACCAGCTAGATCTACTGTCTCTATTACATTATGACAGACCAGCTAGATCTACTGTCTCTATTATGTTAGGACAGACCAGCTATATTTACTGTCCCTATTATATTATGACAGACCAGCTAGATCTACTGTCTCTATTATATTATGACAGACCAGCTAGATCTACCCTCTCTATTGTAATATGATAGACCAGCAAGATCTACTGTCTCTATTATATTATGACAGACTAGCTAGATCTACCCTCTCTATTGAAATATGATAGACCAGCTTGATCTACTGTCTCTATTATATTATGATAAACCAGCTAGATCTACTGTCTCTATTATATTATGACAGACCAGCTAGATCTACTGTCTCTATTACATTATGACAGACCAGCTAGATCTCTATTATATTATGACAGACCAGCTAGATCTACTGTCTATATTATATGATGCCATACCAGCTACATATACTGTCTCTAATATATTATGACTGACCAGCTAGATCTACCCTCTCTATTGTTATATGATAGACCAGCTAGATCTACTGTCTCTCTTGTATTATGACAGACCAGCTAGATCTACTGTCTCTATTATATTATGACAGACCAGCTAGATATACTGTCTCTATTATATTATGAAAGACCAGCTAGATATACTGTCTCTATTATATTATGCCAAACCAGCTACATCTACTCTCTCTAATATATTATGACAGACCAGCTAGGTCTACCCTTTCTATTGTAATATTATAGACCAGCTAGATCTAATGTCTCTATTACATTATGACAGACCAGCTAGATCTAATGTCTTTATTACATTATGATAGACCAGCGAGATCTATTGTCTCAATTATATTACGACAGACCAGCTAGATCTCCTGTCTCTATTATATTATGACAAACCAGCTAGATCTACTGTCTCTATTATATTATGACAGACCAGCAGATCTAATGTCTCTATTATATTATGACAGACCAGCTAGATCTACTGTCTCTATTATATTATGACAGACCAGCTAGGTCTACCCTCTCTATTGTAATATGACAGACCAGCTAGATCTACTGTCTCTATTATTTTATGACAGACCAGCTACATTTACTGTCTCTATTATATTATGACAGACCAGCTAGATCTTCTGTTTCTATTATATTATGACAGACCAGCTAGATCTACTGTCCCTATTATATTAGGACAGACCAGCTATATTTACTGTCTCTATTATATTATGACAGACCAGCTAGATCTTTTGTTTCTATTATATTATGACAGACCAGCTAGATCCACTGTCTCTATTATATTATGACAGACCAGCTAGATCTACTGTCTCTATTATATTATAACAGACCAGCTAGATCTACTGTCTCCATTATATTATGACAGACCAGCTAGATATTCTGTTTCTATTATATTATGACAGACCAGCTAGATCTTCTGTCTCTATTATTTTAGGACAGACCAGCTATATCTACTGTCCCTATTATATTATGACAGACCAGCTAGGTCTTCCCTCTCTATTGTAATATGACAGACCAGCTAGATCTACTGTGTCTATTATATTATGACAGACCAGCTAGATCTACTGTCTCTATTATATTATGACACACCAGCTAGATCTACTGTCTCTATTATATTAGGACAGACCAGCTATATTTACTGTCTCTATTATATTATGACAGACCAGCTAGATCTACTGTCTCTATTATATTATCACAGACCAGCTAGATCTACCCTCTATATTGTAATATGATAGACCAGCTTGATCTACTGTCTCTATTATATTATGACAGACAAGCTAGATCTACCCTCTCTATTGTAATATGATAGACCAGCTTGATCTACTGTCTCTATTATATTATGACAAACCAGCTAGATCTACTGTCTCTATTATATTATGACAGACCAGCAGATCTAATGTCTATTATATTAGGACAGACCAGCTAGATCTACTGTCTCTATTATATTATGACAGACCAGCTAGGTCTACCCTCTCTATTGTAATATGACAGACCAGCTAGATCTACTGTCTATGTTACATTATGACAGAACAGCTAGATCTACTCTCTCTATTATATTATGACAGACCAGCTAGATCTACTGTCCCTATTATATTATGACAGACAAGCTAGGTCTACCCTCTCTATTGTAATATGATAGACCAGCTAGATCTAATGGCTCTATTATATTATGAATGACCAGCTAGATCTACTGTCTCTATTATATTATGCCAAACCAGCTACATCTACTCTCTCTAATATATTATGACAGACCAGCTAGGTCTACCCTTTCTATTGTAATATTATAGACCAGCTAGATCTAATGTCTCTATTACATTATGACAGACCAGCTAGATCTAATGTCTTTATTACATTATGATAGACCAGCGAGATCTATTGTCTCTATTATATTATGACAGACCAGCAGATCTAATGTCTCTATTATATTATGACAGACCAGCTAGATCTACTGTCTCTATTATATTATGACAGACCAGCTAGGTCTACCCTCTCTATTGTAATATGACAGACCAGCTAGATCTACTGTCTCTATTATATTATGACAGACCAGCTACATTTACTGTCTCTATTATATTATGACAGACCAGCTAGATCTTCTGTTTCTATTATATTATGACAGACCAGCTAGATCTTCTGTCCCTATTATATTAGGACAGACCAGCTATATTTACTGTCTCTATTATATTATGACAGACCAGCTAGATCTTTTGTTTCTATTATATTATGACAGACCAGCTAGATCCACTGTCTCTATTATATTATGACAGACCAGCTAGATCTACTGTCTCTATTATATTATAACAGAACAGCTAGATCTACTGTCTCCATTATATTATGACAGACCAGCTAGATATTCTGTTTCTATTATATTATGACAGACCAGCTAGATCTTCTGTCTCTATTATTTTAGGACAGACCAGCTATATTTACTGTCTCTATTATATTATGACAGACCAGCTAGATCTACTGTCCCTATTATATTATGACAGACCAGCTAGGTCTTCCCTCTCTATTGTAATATGACAGACCAGCTAGATCTACTGTGTCTATTATATTATGACAGACCAGCTAGATCTACTGTCTCTATTATATTATGACACACCAGCTAGATCTACTGTCTCTATTATATTAGGACAGACCAGCTATATTTACTGTCTCTATTATATTATGACAGACCAGCTAGATCTACTGTCTCTATTATATTATCACAGACCAGCTAGATCTACCCTCTATATTGTAATATGATAGACCAGCTTGATCTACTGTCTCTATTATATTATGACAGACAAGCTAGATCTACCCTCTCTATTGTAATATGATAGACCAGCTTGATCTACTGTCTTTATTATATTATGACAAACCAGCTAGATCTACTGTCTCTATTATATTATGACAGACCAGCAGATCTAATGTCTATTATATTATGACAGACCAGCTAGATCTACTGTCTCTATTATATTATGACAGACCAGCTAGGTCTACCCTCTCTATTGTAATATGACAGACCAGCTAGATCTACTGTCTATGTTACATTATGACAGAACAGCTAGATCTACTCTCTCTATTATATTATGACAGACCAGCTAGATCTACTGTCCCTATTATATTATGACAGACCAGCTAGGTCTACCCTCTCTATTGTAATATGATAGACCAGCTAGATCTAATGGCTCTATTATATTATGAATGACCAGCTAGATCTACTGTCTCTATTATATTATGACAGACCAACTAGATCTTCTGTATCTATTATATTATGACAGACCAGCTAGATCTACTGTCTCTATTATATTAGGACAGACCAGCTAGATCTTCTGTCTCTATTACATTAGGACAGACCAGCTATATTTACTGTCTCTATTATATTATGACAGACCAGCTAGATCTACCCTCTCTATTGTTATATGATAGACCAGCTAGATCTACTCTCTCTTGTATTATGACAGACCAGCTACATCTACAGTGTCTAATATATTATGACTGACCAGCTAGATCTACCCTCTCTATTGTTATATGATAGACCAGCTAGATCTACTGTCTCTCTTCTATTATGACAGACCAGCTAGATCTACTGTCTCTATTATATTATGACAGACCAGCTAGATCTACTGTCTCTATAATATTATGAAAGACCAGCTAGATATACTGTCTCTATTATATTATGCCAAACCAGCTACATCTACTGTCTCTAATATATTATGACAGACCAGCTAGGTCTACCCTTTCTATTGTAATATTATAGACCAGCTAGATCTAATGTCTCTATTACATTATGACAGACCAGCTAGATCTAATGTCTTTATTACATTATGACAGACGAGCTAGATCTATTGTCTTTATTACATTATGACAGACCAGCTAGATCTATTGTCTTTATTATATTATGAGAGACCAGCTAGGTCTACCCTCTCTATTGTAATATGACAGACCAGCTAGATCTACTGTCTCTATTTTATTATGACAGACCATCTAGATCTACTGTCTCTATTATATTATGACAGACCAGCTAGGTCTACTGTCTCTATTATATTATGACAGACCAGCTAGATCTTCTGTTTCTATTATATTATGACAGACCAGCTAGATCTTCTGTCCCTACTATATTAGGACAGACCAGCTATATTTACTGTCTCTATTATATTATGACAGACCAGCTAGATCTTTTGTTTCTATTATATTATGACAGACCAGCTAGATCCACTGTCTCTATTATATTTTGACAGACCAGCTAGATCTACTGTCTCTATTATATTATAACAGACCAGCTAGATCTTCTGTTTCTATTATATTATGACAGACCAGCTAGATCTTCTGTCTCTATTATATTAGGACAGGCCAGCTATATTTACAGACCAGTTAGATCTACTGTCCCTATTATATTATGACAGACGAGCTAGGTCTACCCTCTCTATTGTAATATGACAGACCAGGTAGATCTACTGTCTCTGATATATTATGACAGACCAGCTAGATCTATTGTCTTTATTAAATTATGATAGACCAGCTTGATCAACTGTCTCAATTATATTACGACAGACCAGCTAGATCTCCTGTCTCTATTAAATTATGACAGACCAGCTAGATCTACTGTCTCTATTATATTATGACAAACCAGCTAGATCTACTGTCTCTATTATATTATGACAGACCAGCAGATCTAATGTCTCTATTATATTATGACAGACCAGCTAGATCTACTGTCTCTATTATAGTATGACAGACCAGCTAGATCTACTGTCTCTATTATATTATAACAGACCAGCTAGATCTACTGTCTCTATATAATATGACAGACCAGCTAGATCTACTGTCTCTATTATATTATGACAGACCAGCTAGATCTACTGTCTCTATTATGTTAGGACAGACCAGCTATATTTACTGTCTCTATTATATTATGACAGACCAGCTAGATCTACTGTCTCTATTATATTATGACAGACCAGCTAGATCTACCCTCTCTATTGTAATATGATAGACCAGCAAGATCTACTGTCTCTATTATATTATGACAGACTAGCTAGATCTACCCTCTCTATTGAAATATGATAGACCAGCTTGATCTACTGTTTCTATTATATTATGACAGACCAGCTAGATCTACTGTCTCTATTATATTATGACAGACCAGCTAGGTCTATCCTTTCTATTGTAATATTATAGACCAGCTAGATCTAATGTCTCTATTACATTATGACAGACCAGCTAGATCTAATGTCTTTATTACATTATGACAGACCAGCTAGATCTATTGTCTTTATTAAATTATGATAGACCAGCTTGATCAACTGTCTCAATTATATTACGACAGACCAGCTAGATCTCCTGTCTCTATTAAATTATGACAGACCAGCTAGATCTACTGTCTCTATTATATTATGACAAACCAGCTAGATCTACTGTCTCTATTATATTATGACAGACCAGCAGATCTAATGTCTCTATTATATTATGACAGACCAGCTAGATCTACTGTCTCTATTATATTATAACAGACCAGCTAGATCTACTGTCTCTATATAATATCACAGACCAGCTAGATCTACTGTCTCTATTACATTATGACAGTCCAGCTAGATCTACTGTCTCTATTATGTTAGGACAGACCAGCTATATTTACTGTCCCTATTATATTATGACAGACCAGCTAGATCTACTGTCTCTATTATATTATGACAGACCAGCTAGATCTACCCTCTCTATTGTAATATGATAGACCAGCAAGATCTACTGTCTCTATTATATTATGACAGACTAGCTAGATCTACCCTCTCTATTGAAATATGATAGACCAGCTTGATCTACTGTCTCTATTATATTATGATAAACCAGCTAGATCTACTGTCTCTATTATATTATGACAGACCAGCTAGATCTACCCTCTCTATTGTAATATGATAGACCAGCTTGATCTACTGTTTCTATTAAATTATGACAGACCAGCTAGATCTACTGTCTCTATTACATTATGACAGACCAGCTAGATCTCTATTATATTATGACAGACCAGCTAGATCTACTGTCTATATTATATGATGCCATACCAGCTACATATACTGTCTCTAATATATTATGACTGACCAGCTAGATCTACCCTCTCTATTGTTATATGATAGACCAGCTAGATCTACTGTCTCTCTTGTATTATGACAGACCAGCTAGATCTACTGTCTCTATTATATTATGACAGACCAGCTAGATCTACTGTCTCTATTATATTATGAAAGACCAGCTAGATATACTGTCTCTATTATATTATGCCAAACCAGCTACATCTACTCTCTCTAATATATTATGACAGACCAGCTAGGTCTACCCTTTCTATTGTAATATTATAGACCAGCTAGATCTAATGTCTCTATTACATTATGACAGACCAGCTAGATCTAATGTCTTTATTACATTATGATAGACCAGCGAGATCTATTGTCTTTATTAAATTATGACAGACCAGCTTGATCAACTGTCTCAATTATATTACGACAGACCAGCTAGATCTCCTGTCTCTATTAAATTATGACAGACCAGCTAGATCTACTGTCTCTATTATATTATGACAAACCAGCTAGATCTACTGTCTCTATTATATTATGACAGACCAGCAGATCTAATGTCTCTATTATATTATGACAGACCAGCTAGATCTACTGTCTCTATTATATTATGACAGACCAGCTAGGTCTACCCTCTCTATTGTAATATGACAGACCAGCTAGATCTACTGTCTCTATTATATTATGACAGACCAGCTACATTTACTGTCTCTATTATATTATGACAGACCAGCTAGATCTTCTGTTTCTATTATATTATGACAGACCAGCTAGATCTTCTGTCCCTATTATATTAGGACAGACCAGCTATATTTACTGTCTCTATTATATTATGACAGACCAGCTAGATCTTTTGTTTCTATTATATTATGACAGACCAGCTAGATCCACTGTCTCTATTATATTATGACAGACCAGCTAGATCTACTGTCTCTATTATATTATAACAGACCAGCTAGATCTACTGTCTCCATTATATTATGACAGACCAGCTAGATATTCTGTTTCTATTATATTATGACAGACCAGCTAGATCTTCTGTCTCTATTATTTTAGGACAGACCAGCTATATTTACTGTCTCTATTATATTATGACAGACCAGCTAGATCTACTGTCCCTATTATATTATGACAGACCAGCTAGGTCTTCCCTCTCTATTGTAATATGACAGACCAGCTAGATCTACTGTGTCTATTATATTATGACAGACCAGCTAGATCTACTGTCTCTATTATATTATGACACACCAGCTAGATCTACTGTCTCTATTATATTAGGACAGACCAGCTATATTTACTGTCTCTATTATATTATGACAGACCAGCTAGATCTACTGTCTCTATTATATTATCACAGACCAGCTAGATCTACCCTCTATATTGTAATATGATAGACCAGCTTGATCTACTGTCTCTATTATATTATGACAGACAAGCTAGATCTACCCTCTCTATTGTAATATGATAGACCAGCTTGATCTACTGTCTCTATTATATTATGACAAACCAGCTAGATCTACTGTCTCTATTATATTATGACAGACCAGCAGATCTAATGTCTCTATTATATTATGACAGACCAGCTAGATCTACTGTCTCTATTATATTATGACAGACCAGCTAGGTCTACCCTCTCTATTGTAATATGACAGACCAGCTAGATCTACTGTCTATGTTACATTATGACAGAACAGCTAGATCTACTCTCTCTATTATATTATGACAGACCAGCTAGATCTACTGTCCCTATTATATTATGACAGACCAGCTAGGTCTACCCTCTCTATTGTAATATGATAGACCAGCTAGATCTAATGGCTCTATTATATTATGAATGACCAGCTAGATCTACTGTCTCTATTATATTATGACAGACCAACTAGATCTTCTGTATCTATTATATTATGACAGACCAGCTAGATCTACTGTCTCTATTATATTAGGACAGACCAGCTAGATCTTCTGTCTCTATTACATTAGGACAGACCAGCTATATTTACTGTCTCTATTATATTATGACAGACCAGCTAGATCTACCCTCTCTATTGTTATATGATAGACCAGCTAGATCTACTCTCTCTTGTATTATGACAGACCAGCTAGATCTACTGTCTCTATTATATTATGACAGACCAGCTAGATCTACTGTCTCTATTATATTATGACAGACCAGCTAGATATACTGTCTCTATTACATTAGGACAGACCAGCTATATTTACTGTCTCTATTATATTATGACAGACCAGCTAGATCTACCCTCTCTATTGTTATATGATAGACCAGCTAGATCTACTGTCTCTCTTGTATTATGACAGACCAGCTAGATCTACTGTCTCTATTATATTATGACAGACCAGCTAGATCTACTGTCTCTATTATATTATGACAGACCAGCTACATCTACTGTCTCTATTATATTATGACAGACCAGCAAGATCTACTTTCTCTATTATATTATGACAGACCAGCTAGATCTTTTGTTTCTATTATATTATGACAGACCAGCTAGATCCACTGTCTCTATTATATTATGACAGACCAGCTAGATCTACTGTCTCTATTATATTATAACAGACCAGCTAGATCTACTGTCTCCATTATATTATGACAGACCAGCTAGATCTTCTGTTTCTATTATATTATGACAGACCAGCTAGATCTTCTGTCTCTATTATATTAGGACAGACCAGCTATATTTGCTGTCTCTATTATATTACGACAGACCAGCTAGATCTACTGTCCCTATTATATTATGACAGACCAGCTAGGTCTTCCTTCTCTTTTGTAATATGACAGACCCGCTAGATCTACTGTCTCTATTATATTATGACAGACCAGCTAGATCTACGGTCTCTATTATATTATGACACACCAGCTAGATCTACTGTCTCTATTATATTAGGACAGACCAGCTATATTTACTGTCTCTATTATATTATGACAGACCAGCTAGATCTACTGTCTCTATTATATTATCACAGACCAGCTAGATCTACCCTCTCTATTGTAATATGATAGACCAGCAAGATCTACTCTCTCTATTATATTATGACAGACAAGCTAGATCTACCCTCTCTATTGTAATATGATAGACCAGCTTGATCTACTGTCTCTATTATATTATGACAAACCAGCTAGATCTACTGTCTCTATTATATTATGACAGACCAGCTAGATCTACTGTCTCTATTATATAATGACAGACCAGCTTGATCTACTGTTTCTATTATATTATGACAGACCAGCTAGATCTACTGTCTATATTACATTATGACAGACCAGCTAGATCTACTGTCTCTATTATATTATGACAGACCAGATAGATCTACTGTCCCTATTATATTATGAAAGACCAGCTAGGTCTACCCTCTCTATTGTAATATGATAGACCAGCTAGATCTAATGGCTCTATTATATTATGAATGACCAGCTAGATCTACTGTCTCTATTATATTATGACAGACCAGCTAGATCTTCTGTATCTATTATATTATGACAGACCAGCTAGATCTACTGTCTCTATTATATTATGACAGACCAACTAGATCTACTGTCCCTATGATATTATGACAGACCAGCTAGGTCTACCCTCTCTATTGTAATATGACAGACCAGCTAGATATACTGTCTCTATTATATTATGACAGACCAGCTAGATCTACTGTCTCTATTATATTATGACAGACCAGCTAGATCTTCTGTTTCTATTATATTATGACAGACCAGCTAGATCTTCTGTCTCTATTATATTAGGACAGACCAGCTATATTTACTGTCTCTATTATATTATGACAGACCAGCTAGATCTACTGTCTCTATTATATTATCACAGACCAGCTAGATCTACCCTCTCTATTGTAATATGATAGACCAGCAAGATCTACTGTCTTTATTATATTATGACAGACCAGCTAGATCTACCCTCTCTATTGCAATATGATAGACCAGCTTGATCTACTGTCTCTATTATATTATGACAAACCAGCTAGATCTACTGTCTCTATTATATTATGACAGACCAGCTAGATCTACTGTCTCTATTATATTATGACAGACCAGCTAGATCTACTGTCTCTATTACATTATGACAGACCAGCTAGATCTACCCTCTCTATTGTAATATGATAGACCAGCTTGATCTACTGTTTCTATTATATTATGACAGACCAGCTAGATCTACTGTCTATATTACATTATGACAGACCAGCTAGATCTACTGTCCCTATTATATTATGACAGACCAGCTAGGTCTACCCTCCCTATTGTAATATGATAGACCAGCTAGATCTAATGGCTCTATTATATTATGAATGACCAGCTAGATCTACTGTCTCTATTATATTATGACAGACCAGCTAGATCTACTGTCTCTATTATATTATGACAGACCAGCTAGGTCTATTCATTTCTATTGTAATATGATAGACCAGCAATATCTACTGTCTCTATTTTATTACGACAGACCAGCTAGATCTTCTGTATCTATTATATTATGACAGACCAGCTAGATCTACTGTCTCTATTATATTAGGACAGACCAGCTAGATCTTCTGTCTCTATTACATTATGACAGACCAGCTATATCTACTGTCCCTTTTATATTATGACAGACCAGCTAGGTCTACCCTTTCTATTGTAATATGACAGACCAGCTAGATCTACTGTCTCTATTCTATTATGACAGACCAGCTAGATCTACTGTCTCTATTATATTATGACAGACCAGCTAGATCTACTGTCTCTATTATATTATGACAGACCAGCTAGATCTACTGTCTCTATTATATTATGACAGACCAGCTAGATCTTCTGTTTCTATTATATTATGACAGACCAGCTAGATCTACTGTCTCTATTATATTAGGACAGACCAGCTATATTTACTGTCTCTATTATATTATGACAGACCAGCTAGATCTACTGTCCCTATTATATTATGACAGACCAGCTAGGTCTACCCTCTCTATTGTAATATGACAGACCAGCTAGATCTACTGTCTCTATTATATTATGACAGACCAGCTAGATCTACTGTCTCTATATAATATGACAGACCAGCTAGATCTACTGTCTCTATTATATTATGACAGACCAGCTAGATCTACCCTCTCTATTGTAATATGATAGACCAGCAAGATCTACTGTCTCTATTATATTATGACAGACCAGCTAGATCTACCCTCTCTATTGTAATATGATAGACCAGCTTGATCTACTGTCTCTATTATATTATGATAAACCAGCTAGATCTAATGTCTCTATTATATTATGACAGACCAGCTATATCTACTGTCCCTATTATATTATGACAGACCAGCTAGATCTACTGTCTATATTATATGATGCCCTACCAGCTACATCTACTGTCTCTATTATATTATGACAGACCAGCTAGATCTACCCTCTCTATTGTTATATGATAGACCAGCTAGATCTACTGTCTCTCTTCTATTATGACAGACCAGCAAGATCTACTGTCTCTATTATATTATCACAGACCAGCTAGATATACTGTCTCTATTATTTTATGCCAAACCAGCTACATCTACTGTCTCTAATATATTATGACAGACCAGCTAGGTCTACCCTTTCTATTGTAATATTATAGACCAGCTAGATCTAATGTCTCTATTACATTATGACAGACCAGCTAGATCTATTGTCTTTATTAAATTATGACAGACCAGCTTGATCAACTGTCTCAAGTATATTACGACAGACCAGCTAGATCTACTGTCTCTATTAAATTATGACAGACCAGCTAGATCTACTGTCTCTATTATATGATGACAGACCAGTTAGATCTACTGTCTCTATTAAATTATGACAGACCAGCTAGATCTACTGTCTCTATTATATTATGACAAACCAGCTAGATCTACTGTCTCTATTATATTATGACAGACCTGCAGATCTACTGTCTCTATTATATTATGACAAACCAGCTAGATCTACTGTCTCTATTATATTATGACAGACCAGCTAGGTCTACCCTCTCTATTGTAATATGACAGACAAGCTAGATCTTCTGTCTCTATTATATTATGACAGACCAGCTAGATCTACTGTCTCTATTATATTATGACAGACCAGCTAGATCTACTGTCTCTATTATATTATGACAGACCAGCTAGGTCTACTGTCTCTATTATATTATGACAGACCAGCTAGATCTTCTGTTTCTATTATATTATGACAGACCAGCTAGATCTTCTGTCCCTATTATATTAGGACAGACCAGCTATATTTACTGTCTCTATTATATTATGACAGACCAGCTAGATCTTTTGTTTCTATTAAATTATGACAGACCAGCTAGATCTACTGTCTCTATTATATTATGACAGAACAGCTAGATCTACTGTCTCTATTATATTATAACAGACCAGCTAGATCTACTGTCTCTATTACATTATGACAGACCAGCTAGATCTACTGTCTCTATTATATTATGACAGACCAGCTAGATCTACTGTCTCTATTATATTATGACAGACCAGCTAGATCTACTGTCTCTATTATATTATGACAGACCAGCTAGATCTTCTGTTTCTATTATATTATGACAGACCAGCTAGATCTACTGTCTCTATTATATTAGGACAGACCAGCTATATTTACTGTCTCTATTATATTATGACAGACCAGCTAGATCTACTGTCCCTATTATATTATGACAGACCAGCTAGGTCTACCCTCTCTATTGTAATATGACAGACCAGCTAGATCTACTGTCTCTATTATATTATGACAGACCAGCTAGATCTACTGTCTCTATATAATATGACAGACCAGCTAGATCTACTGTCTCTATTATATTATGACAGACCAGCTAGATCTACCCTCTCTATTGTAATATGATAGACCAGCAAGATCTACTGTCTCTATTATATTATGACAGACCAGCTAGATCTACCCTCTCTATTGTAATATGATAGACCAGCTTGATCTACTGTCTCTATTATATTATGATAAACCAGCTAGATCTAATGTCTCTATTATATTATGACAGACCAGCTATATCTACTGTCCCTATTATATTATGACAGACCAGCTAGATCTACTGTCTATATTATATGATGCCCTACCAGCTACATCTACTGTCTCTATTATATTATGACAGACCAGCTAGATCTACCCTCTCTATTGTTATATGATAGACCAGCTAGATCTACTGTCTCTCTTCTATTATGACAGACCAGCAAGATCTACTGTCTCTATTATATTATCACAGACCAGCTAGATATACTGTCTCTATTATTTTATGCCAAACCAGCTACATCTACTGTCTCTAATATATTATGACAGACCAGCTAGGTCTACCCTTTCTATTGTAATATTATAGACCAGCTAGATCTAATGTCTCTATTACATTATGACAGACCAGCTAGATCTATTGTCTTTATTAAATTATGACAGACCAGCTTGATCAACTGTCTCAAGTATATTACGACAGACCAGCTAGATCTACTGTCTCTATTAAATTATGACAGACCAGCTAGATCTACTGTCTCTATTATATGATGACAGACCAGTTAGATCTACTGTCTCTATTAAATTATGACAGACCAGCTAGATCTACTGTCTCTATTATATTATGACAAACCAGCTAGATCTACTGTCTCTATTATATTATGACAGACCTGCAGATCTACTGTCTCTATTATATTATGACAAACCAGCTAGATCTACTGTCTCTATTATATTATGACAGACCAGCTAGGTCTACCCTCTCTATTGTAATATGACAGACAAGCTAGATCTTCTGTCTCTATTATATTATGACAGACCAGCTAGATCTACTGTCTCTATTATATTATGACAGACCAGCTAGATCTACTGTCTCTATTATATTATGACAGACCAGCTAGGTCTACTGTCTCTATTATATTATGACAGACCAGCTAGATCTTCTGTTTCTATTATATTATGACAGACCAGCTAGATCTTCTGTCCCTATTATATTAGGACAGACCAGCTATATTTACTGTCTCTATTATATTATGACAGACCAGCTAGATCTTTTGTTTCTATTAAATTATGACAGACCAGCTAGATCTACTGTCTCTATTATATTATGACAGAACAGCTAGATCTACTGTCTCTATTATATTATAACAGACCAGCTAGATCTACTGTCTCTATTACATTATGACAGACCAGCTAGATCTACTGTCTCTATTATATTATGACAGACCAGCTAGATCTACTGTGTCTATTATATTAGGACAGACCAGCTATATTTACTGTCTCTATTATATTATGACAGACCAGCTAGATCTACTGTCTCTATTATATTATCACAGACCAGCTAGATCTACCCTCTCTATTGTAATATGATAGACCAGCAAGATCTACTGTCTCTATTATATTATGACAGACCAGCTAGATCTACCCTCTCTATTGTAATATGATAGACCAGCTTGATTTACTGCCTCTATTATATTATGACAACCCAGCTAGATCTACGGTCTCTATTATATTATGACAGACCAGCTAGATCTACTGTCTCTATTATATTATGACAGACCAGCTAGATCTACTGTCTCTATTATATTATGACAGACCAGCTAGGTCTATTCATTTCTATTGTAATATGATAGACCAGCTTGATTTACTGCCTCTATTATATTATGACAACCCAGCTAGATCTACGGTCTCTATTATATTATGACAGACCAGCAATATCTACTGTCTCTATTTTATTACGACAGACCAGCTAGATCTTCTGTATCTATTATATTAGGACAGACCAGCTAGATCTTCTGTCTCTATTATATTAGGACAGACCAGCTATATTTACTGTCTCTATTAAATTATGACAGACCAGCTATATCTACTTTCCCTATTATATTATGACAGACCAGCTAGGTCTACCCTTTCTATTTTAACATGACAGACCAGCTAGATCTACTGTCTCTATTATATTATGACAGACCAGCTAGATCTACTGTCTCTATTATATTATGACAGACCAGCTAGATCTACTGTCTCTATTATATTATGACAGACCAGCTAGATCTACTGTCTCTATTATATTATGACAGACCAGCTAGATCTTCTGTTTCTATTATATTATGACAGACCAGCTAGATCTTCTGTCTCTATTATATTAGGACAGACCAGCTATATTTACTGTCTCTATTATATTATGACAGACCAGCTAGATCTACTGTCCCTATTATATTATGACAGACCAGCTAGGTCTACCCTCTCTATTGTAATATGACAGACCAGCTAGATCTACTGTCTCTATTATATTATGACAGACCAGCTAGATCTACTGTCTCTATATAATATGAAAGACCAGCTAGATCTACTG
The DNA here is from genome assembly GCF_045791955.1 of Oncorhynchus clarkii lewisi. Taxonomy (NCBI): domain Eukaryota; kingdom Metazoa; phylum Chordata; class Actinopteri; order Salmoniformes; family Salmonidae; genus Oncorhynchus; species Oncorhynchus clarkii. The sequence continues at coordinate 77,469,144 of NC_092153.1, forward strand.
TCTCTATTATAGTATGATAAACCAGCTAGATCTAATGTCTCTATTATATTATGACAGACCAGCTATATCTACTGTCTCTATTATATTATGACAGACCAGCTAGATCTACTGTCTATATTACATGATGCCATACCAGCTACATCTACTGTCTCTATTATATTATGACAGACCAGCTAGATCTACCCTCTCTATTGTTATATGATAGACCAGCTAGATCTACTGTCTCTCTTCTATTATGACAGACCAGCAAGATCTACTGTCTCTATAATATTATGACAGACCAGCTAGATATACTGTCTCTATTATATTATGCCAAACCAGCTAAATCTACTGTCTCTAATATATTATGACAGACCAGCTAGGTCTACCCTTTATATTGTAATACTATAGACCAGCTAGATCTAATGTCTCTATTACATTATGACAGACCAGCTAGATCTATTGTCTTTATTGAATTATGACAGACCAGCTTGATCAACTGTCTCAATTATATTACGACAGACCAGCTAGATCTCCTGTCTCTATTTTATTATGACAGACCAGCTAGATCTACTGTCTCTATTATATGATGACAGACCAGTTAGATCTACTGTCTCTATTAAATTATGACAGACCAGCAGATCTACTGTCTCTATTATATCATGACAAACCAGCTAGATCTACTGTCTCTATTATAGTATGACAGACCAGCTAGGTCTACTGTCTCTATTATATTATGATAGACCAGCTAGATCTACTGTCTCTATTATATGATGACAGACCAGTTAGATCAACTGTCTCAATTATATTACGACAGACCAGCTAGATCTCCTGTCTCTATTATATTATGACAGACCAGCTAGATCTACTGTCTCTATTATATGATGACAGACCAGTTAGATCTACTGTCTCTATTATATGATGACAGACCAGTTAGATATACTGTCTCTATTATATTATGCCAAACCAGCTAAATCTACTGTCTCTAATATATTATGACAGACCAGCTAGGTCTACCCTTTATATTGTAATACTATAGACCAGCTAGATCTAATGTCTCTATTACATTATGACAGACCAGCTAGATCTATTGTCTTTATTGAATTATGACAGACCAGCTTGATCAACTGTCTCAATTATATTACGACAGACCAGCTAGATCTCCTGTCTCTATTTTATTATGACAGACCAGCTAGATCTACTGTCTCTATTATATGATGACAGACCAGTTAGATCTACTGTCTCTATTAAATTATGACAGACCAGCAGATCTACTGTCTCTATTATATCATGACAAACCAGCTAGATCTACTGTCTCTATTATAGTATGACAGACCAGCTAGGTCTACTGTCTCTATTATATTATGATAGACCAGCTAGATCTACTGTCTCTATTATATGATGACAGACCAGTTAGATCAACTGTCTCAATTATATTACGACAGACCAGCTAGATCTCCTGTCTCTATTATATTATGACAGACCAGCTAGATCTACTGTCTCTATTATATGATGACAGACCAGTTAGATCTACTGTCTCTATTATATGATGACAGACCAGTTAGATCTACTGTCTCTATTATATTATGACAAACCAGCTAGATCTACTGTCTCTATTATATTATGACAGACCAGCTAGGTCTACTGTCTCTATTATATTATGACAGACAAGCTAGATCTTCTGTCTCTATTATATTATGACAGACCAGCTAGATCTACTGTCTCTATTATATTATGACAGACCAGCTAGATCTACTGTCTCTATTATATTATGACAGACCAGCTAGGTCTACTGTCTCTATTATATTATGACAGACCAGCTAGATCTTCTGTTTCTATTATATTATGACAGACCAGCTAGATCTTCTGTCCCTATTATATTAGGACAGACCAGCTATATTTACTGTCTCTATTATGTTATAACAGACCAGCTAGATCTACTGTCTCTATTACATTATGACAGACCAGCTAGATCTACTGTCTCTATTACATTATGACAGACCAGCTAGATCTACTGTCTCTATTAAATTATGACAGACCAGCTAGATCTTCTGTTTCTATTATATTAGGACAGGCCAGCTAGATCTTCTGTCTCTATTATATTAGGACAGACCAGCTATATTTACTGTCTCTATTATATTAGGACAGACCAGCTATATTTACTGTCTCTATTATATTATCACAGACCAGCTAGATCTACCCTCTCTATTGTAATATGATAGACCAGCAAGATCTACTGTCTCTATTATATTATGACAGACCAGCTAGATCTACCCTCTCTATTGTAATATGATAGACCAGCTTGATTTACTGTCTCTATTATATTATGACAAACCAGCTAGATCTACGGTCTCTATTATATTATGACAGACCAGCTAGATCTACGGTCTCTATTATATTATGACAGACCAGCTAGGTCTATTCATTTCTATTGTAATATGATAGACCAGCAATATCTACTGTCTCTATTTTATTACGACAGACCAGCTAGATCTTCTGTATCTATTATATTAGGACAGACCAGCTAGATCTTCTGTCTCTATTATATTAGGACAGACCAGCTAGATCTACTGTCTCTATTATATTATGACAGACCAGCTAGATCTTCTGTCTCTATTATATTATGACAGACCAGCTAGATCTTCTGTTTCTATTATATTATGACAGACCAGCTAGATCTTCTGTCTCTATTATATTAGGACAGACCAGCTAGATCTACTGTCCCTATTATATTATGACAGACCAGCTAGGTCTACCCTCTCTATTGTAATATGACAGACCAGCTAGATCTACTGTCTTTATTATATTATGACAGACCAGCTAGATCTACTGTCTCTATATAATATGACAGACCAGCTAGATCTACTGTCTCTATTATATTATGACAGACCAGCTAGATCTACCCTCTCTATTGTAATATGATAGACCAGCAAGATCTACTGTCTCTATTATATTATGACAGACCAGCTATATCTACCCTCTCTATTGTAATATGATAGACCAGCTTGATCTACTGTCTCTATTATATTATGATAAACCAGCTAGATCTAATGTCTCTATTATATTATGACAGACCAGCTATATCTACTGTCTCTATTATATTATGACAGACCAGCTAGATCTACTGTCTATATTATATGATGCCATACCAGCTACATCTACTGTCTCTATTATATTATGACAGACCAGCTAGATCTACCCTCTCTATTGTTATATGATAGACCAGCTAGATCTACTGTCTCTCTTCTGTTATGACAGACCAGCAAGATCTACTGTCTCTATTATATTATGACAGACCAGCTAGATATATTTTCTCTATTATATTTTGCCAAACCAGCTACATCTACTGTCTCTAATATATTATGACAGACCAGCTAGGTCTACCCTTTCTATTGTAATATTATAGACCAGCTAGATCTAATGTCTCTATTACATTATGACAGACCAGCTAGATCTATTGTCTTTATTAAATTATGACAGACCAGCTTGATCAACTGTCTCAATTATATTACGACAGACCAGCTAGATCTCCTGTCTCTATTATATTATGACAGACCAGCTAGATCTACTGTCTCTATTAAATTATGACAGACCAGCAGATCTACTGTCTCTATTATATTATGACAAACCAGCTAGATCTACTGTCTCTATTATATTATGACAGACCAGCTAGGTCTACTGTCTCTATTATATTATGACAGACCAGCTAGATCTACTGTCTCTATTATATGATGACAGACCAGTTAGATCAACTGTCTCAATTATATTACGAGAGACCAGCTAGATCTCCTGTCTCTATTATATTATGACAGACCAGCTAGATCTACTGTCTCTATTATATGATGACAAACCAGCTAGATCTACTGTCTCTATTATATTATGACAGAACAGCTAGGTCTACTGTCTCTATTATATTATGACAGACCAGCTAGATCTTCTGTCTCTATTATATTATGACAGACCAGCTAGATCTACTGTCTCTATTATATTATGACAGACCAGCTAGATCTACTGTCTCTATTATATTATGACAGACCAGCTAGGTCTACTGTCTCTATTATATTATGACAGACCAGCTAGATCTTCTGTTTCTATTATATTATGACAGACCAGCTAGATCTTCTGTCCCTATTATATTAGGACAGACCAGCTATATTTACTGTCTCTATTATATTATGACAGACCAGGTAGATCTTTTGTTTCTATTAAATTAAGACAGACCAGCAAGATCTACTGTCCATATTATATTATGACAGACCAGCTAGGTCTACCCTCTCTATTGTAATATGACAGACCAGCTAGATCTACTGTGTCTATTATATTAGGACAGACCAGCTATATTTACTGTCTCTATTATATTATGTCAGACCAGCTAGATCTACTGTCTCTATTATATTATCACAGACCAGCTAGATCTACCCTCTCTATTGTAATATGATAGACCAGCAAGATCTACTGTCTCTATTATATTATGACAGACCAGCTAGATCTACCCTCTCTATTGTAATATGATAGACCAGCTTGATTTACTGTCTCTATTATATTATGACAACCCAGCTAGATCTACGGTCTCTATTATATTATGACAGACCAGCTAGATCTACTGTCTCTATTATATTATGACAGACCAGCTAGATCTACTGTCTCTATTATATTATGACAGTCCAGCTAGGTCTATTCATTTCTATTGTAATATGATAGACCAGCAATATCTACTGTCTCTATTTTATTACGACAGACCAGCTAGATCTTCTGTCTCTATTATATTAGGACAGACCAGCTATATTTTCTGTCTCTATTACATTATGACAGACCAGCTATATCTACTTTCCCTATTATATTATGACAGACCAGCTAGGTCTACCCTTTCTATTTTAACATGACAGACCAGCTAGATCTACTGTCTCTATTATATTATGACAGACCAGCTAGATCTACTGTCTCTATTATATTATGACAGACCAGCTAGATCTACTGTCTCTATTATATTATGACAGACCAGCTAGATCTACTGTCTCAATTATATTATGACAGACCAGCTAGATCTTCTGTTTCTATTATATTATGACAGACCAGCTAGATCTTCTGTCTCTATTATATTAGGACAGACCAGCTATATTTACTGTCTCTATTATATTATGACAGACCAGCTAGATCTACTGTCCCTATTATATTATGACAGACCAGCTAGGTCTACCCTCTCTATTGTAATATGACAGACCAGCTAGATCTACTGTCTCTATTATATTATGACAGACCAGCTAGATCTACTGTCTCTATATAATATGACAGACCAGCTAGATCTACTGTCTCTATTATAGTATGATAAACCAGCTAGATCTAATGTCTCTATTATATTATGACAGACCAGCTATATCTACTGTCTCTATTATATTATGACAGACCAGCTAGATCTACTGTCTATATTATATGATGCCATACCAGCTACATCTACTGTCTCTATTATATTATGACAGACCAGCTAGGTCTACCCTTTCTATTGTAATATTATAGACCAGCTAGATCCAATGTCTCTATTACATTATGACAGACCAGCTAGATCTATTGTCTTTATTAAATTATGACAGACCAGCTTGATCAACTGTCTCAATTATATTACGACAGACCAGCTAGATCTCCTGTCTCTATTTTATTATGACAGACCAGCTAGATCTACTGTCTCTATTATATGATGACAGACCAGTTAGATCTACTGTCTCTATTAAATTATGACAGACCAGCAGATCTACTGTCTCTATTATATCATGACAAACCAGCTAGATCTACTGTCTCTATTATAGTATGACAGACCAGCTAGGTCTACTGTCTCTATTATATTATGACAGACCAGCTAGATCTACTGACTCTATTATATGATGACAGACCAGTTAGATCAACTGTCTCAATTATATTACGACAGACCAGCTAGATCTCCTGTCTCTATTATATTATGACAGACCAGCTAGATCTACTGTCTCTATTATATGATGACAGACCAGTTAGATCTACTGTCTCTATTATATGATGACAGACCAGTTAGATCTACTGTCTCTATTATATTATGACAAACCAGCTAGATCTACTGTCTCTATTATATTATGACAGACCAGCTAGGTCTACTGTCTCTATTATATTATGACAGACCAGCTAGATCTTCTGTCTCTATTATATTATGACAGACCAGCTAGATCTACTGTCTCTATTATATTATGACAGACCAGCTAGATCTACTGTCTCTATTATATTATGACAGACCAGCTAGGTCTACTGTCTCTATTATATTATAACAGACCAGCTAGATCTACTGTCTCTATTACATTATGACAGACCAGCTAGATCTACTGTCTCTATTACATTATGACAGACCAGCTAGATCTAATGTCTCTATTAAATTATGACAGACCAGCTAGATCTTCTGTTTCTATTATATTAGGACAGGCCAGCTAGATCTTCTGTCTCTATTATATTAGGACAGACCAGCTATATTTACTGTCTCTATTATGTTATGACAGATCAGCTAGATCTACTGTCCCTATTATATTATGCCATACCAGCTACATCTACTGTCTCTATTATATTATGACAGACCAGCTAGGTCTACCCTTTCTATTGTAATATTATAGACCAGCTAGATCCAATGTCTCTATTACATTATGACAGACCAGCTAGATCTATTGTCTTTATTAAATTATGACAGACCAGCTTGATCAACTGTCTCAATTATATTACGACAGACCAGCTAGATCTCCTGTCTCTATTTTATTATGACAGACCAGCTAGATCTACTGTCTCTATTATATGATGACAGACCAGTTAGATCTACTGTCTCTATTAAATTATGACAGACCAGCAGATCTACTGTCTCTATTATATCATGACAAACCAGCTAGATCTACTGTCTCTATTATAGTATGACAGACCAGCTAGGTCTACTGTCTCTATTATATTATGACAGACCAGCTAGATCTACTGACTCTATTATATGATGACAGACCAGTTAGATCAACTGTCTCAATTATATTACGACAGACCAGCTAGATCTCCTGTCTCTATTATATTATGACAGACCAGCTAGATCTACTGTCTCTATTATATGATGACAGACCAGTTAGATCTACTGTCTCTATTATATGATGACAGACCAGTTAGATCTACTGTCTCTATTATATTATGACAAACCAGCTAGATCTACTGTCTCTATTATATTATGACAGACCAGCTAGGTCTACTGTCTCTATTATATTATGACAGACCAGCTAGATCTTCTGTCTCTATTATATTATGACAGACCAGCTAGATCTACTGTCTCTATTATATTATGACAGACCAGCTAGATCTACTGTCTCTATTATATTATGACAGACCAGCTAGGTCTACTGTCTCTATTATATTATAACAGACCAGCTAGATCTACTGTCTCTATTACATTATGACAGACCAGCTAGATCTACTGTCTCTATTACATTATGACAGACCAGCTAGATCTAATGTCTCTATTAAATTATGACAGACCAGCTAGATCTTCTGTTTCTATTATATTAGGACAGGCCAGCTAGATCTTCTGTCTCTATTATATTAGGACAGACCAGCTATATTTACTGTCTCTATTATGTTATGACAGATCAGCTAGATCTACTGTCCCTATTATATTATGACAGACCAGCTAGGTCTACCCTCTCTATTGTAATATGACAGACCAGCTAGATCTACTGTCTCTTACATTATGACAGACCAGCTAGATCTACTGTCTCTATTATATTATGACAGACCAGCTAGATCTACTGTGTCTATTATATTAGGACAGACCAGCTATATTTACTGTCTCTATTATATTATCACAGACCAGCTAGAACTACCCTCTCTATTGTAATATGATAGACCAGCAAGATCTACTGTCTCTATTATATTATGACAGACCAGCTAGATCTACCCTCCCTATTGTAATATGATAGACCAGCTTGATTTACTGTCTCTATTATATTATGACAAACCAGCTAGATCTACGGTCTCTATTATATTATGACAGACCAGCTAGATCTACTGTCTCTATTATATTATGACAGACCAGCTAGGTCTATTCATTTCTATTGTAATATGATAGACCAGCAATATCTACTGTCTCTATTTTATTACGACAGACCAGCTAGATCTTCTGTATCTATTATATTAGGACAGACCAGCTAGATCTTCTGTCTCTATTATATTAGGACAGACCAGCTATATTTACTGTCTCTATTACATTATGACAGACCAGCTATATCTACTTTCCCTATTATATTATGACAGACCAGCTAGATCTACCCTTTCTATTTTAATATTACAGACCAGCTAGATCTACTGTCTCTATTACATTATGACAGACCAGCTAGATCTACTGTCTCTATTATATTATGACAGACCAGCTAGATCTACTGTCTCTATTATATTATGACAGACCAGCTAGATCTACTGTCTCTATTATATTATGACAGACCAGCTAGATCTTCTGTTTCTATTATATTATGACAGACCAGCTAGATCTTCTGTCTCTATTATATTAGGACAGACCAGCTATATTTACTGTCTCTATTATATTATGACAGACCAGCTAGATCTACTGTCCCTATTATATTATGACAGACCAGCTAGGTCTACCCTCTCTATTGTAATATGACAGACCAGCTAGATCTACTGTCTTTATTATATTATGACAGACCAGCTAGATCTACTGTCTCTGTATAATATGACAGACCAGCTAGATCTACTGTCTCTATTATATTATGACAGACCAGCTAGATCTACCCTCTCTATTGTAATATGATAGACCAGCAAGATCTACTGTCTCTATTATATTATGACAGACCAGCTATATCTACCCTCTCTATTGTAATATGATAGACCAGCTTGATCTACTGTCTCTATTATATTATGATAAACCAGCTAGATCTAATGTCTCTATTATATTATGACAGACCAGCTATATCTACTGTCTCTATTATATTATGACAGACCAGCTAGATCTACTGTCTATATTATATGATGCCATACCAGCTACATCTACTGTCTCTATTATATTATGACAGACCAGCTAGATCTACTGTCTCTCTTCTATTATGACAGACCAGCAAGATCTACTGTCTCTATTATATTATGACAGACCAGCTAGATATATTGTCTCTATTATATTTTGCCAAACCAGCTACATCTACTGTCTCTAATATATTATGACAGACCAGCTAGGTCTACCCTTTCTATTGTAATATTATAGACCAGCTAGATCTAATGTCTCTATTACATTATGACAGACCAGCTAGATCTATTGTCTTTATTAAATTATGACAGACCAGCTTGATCAACTGTCTCAATTATATTACGACAGACCAGCTAGATCTCCTGTCTCTATTATATTATGACAGACCAGCTAGATCTACTGTCTCTATTATATGATGACAGACCAGTTAGATCTACTGTCTCTATTAAATTATGACAGACCAGCAGATCTACTGTCTCTATTATATTATGACAAACCAGCTAGATCTACTGTCTCTATTATATTATGACAGACCAGCTAGGTCTACTGTCTCTATTATATTATGACAGACCAGCTAGATCTACTGTCTCTATTATATGATGACAGACCAGTTAGATCAACTGTCTCAATTATATTACGAGAGACCAGCTAGATCTCCTGTCTCTATTATATTATGACAGACCAGCTAGATCTACTGTCTCTATTATATGATGACAGACCAGTTAGATCTACTGTCTCTATTATATTATGACAGACCAGCAGATCTACTGTCTCTATTATATTATGACAAACCAGCTAGATCTACTGTCTCTATTATATTATGACAGACAAGCTAGGTCTACTGTCTCTATTATATTATGACAGACCAGCTAGATCTTCTGTCTCTATTATATTATGACAGACCAGCTAGATCTACTGTCTCTATTATATTATGACAGACCAGCTAGGTCTACTGTCTCTATTATATTATGACAGACCAGCTAGATCTTCTGTTTCTATTATATTATGACAGACCAGCTAGATCTTCTGTCCCTATTATATTAGGACAGACCAGCTATATTTGCTGTCTCTATTATATTATGACAGACCAGCTAGATCTTTTGTTTCTATTAAAATAAGACAGACCAGCTAGATCTACTGTCTCTATTATATTATGACAGACCAGCTAGATCTACTGTCCCTATTATATTATGACAGACCAGCTAGATCTACCCTCTCTATTGTAATATGATAGACCAGCAAGATCTACTGTCTCTCTTATATTATGACAGACCAGCTATATTTACCCTCTCTATTGTAATATGATAGACCAGCTTGATCTACTGTCTCTATTATATTATGATAAACCAGCTAGATCTAATGTCTCTATTATATTATGACAGACCAGCTATATCTACTGTCTCTATTATATTATGACAGACCAGCTAGATCTACTGTCTACATTATATGATGCCATACCAGCTACATCTACTGTCTCTATTATATTATGACAGACCAGCTAGATCTACCCTCTCTATTGTTATATGATAGACCAGCTAGATCTACTGTCTCTCTTATATTATGACAGACCAGCAAGATCTACTGTCTCTATTATATTATGACAGACCAGCTAGATATATTGTCTCTATTATATTTTGCCAAACCAGCTACATCTACTGTCTCTAAAATATTATGACAGACCAGCTAGGTCTACCCTTTCTATTGTAATATTATAGACCAGCTAGATCTAATGTCTCTATTACATTATGACAGACCAGCTAGATCTACTGTCTTTATTAAATTATGACAGACCAGCTTGATCAACTGTCTCAATTATATTACGACAGACCAGCTAGATCTCCTGTCTCTATTATATTATGACAGACCAGCTAGATCTACTGTCTCTATTATATGATGACAGACCAGTTAGATCTACTGTCTCTATTAAATTATGACAGACCAGCAGATCTACTGTCTCTATTATATTATGACAAACCAGCTAGATCTACTGTCTCTATTATATTATGACAGACCAGCTAGGTCTACTGTCTCTATTATATTATGACAGACCAGCTAGATCTACTGTCTCTATTATATGATGACAGACCAGTTAGATCAAATGTCTCAATTATATTACGAGAGACCAGCTAGATCTCCTGTCTCTATTATATTATGACAGACCAGCTATATCTACTGTCTCTATTATATGATGACAGACCAGTTAGATCTACTGTCTCTATTATATTATGACAGACCAGCAGATCTACTGTCTCTATTATATTATGACAAACCAGCTAGATCTACTGTCTCTATTATATTATGACAGACAAGCTAGGTCTACTGTCTCTATTATATTATGACAGACCAGCTAGATCTTCTGTCTCTATTATATTATGACAGACCAGCTAGGTCTACTGTCTCTATTATATTATGACAGACCAGCTAGATCTTCTGTTTCTATTATATTATGACAGACCAGCTAGATCTTCTGTCCCTATTATATTAGGACAGACCAGCTATATTTACTGTCTCTATTATATTATGACAGACCAGCTAGATCTTTTGTTTCTATTAAAATAAGACAGACCAGCTAGATCTACTGTCTCTATTATATTAGGACAGACCAGCTATATTTACTGTCTCTATTATATTATGACAGACCAGCTAGATCTACTGTCTCTATTATATTATGACAGACCAGCTAGATCTACCCTCTCTATTGTAATATGATAGACCAGCTTGATTTACTGTCTCTATTAATATTATGACACACCAGCTAGATCTACGGTCTCTATTATATTATGACAGACCAGCTAGATCTACTGTCTCTATTATATTATGACAGACCAGCTAGATCTACTGTCTCTATTATATTATGACAGACCAGCTATATCTACCCTCTCTATTGTATTATGATAGACCAGTTAGATCTACTGTCTCTATTAAATTATGACAGACCAGCTAGATCTACTGTCTCTATTATATTATGACAAACCAGCTAGATCTACTGTCTCTATTATATCATGACAGACCAGCAGATCTACTGTCTCTATTATATTATGACAAACCAGCTAGATCTACTGTCTCTATTATATTATGACAGACCATCTAGGTCTACCATCTCTATTGTAATATGACAGACCAGCTAGATCTTCTGTCTCTATTATATTATGACAGACCAGCTAGATCTACTGTCTCTATTATATTATGACAGACCAGCTAGATCTACTGTCTCTATTATATTATGACAGACCAGCTAGGTCTACTGTCTCTATTATATTATGACAGACCAGCTAGATCTTCTGTTTCTATTATATTATGACAGACCAGCTAGATCTTCTGTCCCTATTATATTAGGACAGACCAGCTATATTTACTGTCTCTATTATTTTATGACAGACCAGCTAGATCTTTTGTTTCTATTAAATTATGACAGACCAGCTAGATCTACTGTCTCTATTATATTATGACAGACCAGCTAGATCTACTGTCTCTATTATATTATAACAGACCAGCTAGATCTACTGTCTCTATTACATTATGATAGACCAGCTAGATCTACTGTCTCTATTATATTATGACAGACAAGCTAGATCTACCCTCTCTATTGTAATATGATAGACCAGCTTGATCTACTGTTTCTGTTATATTATGACAGACCAGCTAGATCTACTGTCTATATTACATTATGACAGACCAGCTAGATCTACTGTCTCTATTATATTATGACAGACCAGCTAGATCTACTGTCTATATTATATGATGCCATACCAGCTACATCTATTGTCTCTAATATATTATGACTGCCCAGATAGATCTACCCTCTCTATTGTTATATGATAGACCAGCTAGATCTACTGTCTCTATTATATTATGACAAACCAGCTAGATCTACTGTCTCTATTATATTATGACAGACCAGCTAGATCTACTGTCTCTATTATATTATGACAGACCAGCTAGATCTACCCTCTCTATTGTAATATGATAGACCAGCTTGATCTACTGTTTCTATTATATTATGACAGACCATCTAGATCTACTGTCTCTATTACATTATGACAGACCAGCTAGATCTACTGTCTCTATTATATTATGACAGACCAGCTAGATCTACTGTCTATATTATATGATGCCATACCAGCTACATCTACGGTCTCTATTATATTATGACTGACCAGATAGATCTACCCTCTCTATTGTTATATTATAGACCAGCTAGATATACTGTCTCTCTTATATTATGACAGACCAGCTAGATCTACTGTCTCTATTATATTATGACAAACCGGCTAGATCTACTGTCTCTATTATATTTTGACAGACCAGCAGATCTACTGTCTCTATTATATTATGACAGACCAGCTAGATCTACTGTCTCTATTATATTATGACTGACCAGCTAGATCTACCCTCTCTATTGTAATATGATAGACCAGCTAGATCTACTGTCTCTCTTATATTATGACAGACCAGCTAGATCTACAGTCGCTATTATATTATGAAATACCATCTAGATCTACTGTATCTATTATATTAGGACAGTCCAGCTAGATCTTCTGTCTCTATTATATTAGGACAGACCAGCTAGATCTACTGTCTCTATTATATTATGAAATACCATCTAGATCTACTGTCTCTATTATATTAGGACAGTCCAGCTAGATCTTCTGTCTCTATTATATTAGGACAGACCAGCTAGATCTTCTGTCTCTATTATATTATGACAGACCAGCTAGGTCTACCCTTTATATTGTAATATTAAAAACCAGCTAGATCTAATGTCTCTATTACATTATGACAGACCAGCTAGATCTATTGTCTTTATTATATTATGACAGACCAGCTAGATCTACTGTCTCTATTATATTATGACAGACAAGCTAGGTCTACCCTTTCTATTGTAATATGATAGACCAGCAAGATCTACTGTCTCTATTATATTATGACAGACCAGCTAGATCTTCTGTCTCTATTATATTACGACAGACGAGCTAGATCTACTGTTTCTATTATATTATGACAGACCAGCTAGTGCTACTGTCTAAAGTATATTATGACAGACCAGCTAGATCTACTGTCTCTATTATATTATGACAGACCAGCTAGATCTTTTGTTTCTATTAAATTAAGAAAGACCAGCTAGATCTACTGTCTCTATTATATTATGACAGACCAGCTAGATCTACAGTCGCTATTATATTATGAAATACCATCTAGATCTACTGTCTCTATTATATTAGGACATTCCAGCTAGATCTTCTGTCTCTATTATATTAGGACAGACCAGCTAGATCTACTGTCTCTATTATATTATGAAATACCATCTGGATCTACTGTCTCTATTATATTAGGTCAGTCCAGCTAGATCTTCTGTCTCTATTATATTAGGACAGACCAGCTAGATCTTCTGTCTCTATTATATTATGACAGACCAGCTAGGTCTACCCTTTCTATTGTAATATTAAAAACCAGCTAGATCTAATGTCTCTATTACATTATGACAGACCAGCTAGATCTATTGTCTTTATTATATTATGACAGACCAGCTAGATCTACTGTCTCTATTATATTATGACAGACAAGCTAGGTCTACCCTTTCTATTGTAATATGATAGACCAGCAAGATCTACTGTCTCTATTATATTATGACAGACCAGCTAGATCTTCTGTCTCTATTATATTAGTACAGACGAGCTAGATCTACTGTTTCTATTATATTATGACAGACCAGCTAGTGCTACTGTCTAAAGTATATTATGACAGACCAGCTAGATCTACTGTCTCTATTATATTATGACAGACCAGCTAGATCTTTTGTTTCTATTAAATTAAGACAGACCAGCTAGATCTTCTGTCTCTATTATATTATGACAGACCAGCTAGGTCTACCCTCTCTATTGTAATATGACAGACCAGCTAGATCTACTGTCTCTATTATATTATGACTGACCAGCTAGATCTACCCTCTCTATTGTAATATGATAGACCAGCTAGATCTACTGTCTCTCTTATATTATGACAGACCAGCTAGATCTACAGTCGCTATTATATTATGAAATACCATCTAGATCTACTGTATCTATTATATTAGGACAGTCCAGCTAGATCTTCTGTCTCTATTATATTAGGACAGACCAGCTAGATCTACTGTCTCTATTATATTATGAAATACCATCTAGATCTACTGTCTCTATTATATTAGGACAGTCCAGCTAGATCTTCTGTCTCTATTATATTAGGACAGACCAGCTAGATCTTCTGTCTCTATTATATTATGACAGACCAGCTAGGTCTACCCTTTATATTGTAATATTAAAAACCAGCTAGATCTAATGTCTCTATTACATTATGACAGACCAGCTAGATCTATTGTCTTTATTATATTATGACAGACCAGCTAGATCTACTGTCTCTATTATATTATGACAGACAAGCTAGGTCTACCCTTTCTATTGTAATATGATAGACCAGCAAGATCTACTGTCTCTATTATATTATGACAGACCAGCTAGATCTTCTGTCTCTATTATATTACGACAGACGAGCTAGATCTACTGTTTCTATTATATTATGACAGACCAGCTAGTGCTACTGTCTAAAGTATATTATGACAGACCAGCTAGATCTACTGTCTCTATTATATTATGACAGACCAGCTAGATCTTTTGTTTCTATTAAATTAAGAAAGACCAGCTAGATCTACTGTCTCTATTATATTATGACAGACCAGCTAGATCTACAGTCGCTATTATATTATGAAATACCATCTAGATCTACTGTCTCTATTATATTAGGACATTCCAGCTAGATCTTCTGTCTCTATTATATTAGGACAGACCAGCTAGATCTACTGTCTCTATTATATTATGAAATACCATCTGGATCTACTGTCTCTATTATATTAGGTCAGTCCAGCTAGATCTTCTGTCTCTATTATATTAGGACAGACCAGCTAGATCTTCTGTCTCTATTATATTATGACAGACCAGCTAGGTCTACCCTTTCTATTGTAATATTAAAAACCAGCTAGATCTAATGTCTCTATTACATTATGACAGACCAGCTAGATCTATTGTCTTTATTATATTATGACAGACCAGCTAGATCTACTGTCTCTATTATATTATGACAGACAAGCTAGGTCTACCCTTTCTATTGTAATATGATAGACCAGCAAGATCTACTGTCTCTATTATATTATGACAGACCAGCTAGATCTTCTGTCTCTATTATATTAGTACAGACGAGCTAGATCTACTGTTTCTATTATATTATGACAGACCAGCTAGTGCTACTGTCTAAAGTATATTATGACAGACCAGCTAGATCTACTGTCTCTATTATATTATGACAGACCAGCTAGATCTTTTGTTTCTATTAAATTAAGACAGACCAGCTAGATCTACTGTCTCTATTATATTATGACAGACCAGCTAGATCTACCCTCTCTATTGTAATATGATAGACCAGCTAGATCTACTGTCTATTATATTATGACAGGCCAGCTAGATCTACTGTTTCTATTATATTATGACAGACCAGCTAGATCTACCCTCTCTGTTGTAATATGATAGACCAGCTATATCTACTGTCTCTATTATATTATGAATGACTAGCTAGATCTACTGTCTCTTTTTCTTATGACAGACCAGCTAGATCTACTGTATCTATTATTATATGACAGACTAGCTAGATTTGTCTCTATTATATTATGACAGACCAGCTAGATCTACTGTCTCTATTATCATCCTTGATGGCGTAGCAGTAAAGACGTGTTTGTTTTGTCCTCTCATGTACTTTTGTATTTTTTTTTTTAACCTTTTTGTTTATATATTTGTAATTATTTTATTTGATTATACCTTCCGGTAACCTGCCTCACCCAATGTGATATGGAAACGCTATTATTTTCAATTTTAGAACACATTCAAGAATCTCCAGAAGCTACCCATCTAATTAGCTACAAGCTATTTAGTCATTGTTAGCCACTGCTAGCGGCTTTTACCTTCTGCACAGATAGCAGTCCTGTTTTTAGCCTTGAGAATTCTCACCTGTCTACCAATATCTCTTGTCTACCAGTATCGGACTGTCTCTCCACAACAACGCGGGATTCCTGCCGTAATCCCTGGACCACTACTTCTAATCTTCACAGCTAGCTTGCAGCTAGCTAGCTAGCTCACAGCTTGCAGCTAACTAGCTCACAGCTAGCTTTCACTCACAGTGGCACCCAGTACTGAAGCTATTCCCTGAGGCCCACCTCCCGGCCTACTCAGCTGTTCACCCGAACCCCACTCATACACGGCTAGAGCCCAAAACTCCACCGGATCCTTGCTGTAAACTCTGGACCTTGGCACCGGATCACCGCTGCTACCGATTGGATATAGTGGCTAACGCCACTGCCACGAAGCTAGCACCAGTTAGCCGTGAGACAGGCACATCTCCCGGCTAGCAAACTAAATTCCACAATACCTCTTTCGCCATCTGGCTTGGATTCTCTGTCGACACGGCGCCCCGACGCACCACAACGATTGGTCTGCCGACGAATGCTCCATCCGCTGTGCCTTCATCCGGCCTCCATCGTAGCAGACGCTCCTACTAGCCCAGGGCTACTAACTTTAAACTCCGTTTCGCTAGCGTAGTGGGGCTCCCCTGTTCCATCTACTGCTGCCCCCTGGACTCTATGATCACATGGCTACATAGCTGATGCCTACTGGACTGTCCATTAATCACAGTACTCCATTCTGTTTATTTATTTTTTATCTGTCGGCCCCAGCCGCAATCTCAGGCTCTGTGTGTAGTTAATCCGACCCTCTCTGCCTAGTCATCGCCATTTTACCTGTTGTTGTTGTGTTAGCTGATTAGCTGTTGTTGTCTCACCTGTTGTTTTAGCTAGCTCTCCCAATCAACACCTGTAATTACTTTATGCCTCGCTGTATGTCTCTCTCAAATGTCAATATGCCTTGTATACTGTTGTTCAGGTTAGTTATCATTGTTTTAGTTTACAATGGAGCCCCTAGTTCCACTTTTCATACCTCTGATACCTCCTTTGTCCCACCTCCCACACATGTGGTTACCTCACCCATTACAACCAGCATGTCCAGAGATACAACCTCTCTTATCATCACCCAGTGCCTGGGCTTACCTCCGCTGTACCCGCACCCCAACATACCCCTGTCTGCGCATTATGCCCTGAATATATTCTACCACGCCCAGAAATCTGATCCTTTTATTCTTTGTCCGCAACGCTCTAGGCGACCAGTTTTGATAGCCTTCAGCCGCACCCTCATTCTACTCCTCCTCTGTTCCGCGGGTGGTGTGGAGGTAAACCCAGACACTCATTTGTTGACTGTGATATAAAGCCTTGGTTTCATGCATGTCAACATCAGAAGCCTCCTCCCTAAGTTTGTTTTACTCACTGCTTTAGCACATTCTGCCAACCCTGATGTCCTTGCTGTGTCTGAATCCTGGCGTAGGAAGGCCACCAAAAATTCTGAGTTTTCAATGCCCAACTATAACATTTTCTGTCAAGATAGAACTGCCAAAAGGGGAGGAGTTGCAGTCTACTGCAGAGATAGCCTGCAAAGTACTGTCATACTTTCCAGGTCCATACCCAAACAGTTTGAACTTCTAATTTTAAAAATGAATCTCTCCAATAAATAAGTCTCTCACTGTTGCCGCCTGCTACCGACCCCCCTCAGCTCCCAGCTGTGCCCTGGACACCATTTGTGAATTGATCGCCCCCCATCTAGCTTCAGAGTTTGTTCTGTTAGGTGACCTAAACTGGGATATGCTTAACACCCCGGCAGTCCCACAATCTAAGCTAGATGCCCTCAATCTCACACAAATTATCAAGGAACCCACCAGGTACAACCCTAAATCTGTAAACAAGGGCACCCTCATAGACGTTATCCGGACCAACTGGCCCTCCGAATACACCACCGCTGTCTTCAATCAGGATCTCAGCGATCATTGCCTGTATCCGCTATGGGTCTGCAGTCAAACAACCACCCCTAATCACTTTCAAACGCTCCCTAAAACACTTCTGTGAACAGGCCTTTCTAATCGACCTGGCCCGGGTATCCTGGAAGGATATTGACCTCATCCCATCAGTTGAGGATGCCTGGTCATTCTTTAAAAGTAACTTCCTCTCCATCTTAGATAAGCATGAGAACATAAGAACAGATAGAGCCCCTGGTTCACTCCAGACCTGACTGCCCTCAACCAGCACAAAAACATTCTGTGGCGGACTGCAATAGCATCGAATAGTCCACGCGATATGCAACTGTTCAGGGAAGTCAGGAACCAATACACGCAGTCAGTCAGGAAAGCAAAGGCCAGCTTTTTCAAGTAGAAATTTGCATACTGTAGACCTAACTCCAAAACGTTCTGGGACACTGTAAAGTCCATGGAGAACAAGAGCACCTCCTCCCAGCTGCCCACTGCACTGAGACTAGGTAACACGGTCACCACCGATAAATCCATGATAATCAAAAACTTCAACAAGCATTTCTCAACGGCTGGCCATGCCTTCCTCCTGGCAACTCCAACCTCGGCCAACAGCTCCACCTCCCAACCCCCCCCCCCCCCCCAACCCACCCCCGCAGCTATTCTCCCAAGCCTCCCCAGCTTCTCCTTAACCCAAATCCAGATAGCAGATGTTCTGAAAGAGCTGCAAAACCTGGACCCGTACAAATCAGCTGGACTTGACAATCTGGACCCTCTATCCGCCGCCATTGTCGCAACCCCTATTACCAGCCTGTTCAACCTCTCTTTCATATCGTCTGAGATCCCCAAGGACTGGAAAGCTGCCGCGGTAATCCCCCTCTTCAAAGGGGAAGACACCCTGGACCCAAACTGTTACAGACCTATATCCATCCTGCCCTGCCTATCTAAGGTCTTTGAAAGCCAAGTCAACAAACAGATCACTGACCATTTCGAATCCCACCGTACCTTCTCCGCTGTGCAATCTGGTTTCCGAGCCGGTCACGGGTGCACCTCAGCCACGCTAAAGGTACTAAACGATATCATAACCACCATCGATAAAAGACAGCACTGTGCAGCCGTCTTCATCGACCTGGCCAAGGCTTTCGACTCTGTCAATCACCATATTATTATCTGCAGACTAGCCTCGGTTTTTCTAATGACTGCCTTGCCTGGTTCTCCAACTACTTTGCAGACAGAGTTCAGTGTGTCAAATCGGAGGGCATGTTGTCCGGTCCTCTGGCAGTCTCTATGGGGGTGCCACAGGGTTCAAATCTCGGGCCGACTCTTTTCTCTGTATATATCAATGATGTTGCTCTTGCTGCGGGCGATTCCCTGATCCACCACTACGCAGACGACACCATTCTGTATACTTCTGGCCCCTCCTTGGATACTGTGCTATCTAACCTCCAAACGAGCCATACAACACTCCCTCCGTGGCCTCCAACTGCTCTTAAACGCTAGTAAAACCAAATGCATGCTTTTCAACCGTTCGCTCCCTGCACCCGCATGCCCGACTAGCATCACCACCCTGGATGGTTCCCGACCTAGAATATGTGGACATCGAAAGCACCTAGGTGTCTGGCTAGACTGTAAACTCTCCTTCCAGACTCATATCAAACATCTCCAATCCAAAATCAAATCTAGAATCGGCTTTCTATTTCGCAACAAAGCCTCCTTCACTCACGCCGCCAAACCTAGTAAAACTGACTATCCTACCGATCCTCGACTTCGGCGATGTCATCTACAAAATGGCTTCCAATACTCTACTCAGCAAACAGAATGTAGTTTATCACAGTGCCATCCGCTTTGTTACTGAAGCACCTTATACCACCCACCACTGCGACCTGTATGCTCTAGTCGGCTGGTCCTCGCTACATATTCGTCGCCAGTGGCTCCAGGTCATCTACAAGTCCATGCTAGGTAAAGCTCCGCCTTATCTCAGTTCACTGGTCACGATGGCAACACCCACCCGTAGCACGCGCTCCAGCAGGTGTATCTCACTGACTATCCCTAAAGCCAACACCACATTTGGCCTCCTTTCCTTCCAGTTCTCTGCTGCCTATGACTGGAACAAATTGCAAAAATCATTGAAGTTGGAGACTTTTATCTCCCTCACCAACTTTAAACCTGCTATCTGAGCAGCTAACCGATCGCTGCAGCTGTACATAGTCCATCGGTAAATAGCCCACCCAATTTACCTACCTCATCCCCATACTGTTTTTAAATTTTCTGCTCTTTTGCACACCAGTATCTCTACCTGCACATGACCATCTGATAATTTATCACTCCAGTGTTAAGCACCAGCTGTCAGAGCAGCTCACAGATCACTGCACCTGTACATAGCTCATCTGTAAATTGCCCATCCAATCTACCTTATCCCCCATCCCAGTATCTCTACTTGCACATTCATCTTCTGCACATTCTACCATTCCAGTGTTTAATTGCTATATTGTATTTATTTCGCCACCACGGCCTATTTATTGCCTTACCTCTCTTATCCTACCTCATTTGCACATGCTGTATATAGATTTTTCTACTGTATTATTGATTGTATGTGTATTTATTCCACGTGTAACTCTGTTGTTGTATGTGTCGAACTGCTTTGCTTTATCTTGGCCAGGTCGCTGTTGCAAATGAGAACTTGTTCTCAACTAGTCTACCAGGTTAAATAAAGGTGCAATAAAATGTAAAAAATAATAATTGAGCACATGTGTTTCCATTGTTAGAGCGGTCACTTGGCTATCTTGTTAATATAATAGATCATCTTTGGTTTCTTTCTTCTTCTTCTTCTTCTTCTTCTTTGAGGGTTTTTGACAAACTACAACCCCATAAAAAGGGGGGATGAACCGACTACCACCACTGACTATGAGGAATGAAAACAATAAGATCTCTAAAACATGGGGGAACTCCTACGGCTTGGAGTTGGAGTTCCACCATGTTGTGTTCGGTAGAGTTTGTGCATATATATAAAAAAATAATTTTGTGACGTATTTGTTTTGAACTTCAGTGAGGTTTTTTTTCGGAGCCAATGTCTACACCCCTTTGTCAATGATTGGTCAATGGTGGGGATTCTTCTATAAAGTCTTTGCTGTCATTCAATGAGAGATTACTTGTTTTCATGCACATTTTTTAATTGAAAATTACTGCACCAAACATTTTAGTTAGATGCAAAATTTCGCAACTGCCGTGGGTTACGGGACGATGCCCTGTCGGAGCTCAGTCGGATCCCCAAATATATCTTTGTCAATGCCGGAGGCTTCTTCGGGGAAACATGACCAAGGAGGAAGGGAGCACTGGGGATGGCCAGGAGGAGCCTGCAGGCTGTACGAACTCTGAAGATAAATGGGGGGCAATCAATTCACATATGGTGTCCAGGTCACAGCTGGGGGCTGAGGGGGGTCTATAACAAGCGACAACCGTAAAATACTTATTTCTGGAAAGGTGGATTTTTAAAGGTAGAAGCTAAAAACTGTTTGGGCACAGACCTGGATAGCATGACAGAACTAAAGCAGACTATCTCTGCAGTAGATTGCAACTCCTCCCCATTTGCCAGTTCTATCTTTGTGGAAAATGTTGTAGTTGGGGATGGAAATTTCAGAACTTTTGTGGCCTTCCTAAGCCAGGATTCAGACACGGCTAGGACATCAGGGTTGGCGGACTGTGCTAAAACAGTGAATAAAACGAACTAAGGGATTAGACTTCTGATGTTAACATGCATGAAACCAAGGCTTTTACGGTTACGGAAGTCAACAAATGATAGCGTCTGGGGAATAGCAGTGGAACTGAGGGCTACAGGGCCTGGGTTAACCTCTACATCACCAGAGGAACACAGAGGAGGAATAGGATAAGGGTACGGCTAAAGGCTATGACAACTGGTCCTCTAGTGCGTTGGGAACAGAGATTAAAAGGAGCAAATTTCTTGGCGTGGTAGAATAGATTCAGGGCATAATGTACAGACAAGGGTATGGTAGGATGTGTGCACAATGGAGATAAACCTAGGCGTTGAGTGATAATGAGAGAGGTTTAGTCTCTGGAGGCACCAGTTAAACCAGGTGAAGTCTGCATGTGTGTGGGGTGGGACAAAATAGCTATATAAGGCATGTTGAGTGGGACTGAGGGCTCTACAGTGAAATAAAACAATAAGAACTAGCCAAGACAGCAGTAGACAAGACATATTGACTTTAGAGAGAGGCATAAAGCAATCCTAGGTGTTGATTAGGAGAGCTAAGACAACAACAGGTAAATGGCAATGAATGGGCAGAGCGAGTCAGCTAGGTACATACAGGGCCTGAGTTCAATAGGTGATTCAGGGGTCCATTCGGTAGTCACTACTAGGCTAGGCAAGCGGGGGACACGGCGTTCAGAGAGCTAGTGGGCCGGGGCTAGCAGATGGTTCTTCAGCAACATCGTAACGGAATAGCCTGTTGAGACCACATTGGGCGATTACGTCGGCAGACCAGTCGATGGATTGACGGGGCTCCGTGTCGACAATAAAGGGTCCAGACCAAATGGCAAAAGAGGTATTGTAGCCCTAGAATTAGCTGGTATATGGGCCTAGCTTGAGGCTAGCTAAAGGCTAACTGGTGCTTGCTTCGGGACAGTGGCGTTAACTAACAGTAGCCACTCGTTTGCAGCTAGCTAGCAATGATCCAGTGTAATGATCCAGAGGGGCAGGAATCTGGTGATGTGGTAGAGAGAAGCAGTCCGATATGCTCTGGGTTGGTATCGCGCTGTGCTGACTGGCAGGTATTGTCCGAGCTAAAGGTGAAGACCGCTAGCCGTGGCTCACAAAGACTAGTAGCTAGTTAGCTGGCTAGCTCCTGATGGAGGTTCCAGTTATAAGGAATAAAAATAGCAGATCCGTACCACATTGGGTGATGTGGCAGGAAAGTATATTTAGTTCGTAGATAGAACGTGAGATTAAAAAATGGCTATTTACACGGGATAAGACACGACATAAGACAAAGACAAACACACGTCCAACTGCTACACCATCTTGGAAGTAATTAGTGAGATACGGTGTTCCAAACTGCCAATAAAACAATGTCCTTTTCTGGAGAGGTGTCATCATGACACGAGGGAAGTCTATTGATCCCGTCGTTTCACTCTCCCTCCTTACTGCTGACGTTAACACCGGGACCATACAGCCCCTCTCCCTCCTTACTGCTAACATTAACACTGGGACCATACAGTCACTCTCCCTCCTTACTGCTGACATTAACACTGGGACCATACAGTCACTCTCCCTCCTTACGGCTGACATTAACACTGGGACCATACAGTCACTCTCCCTCCTTACTGCTGACATTAACACTGGGACCATACAGTCACTCTCCCTCCTTACTTCTGACATTAACACTGGGACCATACAGTCACCCTCCCTCCTTACTGCTGGCATTAACACTGGGACCATACAGTCACTCTCCCTCCTTACTGCTGGCATTAACACTGGGACCATACAGTCACTCTCCCTCCTCACTGCTGGCATTAACACTGGGACTATACAGTCACTCTCCCTCCTTACTGCTGGCATTAACACTGGGACCATACAGTCACTCTCCCTCCTTACTGCTGACATTAACACTGGGACCACACAGTCACTCTCCCTCCTTACTGCTGACATTAACACTGGGACTATACAGTCACTCTCCCTCCTTACTGCTGACATTAACACTGGGACCATACAGTCACTCTCCCTCCTTACTGCTGACATTAACACTGGGACCACACAGTCACCCTCCCTCCTTACTGCTGACATCAACACTGGGACCAGAGAGAGTCACTCTCCCTCCTTACTGCTGACATTAACCCTGGGACCATAGAGAGTACAGACAAAAATGGTCTTGGTAGCCCAGAACCAAGTCTCACGTGGGATCAGCCAGCTACTCAAGGTTTCGTCATCACAAGAGACTAATTACAAACCATACAGGCCGATGCCAGACCCTCTCTCCTCTTTTCAATCCTCGTCTCTCAGACCAAACAGGCCGATGCCAGACCCTCTCTCCTCTTTTCAAGACTCGTCTCTCAGACCAAACAGGGCGATGCCAGACCCTCTCTCCTCTTCTCAAGCCTCGTCTCTCAGACCAAACAGGCCGATGCCAGACCCTCTCTCCTCTTTTCAAGCCTCGTCCATCTCTGACATCGAAGCATCCATAATCAGTCATGATAATTAATTCTCAGAAATTCATGTCCCAATGACACGAGCGGTTCTCGTCATGACATAGTGCCATGACAAGTAGAGCAGCCGTACGAATGATTTCTGCAGTCAATTTTCTACTAATTAAGTAGGGGAGGATATGTCATGGATCTCCTGTTAATATAAGGGTGTGTCTCTCTCTCTCTCTCTCTCGCTCTCTCTCTCTCCTGCCAATCCTCTGCTGTTTTATTCTCCTCCATTCACTGCGGTAACAAATTATCTAATTTATTTTTAATTATGTCTGTCAGTGTTCCTCAGTGTGATGTAGTTAGTTAATTTAATTGTCCTTCAAATTGTTCATACATTCATTCATGTACGTGAGTCGATGCTTAGTTTCTCATTCTGTCCTGAGCCATTGTTTTGCTCTCTCTCTCTCTCTCCCCACCACTAGCCCACTCATCTCTTTCTCTACCACTAGCCCACTCATCTCTCTCTCTCCACCACTAGCCCACTCATCTCTCTCTCTCCACCACTAGCCCACTCATCTCTCTCTCTCCACCACTGGCTCACTCATCTCTCTCTCTCCACCACTAGCCCACTCATCTCTCTCTCTCCACCACTAGCCCACTCAGCTCTCTCTCTGCCACTGGCCTACTCATCTCTCTCTCTCTACCACTGGCCCACTCATCTCTCTCTCCCCACCATTAGCAAATCAAATCAAATCAAATCAAATTTATTTATATAGCCCTTCGTACATCAGCTGATATCTCAAAGTGCTGTACAGAAACCCAGCCTAAAACCCCAAACAGCAAGCAATGCAGGTGTAGAAGCACGGTGGCTAGGAAAAACTCCCTAGAAAGGCCAAAACCTAGGAAGAAACCTAGAGAGGAACCAGGCTATGTGGGGTGGCCAGTCCTCTTCTGGCTGTGCCGGGTGGAGATTATAACAAAACATGGTCAAGATGTTCAAATGTTCATAAATGACCAGCATGGTCAAATTATAATAAGGCAGAATAGTTGAAACTGGAGCAGCAGCACAGTCAGGTGGACTGGGGACAGCAAGGAGTCATCATGTCAGGTATTCCTGGGGCATGGTCCTATGGCTCAGGTCAGTTGAAACTGGAGCAGCAGCACAGCCAGGTGGACTGGGGACAGCAAGGAGTCATCATGTCAGGTAGTCCTGGGGCATGGTCCTAGGGCTCAGGTCCTCCGAGAGAGAGAAAGAGAGAAGGAGAGAATTAGAGAACGCACACTTAGATTCACACAGGACACCGAATAGGACAGGAGAAGTACTCCAGATATAACAAACTGACCCTAGCCCCCCGACACATAAACTACTGCAGCATAAATACTGGAGGCTGAGACATTAGCCCACTCATCTCTCTCTCTCCACCACTAGCCCACTCATCTTTCTCCACCACTAGCCCACTCATCTCTCTCTCCATCACTAGCCCACTCATCTCTCTCTCCACCACTAGCCCACTAATCCCTCTCTCTCCACCACTAGCACACTCATCTCTCTCTCTCCACCACTAGCCCACTCAACTCTCTATCCACCACTAGCCCACTCATCTCTCTCTCTCCACCACTAGCCCACTCATCTATCTCTCCACCACTAGCCCACTCATCTCTCTCTCTCCACCACTGGCCCACTCATCTCTCTCTCCACCACTAGCCCACTCATCTCTCTCTCTCCACCACTAGCCGACTCATCTCTCTCTCCACCACTAGTCCACTCATCTCTCTCTCCACCACTAGCCGACTCATCTCTCTCTCTCCACCACTAGGCCACTCATCTCTCTCTCCCCACCACTAGCCCACTCATCTCTCTCTCTCTACCACTGGCCCACTCATCTCTCTCTCCCCACCACTAGCCCACTCATCTCTCTCTCTCCAATACTAGCTACTCATCTCTCTCTCCTCACCACTTACCCACCAATCTCTCTCTCTCTACCACTGGTCCACTCATCTCTCTCTCTCCACCACTAGCCCACTCATCTCTCTCTCTCCGCCACTAGCCCACTCCTCTCTCTCTCTCCACCACTAGCCCACTCATCTCTCTCTCCACCACTAGCCCACTCATCTCTCTCTCTCCACCACTAGCCCACTCATATTTCTCTCCCCATCACTAGCCAACTCATCTCTCTCTCTCCACCACTACCCCACTTATCTCTCTCTCTCCACCACTGGCCCACTCATCTCTCTCTCTCCACCACTGGCCCACTCATCTCTCTCTCCACCACTAGCCCACTCATCTCTCTCTCTCTCCACCACTGGCCCACTCATCTCTCTCTCCACCACTAGCCCACTCATCTCTCTCTCTACCATTGGCCCACTCATCTCTCTCTCTCTCCACCACTAGCCCACTCATCTCTCTCTCTCCACCACTAGCCCACTCATCTCTCTCTCTACCGCTGGCCCACTCATCTCTCTCTCTCCACCACTAGCCCACTCATCTCTCTCTCTCCACCACTAGCCAACTCATCTCTCTCTCTCCAGCACTAGCCCACTCATCTCTCTCTCTACCACTGGCCCACTCATCTCTCTCTCTACCACTGGCCCACTCATTTCTCTCTCTCCACCACTAGGCCACTCATCTCTCTCTCTCGCTGTCTCACCTCCCCCATCTCTTCAATCTGTACGTTAATCAGAAAGGAATTGCTCTGTGTAAGCTCTGTGTAGAGCCCACTCAGAGATAGAGACAATTGGTGTCATATAGTAAAGTTTAGGCAAGTACCAATGATTCAAGGTCTTTAATTGAATGCCAAGCTCTTTTCCCTTGCCGGGGTTTATGTTAAAACGATGTACAGGTAAAAGTGCCACTCAAGCTTTGCCCACACAGAACACATTTTAGTGGTATTGTTATTAATGTGTGAGGCTCTCATTTCTTCTGGGCCAAAACCAAGGTCTCGATCCAATCAAGGAAAGGAGTTTTTTTTTAAAAACATATCCAGAATAATGTCGGGACAAAAAATAATCTAAAGTACACAGAATCAAAATCAAATCAATGTCATGCAGTTTGACACGATCCTTCCTTGACTTTCACATGGTTTACCTCACATGGAAGTGCTATTTATTTTGCATTATGAACAATCTAGTGAAGTGAATTCTGCCCTGAATACTGCAGTTATCACAGCCTGTAGGAGAGAGAGAGGGGGGTAGGGGAGAGGGAAAGAAGATGAGAGACATGAAAATGACTAAATCAAGGAAGAGAGCTAGAGAAAGACAGAGATAGGGGTTTATAAAGGCAGGAACTATACAGCATTTTGGAGAGAGTGCTAGTGCGCATAGCTTTCACACTATGTTCCACTGAATGTTTGATCGAACCACCTGTTCTCACTGTGACCAGTTCACACCTGTCATACAGTAAGTACACAGCACAAACGCATCACCTTTATCAAGTGCACCCTCTTTTCATGTTTTCCTCCTCAGGCTGGTAGTTCCTGGTCCTCTGGCTGATGTCGTCCCCCCCCCCTCCCCACCTCCCTTAGACATTGAGGGGAGCCTATGCCGTCAGATCACTCCTGGACTCCCGGCGGAGTGGCGGTCGGCTCCAGTACCTTGTGGACTGGGAAAGGTACGGTCCAGATGAGCGGTGTTGGGTTCTAGATCCCAACATCATCTGAGATTTCGCTTTCAGGGCCGTCCTCTTGGCCGGTGTCATCCTGCGGCTGGAGACGAGCGTCAGGACATCGGGAGTCCAGTAGTGATCTAACGGCATAGGCGGGATGAGGTAGTATTCTGTAACGTAGATGCAGGGAGTCAGGAAGCAAGTGCAGTTAGTGAGTTTAAAAATAACGAGCATGAAGCGATACAAAACAAGAGCAACGTCTGACCATGGAAACATAAACAATAGCACCAGATGACTGCTAACAAAAGAGTGCTATATAAAGGATAAGTAATCAAGGGAGTAATGAAGTCTAGGTGTGACTGATGATGATGATGAGACGCAGGTGTGCGTAAAGATGGTTTGCCAGGTGTGCATAAAGATGGGTTGCCAGGTGTGCATAATGATGGGTTGCCAGGTGTGTGTAAGGATGGGTTGCCAGGTGTGCGTAAGGATGGGTTGCCAGGTGTGCGTAAAGATGGGTTGCCAGGTGTGCGTAAAGATGGGTTGCCATGTGTGCGTAAAGATGGGTTGCCAGGTGTGCGTAAAGATGGGTCCCCAGGTGTGCATAAAGATGGGTTGCCAGGTGTGCATAAAGATGGGTTGCCAGGATTGGTGGTTAGTAGACCTGTGACGTCGAGCTCCCGGAGTAGGGGAGCTGATGTGGACGTGACAGTCGCATTCACGTGCTATCAGAGTTATTGGAAATTAATAGTTCCAACTGCGAAGTTTCACTTGAACGACCCTCCAAGTTGGAATTACAAGTGGGAAATTGTAGAACATGTTGTTGCTCGAGTTGCCATGTTGTGATGTTTCACCACTGACCTTTTACCTTGTCAACCAAAAGATGACAACAAATCCATTTGAGACAACCTTATCGAATAGATAATGGGCCTCCCGAGTGGTGAAGCGGTCTAAGACACTGTATCTCAGTACAAGATGCATCACTGCAGTACCTGGTTTGAATCCAGGCTGCATCACATCTGGCCGGGTTTGGGAGTCCCATAGAGTAGCGCAAGGTTAGCCGTGGTGGGCTGTCATTGTAAATAACAATTTGTTCTTAATTCAGTTGCCTAATTAAATAAAGGTTAACATATTGTCAATGTTAAGCAAGCTAGCTAACTTTATTATTAACAACATCAGCTAGATTATCTAGCAAGCTAAAATCTTATTGGTTGAAGAATTGTTGTTCTGACCAAAAAAGCACATGAATGAAACAAAGTCATATAACTGACATCCCAACTAGGAAATAGGAAGTTCTGGCGAGCA
This sequence comes from Oncorhynchus clarkii lewisi, assembly GCF_045791955.1. Lineage (NCBI taxonomy): Eukaryota > Metazoa > Chordata > Actinopteri > Salmoniformes > Salmonidae > Oncorhynchus > Oncorhynchus clarkii. Next base: position 77,499,107 of record NC_092153.1, read on the forward strand.
TGTATATTTCATTAAATAACTAAAAACATCGTTAGCTTTACTGCTTGCCTGTAGGGTAATAACAAGTGTGGGAAGACCAAACCAGAGGTTAGCAATAGTAACCATAGACATACTGAACAGTACATACTACATACAGCATTGTTGGAAACACTAGTGGGAGTAAGACAGGATGTATAGGTTTCATTTCTCCTGACAGATTTGTGTCCGGGTACAGAGATGCAGTTTCTATAATATCCTACTGAATGCTAGCTAATATTTTCAGTTTGCTTTGGAAGAGGAGAATACGGATTCCACATATATTATATATCTATTTGACAATTTCAAAATATAATAGTTTTAACTCTGTTGATGGCTGTTGGATAGTAGCAGAGGAAGGATGTCAGGTAGGAGGAGAAGGTAATATGAATATGGGTCACTGTAGCTGTCAGCCAATCGAATAATTTCCCCTGGGGAGAACACTGTTGAGTGTCCTGTTTATTTTTTTCTACATAATCTCAGCACCAAATCTCACATGTGCTGGTCAGCCGCTGGCCAGTAGAATGAGATGACTGTACTGATCAATTTTTGTATTTTATTTTAACTAGGCAATTCAGTTAAGAACAAATTCTTATTTACAATGACGGCCTACACCAGACGATGCTGGGCCAATTGTGCGCCGCCCTATGGGACTCCCAATCACAGCTGGTTGTGATACAGCCTGGAGTCAAACCAGGATATCTGTAGTGACGCCTCTAGCACAGTGATGCAGTGCCTAAGACTGCTGTGCCACTCAAGAGCCATCATGGAGTATAGATGCACTGCCTTAGACTGCTGTGCCACAGAGGAGCCATCATGGAGTACAGATGCACTGCCTTAGACTGCTGTGCCACAGAAGAGCCATCATGGAGTACAGATGCACTGCCTTAGACTGCTGTACCACAGAGGAGCCATCATGGAGTACAGATGCACTGCCTTAGACTGCTGTGCCACAGAGGAGCCATCATGGAGTACAGATGCACTGCCTTAGACTGCTGTGCCACAGAGGAGCCATCATGGAGTACAGATGCACTGCCTTAGACTGCTGTGCCACAGAGGAGCCATCATGGAGTACAGATGCACTGCCTAAGACTGCTGTGCCACAGAGGAGCCATCATGGAGTATAGATGCACTGCCTTAGACTGCTGTGCCACAGAGGAGCCATCATGGAGTACAGATGCACTGCCTTAGACTGCTGTGCCACAGAGGAGCCATCATGGAGTACAGATGCACTGCCTTAGACTGCTGTGCCACAGAGGAGCCATCATGGAGTATAGATGCACTGCATTAACCTCCTCTGTTAAGGTAATGGTGAAAGGTTAGCATGTCTTAGCCTTGTTTAGACTCTTTCAGGAAGGGTAAATAGTAATGTGTCCACTTCCTCATTAATAGGAGTGATGGGAAAAGGAGGAGAAGTTCTCCTGTCTGCCTGTGAATCTGCCCATCCATCGATCTGTCTTTAGCCACTCAGCCTCTTTGTCTTTTATTGACAACTGCACAGCTACAGGTACATTTATCTCAGGTCAAGTTATGATTGGACTAACAAGATAGATAGATGGGTGTTGCAATCAAAAACAAATAGCCTAATCAATACTCCTGATAAAGCCCATGTCATATATGTTCCATATTTACTGTAATAATTGACGGGCTAGAACACAAACATGAAAAAAACAACTGAATTGTTTATTGATTTGCCTTCGTGGTCATAATTATTATAATTGTAATACGTTGTGATAAAAACAATTAGGGGGGGTGATTAACACTTGATACCCAGACTGCAGGGAAGGTCTCCCACCTTTTCGTCAAGAGAGGGACAACACATCACACAACGGCCCCTTTAAGAGAGAGAGAGAGAGAGAGAGAGAGAGAGAGAGAGAGAGAGAGAGAGAGAGAGAGAGAGAGAGAGAGAGAGCAAAAGAGAGATAGAGGGCAGAGAGAGAGAGAAGAGAGAGAGAAGAGAGAGATTTTCATTTTATTGGTAAGTGCGAGTCAGTTTGAGAAAGGTCTTTAAACTCAGAGGAGTGGATGTGATTTTACTGTCTCATACTTCTGAATATCGGTTATGATGACAGCCGAATTAACATATTACGCGCTGTCACGAGATGAACTAAAACGAGCACATCGGAATCGGACTGAACCCAAAGAAGAGTCAACATCGTCTCGTGTGAATTACAACTTGAATAATCATTTTTTGCGGTAACATGTTACAGGTAGACACTTAAATGATATTTTCTGTTTTCATAATATATATATATATATTACAAATTAGGTACAACATGTTCTTATAAAACATCTCATAGGCTAATTGTCTCTCAGTTGAATTCATAGCCTATGATCAAACTGGGCTGAAGTTCTTACCTTATAGACTGATGTGATTGTACAATAACAAATGTTGTCGCTTTCTAAATAAGTACTTCTGAGATTACTTTCATTATTACTCATTAGCCTATGCCAATTAATTTAGAGATTGAGCACCTCAGAACATAGTTAGTTAATTTTCTACTAAGTGTGTTTGTATTCTCCAGTAGCTACAGACAGGTTAGAAGATGAAAATTCAATTGTTGAATGAAATCAAACCTGTGGTGTAAATTGAGCCAATTTCTAACAGAACATGTATTGATTCATATAGCATGTGTAGGTAAGATTAAATGGTAAATTGAATGTGCCCCATCAGGAAGGTATCATAACTGTGGTTTGTTGCCCAGCAGGAAGGTATCATTATGGCTGTTTGTTCCACAGCAGGAAGGTATCATTAATGGCTGTTTGTTACACAGCAGAGCTGTGATTTGTGCCAGTCTCCCGTTTTCTCCATCTCCCATCTCTTTCTTTCTTTCTTTCTTTCTTTCTTTCTATTTTTCTTTCTTTCTTTCTCTCACTGGAAATATATGTGATAAAAGCACTGGCTGGCCTGTCATCTCTCTCTCTCTCTCTCTCTCTCTCTCTCTCTCTCTCTCTCTCTCTCTCTCTCTCTCTCCCCCTCTCTCTCTCTCTCTCTCTCTCTCTCTCTCTCTCTCCCCCTCTCTCTCTCTCTCTCTCTCCCCCTCTCTCGCTCCCCCCCCCCCCCCCTCTCTCTCTCTCTCTTTTTAATTGTTATTCCTGTGGAGTCCCCAAAATACAACAGTTGATTGTTTTCAAGTGTGTTAATTTGTGTGGTAGATTCCTCTGGATTGCTGCGCTGTCTTCTAACTGTTATAATGGGTTTATAAGGTAATAATGTACTGAAGCTCATCTCTCTGTCTGTCAGGCAGATAGACAGACAGGCAGCACAGGGGACTCGCTCTAGTGTGTGTGTGTGTGTGTGTGTGTGTGTGTGTGTGTGTGTGTGTGTGTGTGTGTCTAGCCACCGCTCAGATTGACAACAACCAGAACCACAGGAGAGTAGTATTGTCAGTCACCTATATGGAACCAGAATGTGGGTCAGTGTGGACTGTAAAATTGAAAACTGTCCCATATTTTCTGGTGGACTGAATGGGGAAAATAGATAATTTGTCATGATTAGTATGATTGCGATTCTATAAATAATTTTAGAAAGTGTATACTCTAATATCTCAAATATTTTACTAAGAAATGCAATATAGCACATTTTAAATACATACCCAACTGAAATTTCAGCTTTGATTCTTACCATAACCAGATGACGAGAACAGTCCCCATTTGGTAAGTAGGGCTTTATACTTTTCCTGGTTAAGGTTCTTTCTTCGATAAACATATGTTGTACTTTGTCCTAGTGGTTAGAGCATTGGACTAGTAACTGGAAGTTTGCAAGTTCATATCCCCGAGTAGACAAGGTACAAATCTGTCATTCTGCCCCTGGACAGGCATCTAACCCACTGTTCCTAGGCCGTCATTGAAAATAAGAATTTGTTCTTAATTAACTGACTTGCCTAGTTAAATAAAGGCACAAATAAATAAATGCCCCAACCCACCTTGTAACCATCTCAGATATGATTTTTTTAATTTCACTAGACAAGACAGTTAAGTACAAATACTTATTTAGAATGACAGCCTAGTGGGTTAAATGCCTTGTTCAGGGGCAGAACAACAGATGTTTACCTTGTCAGCTCGGGGATTCAATCCACCAACCTTCTAGTTACTGGCCCAATGCTCTAACCACTAGGCTACCTGCCGACTGGCCCAATGCTCTAACCACTAGGCTACCTGCCGCCTGGCCCAATGCTCTAACCACTAGGCTACCTGCCGACTGGCCCAATGCTCTAACCACTAGGCTACCTGCCGCCCTGCATCATGGAATATATTCTCCTGCAGTCGCTCATGTGATTCTGACTGAGGAGTCTTGCTATCATAGTTAATGCCTGAGCTAGCAGATATACAACCCAGGCTGTTTTCAATCATGAGCTTAACACACAAATATATTTCTCCTGCAGTCATCCATCACATTCTGACTGAGGAGTCTAAGCTAGTGTTGTGGTTTTACCGATAGTTTGTCTCCTTGCTGGACCAGCAGATTCTAACCAGGACTCATGGGTTTAATAAATTATATTTTATTTTAACCCATCACATTCTGACTGAAGTTTAAGGGGGGCCACGTCTCGACCATGAGATAAACAAACGAGGAATATTCTTCTTCAGTTATGAATCAGACGTTTCCTTGCTGGGCCAGTAGATAGCCTACATAAAACCCAGTAGATAGCCTACATAAAACCCAGTAGATAGCCTACATAAAACCCAGTAGATAGCCTACATAAAACCCAGTAGATAGCCTACATAAAACCCAGTAGATAGCCTACATAAAACCCAGTAGATAGCCTACATAAAACCCAGTAGATAGCCTACATAAAACCCAGTAGATAGCCTACATAAAACCCAGTAGATAGCCTACATAAAACCCAGTAGATAGCCTACATAAAACCCAGTAGATACTTTACCCAGATTTTAAAAAGGACTCGGACACGATTCGTTGGATTAATGTATACTTCTAGACAATCACCCACGTTTCAGAGGAGTCTAGCTACAGTATAGATTGCTTTCCCTGGCTGGGCAAGACAATACATGTACAGACCAGGCTAGGCCTGATAATGGGATAACCACGTTATACCACATCATTATTGATAAAGATAATCAAAAAAAGACTGTATAAAATAAATAATGCTGAGATATTTTGTATGCAACAATTAAAAATATATATATTTTATAATAATACATTTGCTCAGAGAAAAATATTAGTTTAACTATAGTAAAAAACTATAGTATAAAACTATAAGGGTGAAACTTATTGGCACCCCTGTTTTCAATAATTCAGGAGACGAGGGATACCTAGTCAGTTCCACATTTAACACAACCCCTCTGAATCATTGAGGTGCAGGCGGCTGCCTTCATTGACGTCATCGGCACCCAGGGAACCAGTGGGTTAACTGCCTTGCTCAGTGGAAGAACAACAGATTTTTTACCTTGTCAGCACAGGGATTAGACGCAGAAACCTTTCGGTTACTGGCCCAAAACTCATAACCGCCAGGCTACCTGCTGCTCCTAACACCCTCCCCTCGTGCCCTTGGATAATGATGAGCCTTTTTAACAACGTTTTATGAGATTGGAGAACACATTGGGAGGGATCTTTCCAGATCCTTCATATCATTTGTCTGCACAAATGCACTGTCCTCTTCAATTAAAACCAATTAAAAATGTTGATTTTTGTGGTCAATACATTTTGTTTTTGTTGTTGTGGATTTTGATTTGTGCTTTCTGTCTTGCTGGAAGATCCATTTGTGGCCAGGTGTCAGCCTCCTGGCAGAGGCAACAAGGTTTTTGGATCAAATGTCCTGGTACTTTGTAAAGTTTGTAAAGTTTATGATGCCTTTGACGTTAACAAGAGCCCCAGGACGAGTGGAAGCAGAGTAGCCCCATAAAGTCACCACCATATTTTACCGTAGGTATGAGGTACTTTTCTGGTATATGCTTCTACCACACACATGAAAATAGCTCTTTGGCCATGCACATCAGTGGTTGGTTTGAAACATAGTGATAGGCTATCTCCAACCCAGCTCAGTCCCCAGCCCAGTCCCCAGATCAGTCCCCAGCCCAGGCTGTGTCTGTCTGTGTCCCTTCCAGCTGTGACAATGGATAGCTCCAAACCGACCTAACACATGTCATGGGGCTTCCGAGTGGCGCTGTGGTCTAAGGCACTGCATCTCAGTGCTATAGGCGTTACTACAGACCCTGGTTTGATTCCAGGCTGTATCACAACCGGCTGTAATTGGAAGTCCCATAGGGCGACACAACCCATGCTCTGTGTCTCTTCCAGCTGTGTTCTTATTGACACGGTGAGGGAGGATTGATGTGTTGGTCTGTTATAGTGAATCAGCAGTGTTACTCAGACATCCATCTGATTGAGTCTCAAATGGCCCCCTATTTCCTGTATAGTGTACTAACCAGGGCCCTAGTCAACAGTAGAACACTATATAGGGAATAGGGGGCCATTTGGGATGCAGACCCTAATTTCTCTGGCTACTATAAACACTGAGATGTATCCTCACTAACATGATTAAGGGGAGGGGAGATTGATAGAATAATAGATAAATGAGAGTAAATTACTGAAATGTCATGCTTGTCAGATGTGTGTGGGAGGGAGGGAGAGAGGTTGACTGGGCACACACTGGTTAAATCAATGTTGTTTCAATGTAATGTGTCAAAGTATTGCGACATGGAATCTATTTGGAAAATAGATGTCCATTGGATTTGAAAAAAAGTCATACATTTGTACCGTTTTGAAGATAACATTTAATTCACAGGATTATGTCATCATAGTAACCAATTTTCAACATCTTGTATAAAAATCTTATGTAAAATATGTTGAATTTGTACCTTTTGAAACAACGTCAGATCATCAATGTAATATCCATGATAAGAAAAAAACTATAGGCTGGGCAGCAACCTCCTACTGGACAGTTGATCTATCTACTGGTATCTCTTCGGTCTCCCATCCTGGGTATTAACCAGGCCCAGCCTAGCTATTTGTCCCTGAATACAACTTATGAGCTAGTGTGAGAATGATTGTTGAGAAATCTCCACTTAATAGATTCATTGTTGCTAAATAAGTCATTCCAAAGGGTAGGTTCAACAGATCAAATTAAAAGTACCCATACTTTATTTATTTAGGCCTATATGGCATTTTGGAAGTCATCGACAGCTATTGTTTAAATTCATCCCAGGATTCAACTACAAACAGAAATTAGAATAGACCTAGGGTTTGGTTGATTTCAAATGGAATCTACAAGTTAATAATACATATTTGAGATTCACGTCTGTTGGATTCTGGATCCTCAAGGAATGCTGGCGGCCATAACAGAAGCCAAACTTGAGTTAGCTTGAGGGTGTGGTTTGATGTGGGTGTGTCCCTGCAACCACCAAGACACACCCATCTGTCAGAACCTTGCCCGCAGGGGTTTCCCCCGACTCAATCACAACAAACAATCCTCCTGCAGGTTGAGTTCAATAACTAGTGAAATGGTTACCCAGACTATTTGCATTGCCTCCCCCCCCTGCCCTCTCCACACCACTGTCACTCTCTGTTGTCATCTATGCATAGTCACTTTAATTAACTCTACTTACATGTACATACTACCTTAATTAACTGGTGCCCCCGCACATTGACTCTGTACCGGCACCCCCCTGTATACAGTTGAAGTCTGAAGTTTACATACACTTAGGTTGGAGTCATTAAAACTCGTTTTTTCAACCACTCCACAAATGTCTTGTTAACAAACTATAGTTTTTGCAAGTCGGTTAGGACATCTACTTTGTGCATGACACAAGTCATTTTTCCAACAATTGCTTACAGACAGATTATTTAACTTATAATTCACTGTATCACAATTCCAGTGGGTCAGAAGTTTCCATGCACAAAGTTGACTGTGCCTATAAACAGCTTGGAAAATTTCAGAAAATTATGTCATGGCTTTAGGAGCTTCTGATAGGCTAATTGACCTCATTTGAGTCAATTGGAGGTGTACCTGTGGATCTATTTCAAGGCCAACCTTCAAACTCAGAGACTCTTTGCTTAACATCATGGGGAAATCAAAAGAAATCAGCCAAGACCTCAGAAACAAATTGAAGACCTCCACAAGTCTGGTTCATCGTTCATCTGTACAAACAATAGTACGCAAGTGTAAACACCATGGGACCATGCAGCCGTCATACCGCTCAGGAAGGAGACGCGTTCTGTCTCCTAGAGATAAACGTACTTTGGTGCCAAAAGTGCAAATCAGTCCCAGAACAACAGCAAAGAACCTTGTGAAGATGCTGTAGGAAACAGGTACAAAAGTATCTATGTCCACAGTAAAATGACTCCTATATTGACATTACCTGAAAGGCCACTCAGCAAGCAAGAAGCCACTGCTCCAAAACCACCATAAAAAAGCCAGACTACGGTTTGCAACTGCACATGGGCACAAAGATCATACTTTTTGGAGAAATGTCCTCTGGTCTGATGAAACAAAAATAGAACTGTTTGGCCATATTGACCATCGTTATGTTTGGAGGAGAAAGGGGGAGGCTTGCAAGCCTAAGAACACCATCTCAACCTTGAAGCACGGGGGTGGCAGCATCATGTTGTGAGGGTGCTTTGCTGCAGGAGGGACTGGTGCACTTCACAAAATAGATGGCATAATGAGGCAGGAAAATTATGTGGATATATTGAAGCAACATCTCAAGACATCAGTCAGGAAGTTAAAGCTTGGTTGCAAATGGGTCTTCCAAATGGACAATGACCCCAAGCATACATCCAAAGTTGTGGCAAAATGGTTTAAGGAAAACAAAGTTAAGGTATTGGAGCGGCCATCACAAAGCCCTGACCTCAATCCCATAGAACATTTGTGGGCAGAACTTAAAAAGCGAGCAAGGAGGCCTACAAACCTGACTCAGTTACACCAGCTCTGTCAGGAGGAATGGGACAAAATTCACCCAACTTAGCTTGTGGAAGGCTACCCGAAACGTTTGACCCAAGTTAAACAATTTAAATGCAATGCTAACAAATACGAATTGAGTGTATGTAAACTTCTGACCCACTGGGAATGTGATGAAAGAAATACAAGCTGAAATAAATCATTCTCTCTACTATTATTCTGACATTTCACATTTTTAAAATAAAGTGGTGATGCTAACTGATCAAAAATAGGGAATTTTTTACCAGGATTAAATGACAGGAATTGTGAAAAAACTGAGTTTAAATGTATTTGGCTATGGTGTATGTAAACTTCTGACTTCATCTGTATATTGTTATTTTTTACTGCTGCTCTTTAATTACTTGTTACTTTTATCTTTTATTCTTATCCGTATTTTTTGAAACTGCACTGTTGGTTAGGGGCTCGTAAGTAAGCATTTCACTGTAAGGTCGACACCTGTTGTATTCGGCACATGTAACCAATAAAATGTTTTTTGATTTGATGTATGGTGAGATGCTGGAGGAAGCCTTGAATAGGTCAGTAGCCTACAGAGCAATATGAGAAGAATGTAACTGCTGAATGTATGCAGATAATTCTAAACTAAGTGTTTTTGATAACTTTCAAATGTAGTAACAGGTCCATGTAAAATAAACAACCCTTTACATAATACCATAGAATAAGTGTTCTGCTAATATAACAATGTTCACCTTTCACTTTTCATAGTCCTTCCCAGACGATACAGATACTGAGCCTGTCAGCATTTTGTCTGCTGGCAATGGGGCTACCTTATCAAACATGTCAGAGTGGTCATACCTTCCTGTGTGGTGTCCCGTATACAACAGAAGTTCCCTGATCCTGGTGCAGAATACACAGGGTTTCTCCCTCCCCCAAAAAAGACAATACAAGTAAAAGTTGTGTTGAGTAATATTTTAATGTAGAGTGCTAGCTCTCTCTCCATTCAGAGACATCAGTATTAAGCCTGTCTGTCAGAGTGCCAGGTCTCTCTCCATTCAGAGACATCAGTATTAAGCCTGTCTGTCAGAGTGCCAGGTCTCTCTCCATTCAGAGACATCAGTATCTGTCTGTCAGAGTGCCAGGTCTCTCTCCATTCAGAGACATCAGTATCAAGCCTGTCTGTCAGAGTGCCAGGTCTCTCTCCATTCAGAGACATCAGTATTAAGCCTGTCTGTCAGAGTGCCAGGTCTCTCTCCATTCAGAGACATCAGTATCTGTCTGTCAGAGTGCCAGGTCTCTCTCCATTCAGAGACATCAGTATCAAGCCTGTCTGTCAGAGTGCCAGGTCTCTCTCCATTCAGAGACACCAGTATCAAGCCTGTCTGTCAGAGTGCTAGGTCTCTCTCCATTTAGAGACATTAGTATCAAGCCTGTCTGTCAGAGTGCCAGGTCTCTCTCCATTCAGAGGCATCAGTATCAAGCCTGTCTGTCAGTCTGGACTTCATCCCATCATCTTGCAAGTCTCCATGTTCTGGCTCCATACATGTTACACACAGTCAATGTTCTAAGACCAATGGCAGTTAGGATAGGTAATATATGACAAACAAACATATACTATGTTGAAGTTTGAACAGGTCAAACTAAACCTACCTAACTCTGGTCTCCCCATCCACAACTGTTGGTGAGCAGGCAAGAGGTGAGTCTGGAGGTAAGGTCTTTGCCAGCGTCTCGTTGATGGGCATAGCAGCGTAGATCAGCTCCTGAACCCTCCTCAAATATACTGGTCGTCACACACAAACACACACACAGAGCACTGATTACATTATCAATGGTAGTTATGATTAGCCTGGTGAAAACAACCTGATCACTGCATACACCTTTCTATTCCACTTCAGATATGATGATATGTAATGTGAAATAGAATGATGAACACAGCGATCAGGCAGGTTCCACCAGGTTAGGTTATCAAGGTGAATTGGGACTTTAACTAGGTCAAATGTCACCAACCCTGTTCCATTTACAGGAATGCTCACAGCGAGTGCAAGTCTACATGATGCTGAGGGTGCCCTTGCTGGTCTTCTCTATGTTGCATGTTCGGCTGTAAACTGGACATCTCTCGAACAACTGCAGCAAACAATCCTCATAAAGATTGTACACTACATGACCAAGAGTACGTGGACACCTGATCGTCGAACATCTAATTCCAAAACCATGGGCATTAGTATGGAGTTGGTTCCCCATTTGCTACTATAACAGCCTATACTCTTCTGGGAAGGCTTTCCACTAGATGTTGGAACATTGATGTTATAACAGCCTCCACTCTTCTGGGAAGGCTTTCCACTAGATGTTGGAACATTGATGTTATAACAGCCTCCACTCTTCTGGGAAGGCTTTCCACTAGATGTTGGAACATTGCTCCAGGGACTTATTTTCATTCACAAGAGCATAAGTGAGGTCGGCCACTGATGTTTGTCGATTAGGCCTGGCTCGCAGTCGGCGTTCCAATTCATCCCGAAGATGTTTGATGGGGTTTAGGTCAGGACTCTGTGCAGGCCAGTCAAGTTCTTTCACACTGATCTCAACAAACCATTTGTGTATGGACCTCGCTTTGTGCACGGGGGCATTGTCATGCTGAAACAAGAAAGGGCCTTCCCAAAAATGTTTCCACAAAGTTGGAAGCACAGAATCGTCTAGAATGTCATTGCATGCTGCAGCGTTAAGATTTCCCTTCACTGGAACTAAGGGGCCTAGCTCGAACCATGTAAATCATGCCCAGGCCATTATTCCTCTTCCACCAAAATGTACAGCTGGCACTATGCATTGAGACAGGTAGCGTTCTCCTGGCATCCGCCAAACTCAGATTTGTCTGTCCGACTGCCAGATGGTGAAGCGTGATCTTAGGCTTGGATGTTTAGCAATGGAAAACCATTTCATGAAGCTCCCGACAAACAGTTTTTGTGCTGACGTTGCTTACAGAGGCAGTTTGGAACTTGGTAGTGAGTGTTGCAACCAAGCTCTACGAGTTTCAGCACTCAGCGGTCCTTTTCTGTAAGCTTGTGTGGCCTACCACTTCACGGCTGAGTCATTGTTGCTCCTAGGCATTTCCTCTTCAAAATAACAGCACTTACAGTTGACCAGGGCAGCTCTAGCAGGGCATAAATTTGACGAACTGACTTGTTGGAAAGGTGGCATCTCATGATGGTGCAATGCTGAAAGTCACTGATCATTTCAGTATGGGCTATCCTACTGCCAATGTTTGTTTTTGGAGATTACATGGCTGTGTGCTCAATTTTATACTACACCTGTCAGTAATGGGGAGGCAGGTAGCCTAGTGGTTAGAGTGTAGAGGTGGCAGGTAGCCTAGTGGTTAGAGTATAGAGGTGGCAGGTAGCCTAGTGGTTAGAGTGTAGAGGTGGCAGGTAGCCTAGTGGTTAGAGTGTAGAGGTGGCAGGTAGCCTAGTGGTTAGAGTGTAGAGGTGGCAGGTAGCCTAGTGGTTAGAGTGTAGAGGTGGCAGGTAGCCTAGTGGTTAGAGTGTAGAGGTGGCAGGTAGCCTAGTGGTTAGAGTGTAGAGGTGGCAGGTAGCCTAGTGGTTAGAGTGTAGAGGTGGCAGGTAGCCTAGTGGTTAGAGTGTAGAGGTGGCAGGTTGTCTAATGGTTAGAGTGTAGAGGTGGCAGGTAGCCTAGTGGTTAGAGTGTAGAGGTGGCAGGTAGCCTAGTGGTTAGAGTGTAGAGGTGACAGGTAGCCTAGTGGTTAGAGTGTAGAGGTGGCAGGTAGCCTAGTGGTTAGAGTGTAGAGGTGGCAGGTAGCCTAGTGGTTAGAGTGTAGAGGTGGCAGGTAGCCTAGTGGTTAGAGTGTAGAGGTGGCAGGTAGTCTAGTGGTTAGAGCGTTGCTCCAGTACCCGGAAGGTTGCTAGATCAAATCCCAGAGCTGACAAGGTGAAGAATATGTTGTTCTACCCCTGAACAAGGCAGTGAAACCAATGTTTCTAGGCTGTCACTGTAAATAAGAATTTGTTCTTAACTGACTTGCTTAGTTAAATAAAAACAGGTGTGGCTGAATAGCCAAATCCACATACTTTTGGCCATGTAGTGTACTTCCTCATCTTATGAGGTGGTGTTAACTGGGAGGCCCTGTGACAGGGTGATACAATAGGCAGTCAAGTGTTAAATCAATTTTTTTTTATAAAGAATGTGACAAAGATTTTTGATAATGGCTCTTCTACTTGTATCTCCTTGGCTGGGTAATTAACCTAATGGTTTATCAAATTAGGTATTTTTTATACAACTTTTCACATAACACATTAAATAAAAGCAAAAAGCAAAAGCAAATGTATTTGTCACATACACATGGTTAGCAGATGTTAATGTGAGATGAGTAATGTAGGGTATGTAAACATTATATTAAGTGGCATTGTTTAAAGTGGCTAGTGATACATTTTTCCATACATTTTCCATTATTAAAGTGGCTGGAGTTGAGTCAGTATGTTGGCAGCGGCCACTCAATGTTAGTGGTGGCTGTTGAACAGTCTGATGGCCTTGAGATAGAAGCTGTTTTTCAGTTTCTCTGTCCCTGCGTTGATGCACGTGTACTGACCTCGCCTTCTGGATGATAGCAGGGTGAACAGGCAGTGGCTCGGGTGGTTGTTGTCCTTGATGATCTTTATGGCCTTCCTGTGACATCGCGTGGTGTAGGTGTCCTGGAGGGCAGGTAGTTTGCCCCCGGTGATGCATTGTGCAGACCTCAGTACCCTCTGGAGAGCCTTACGGTTGTGGGTGGAGCAGTTGCCGTACCAGGCGGTGATACAGCCGACAGGATGCTCTCGATTGTGCATCTGTAAAAGTTTGTGAGTGCTTTTAGTGACAAGCTTAATTTCTTCAGCCTCCTGAGGTTGAAGAGGCGCTGCTGCACCTTCTTCTCCACACTGTCTGTGTAGGTGGACCAATTCAGTTTGTCCGTGATGTGTACGCCGAGGAACTTAATTAAAACTTACTACCCTCTCCACTACTGTCCCGTCGATGTGGATAGGGGGGTGCTCCCTCTGCGGTTTCCTGAAGTCCACGATCATCTCCTTTGTTTGGTTGACATTGAGTGTGAGGTTATTTTCCTGACAACATTTTCCTGAGGGCCCTCACCTCCTCCCTGTAGGCCATCTCGTCATTGTTGGTAATCAAGCCTACCACTGTAGTGTCGTCTGCAAACTTGATGATTGAGTTGGAGGTGTGCATGGCCACGCAGTCGTGGGTGAACAGGGAGTACAGGAGAGGGCTCAGAACGCACCCTTGTGGGGCCCCAGTGTCGAGGATCAGCGGGGTGGAGATGTTGTTACCTACCCTCACCACCTGGGGGCGGGCCATCAGAAGTCCAGTACCCAGTTGCACAGGGCGGGGTCGAGACCCAGGGTCAAATTTTGATGTTAAATGCTGAGCTGTAGTCGATGAACAGCATTCTCACATAGGTATTCCTCTTTTCCAGATGGGTTAGGGCAGTGTTCAGTGTGGTTGCGATTGCGTCGTCTGTGGACCTATTGGGGCGGTAAGCAAATTGTAGTGGGTCTAGGGTGTCAGGTAGGGTGGAGGTGATATGGTCCTTGACTAGTCTCTCAAAGCACTTCATGATGACGGAAGTGAGTGCTATGGGTCGGTAGTCGTTTAGCTCAGTTACCTTAGCTTTCTTGGGAACAGGAATAATGATGTCCCTCTTGAAGCATGTGGGAACAGCAGACTGTGATAGGGATTGATTGAAAATGTCCGTAAACACACCAGCCAGCTGGCCTGCGCATGCTCTGAGGACGCGGCTGCGGATGCCGTCTGGACCTGCAGCCTTACGAGGGTTAACACGTTTAAATGTTTTACTCACTTCGGCTGCAGTGAAGGAGAGTCCACAGGTTTTGGTAGCGGGCAGTGTCAGTGGCACTGTGTTGTCCTCAAAGCGAGCAAAGAAGAGCAAAGAAGTTGTTTAGTCTGTCTGGGAGCAAGACATCCTGGTCCGCGACGGGGCTGGTTTTCTTTTTGTAATCCGTGATTGACTGTAGACCCTGCCACATACCTCTTGTGTCTGAGCCGTTGAATTGCGACTCTACTTTGTCTCTATACTGACGCTTAGCTTGTTTGATTGCCTTGCGGAGGGAATAGCTACACTGTTTGTATTTGGTCATGTTTCCGGTCACATTGCCCTGGTTAAAAGCAGTGGTTCGTGCTTTCAGTTTCTTGCGAATGCTGCCATCAATCCACGGTTTCTGGTTTGGGAATTTTTTAATAGTTGCTGTGGGTACGACATCGCCGATGCACTTGCTAATAAACTCACTCACCGAATCACATGGAACTTGGTAAAAGGAGGCATGATTTGTGCTAGTGTATTGGCTAGTTATTGAATAATTTCTCCTTCATAACAATGAGGCACATCCAGTAATGTCCTGTCCTCCTTCACACTCTCTCTATGTGCCTTTGGTACCTAGTAGTGACTGTTTGTGACCAGGAGGATTTTACAGATGAGCGGGCTTAATCAGTTTTTACGCTTTCATTTTTATTCCTCCCTTCTATTGTCCTGAACCTTAATCGCCCCCCTCTCTCTCTCTCTCTCTCTCACTTTCTCTCTCTCTCTAACTCTCTCTCTCTCTCTCTCTCTCTCTCTCTCTCTCTCTCTCTCTCTCTCTCACTCTCTCTCTCTCTCTCTCATTTTCTCTCTCTCTCTCTCTCTCTCTCTCTCTCTCTCTCTCTCACTTTCTCTCTCTCTCTCTCTCTCTCTCTCTCTCTCTCTCTCTCTCTCTCTCACTTTCTCTCTCTCACTTCTCTCTCTCTCTCTCTCTCTCTCTCTCTCTCTCTCTCTCTCACTTTCTCTCTCTCTCTCTCTCTCTCTCTCTCTCTCTCTCTCTCTCTCACTTTCTCTCTCACTTTCTCTCTCACTTTCTCTCTCACTTTCTCTCTCACTTTCTCTCTCACTTTCTCTCTCACTTTCTCTCTCTCTCTCTCTCTCTCTCTCATTTTCTCTCTCTCTCTCTCTCTCTCTCTCACTTTCTCTCTCTCTCTCTCTCTCTCTCTCTCGCTCTCTCTCTCTCTCTCTCTCTCTCTCTCTCTCTCTCTCTCTCACTTTCTCTCTCACTTTCTCTCTCTCTCTCTCTCTCTCTCTCTCTCTCATTTTCTCTCTCTCTCTCTCTCTCTCTCTCTCTCTCTCTCTCTCTCTCTCTCTCTCTCTCTCTCTCTCTCTCTCTCTCTCTCACTTTCTCTCTCTCACTTTCTCTCTCTCTCTCTCTCTCTCTCTCTCTCTCTCTCTCTCTCTCTCACTTTTTCTCTCTCTCTCTCTCTCTCTCTCTCTCTCTCTCTCACTTTCTCTCTCTCTCTCTCTCTCTCTCTCTCTCTCTCTCTCTCACTTTCTCTCTCACTTTCTCTCTCTCTCTCTCTCTCACACTTTCTCTCTCTCTCTCTCTCTCTCTCTCTCTCTCTCTCTCTCTCTCTCTCTCTCTCTCTCACTTTCTCTCTCTCACTTTCTCTCTCTCACTTTTCTCTCTCTCTCTCTCTCTCTCTCTCTCTCTCTCTCTCTCTCTCACTTTCTCTCTCTCTCTCTCTCTCTCTCACTTTCTCTCTCTCACTTTCTCTCTCTCTCTCTCTCTCTCTCTCTCTCTCTCTCTCTCACTCTCTCTCTCTCTCTCTCACACTTTCTCTCTCTCTCTCTCTCTCTCACTTTCTCTCTCTCTCTCTCTCTCTCTCTCTATCTCTCTCTCTGTCTCCCACTTTCTCTTTCTTTCTTTCTTTCTTTCCGTCTTTCTTTCTGGAATCTGCAGTAGTGGGAAACAGTGCCACTGAACGCCATACCACCGTTGTTATTGTTTTTGTTGCAGAGCTGAGGAGCATCGTGCAGCATGGTAAAAATAAATACTGCACATATTGTGCTCTTCTATAAAACAGTGTTCATTGTTTGTTGTTTTTGTTGTTTTTTATCGCAGATGTGGCTGTTTCACCATTTTGGAATCCAGCTTTAAGTTGTTATGTTCTAAGTCCTAAGGTCTTACTGACCTAAGGGTCGATATGTTATAACCATATAGCCTGTTAGACCCTTGGGTCTTCATGAACCTAAGGTCTTAATAACCTGAGGGTTGAATCATTGCCATAACAAAGCCAATTGTTATTTCCCTGGGGAGTATTTACAGGACATTGATATCTAGCTCCTGTTTTTTCCCGTGGATGGTCTTTCAGTGTTATTTCCCTTCCTCATCCGTGAATGTGGATGTCCATGGACTGTGAGTCGTTTTCCCGTGGAGGTTCTTTCTGTGTGTTCCACTCACTGTGGCTGTGTCCTGTGTTGTTTCCCTTCTCCACATGTGGATGTGGGTGTCCATGTACTGTGAGTCATTTTCCCGTGGAGTTTCTTTCTGTGTGTTCCACTCACTGTGGCTGCGTCCTGTGTTGTTTCCCTTCTCCACACGTGGATGTGGGTGTCCATGTACTGTGAGTCGTTTTCCCGTGGAGGTTCTTTCTGTGTGTTCCACTCACTGTGGCTGTGTCCTGTGTTGTTTCCCTTCTCCACACGTGGATGTGGGTGTCCATGTACTGTGAGTCGTTTTCCCGTGGAGGTTCTTTCTGTGTGTTCCACTCACTGTGGCTGTGTCCTGTGTTGTTTCCCTTCTCCACACGTGGATGTATTCTATAGTCTGTTCTCATCCTGTTTTCTATTCTGTTCCATCAGGCTCAGCTGGCCCTGTCGTCTCCCTCCGGATCTGGGGTGGGTCTGGGGCTATGGTGCCCCAGCGGAAGGACTGGATGTCATGGTGGTGCACCGGGGAGCGGTATGGAGATTACTAGGAGAGAGGGTTCACAGGGGAAATGGATGGGGACAGGGGAGTGGAGAGAGAGATGGCTGGAGCCAAGCCTGGGGAAAAGGCTGGGACCGAGCCTGGGTCGAGGCCTTCAGAGAGAGTTTGGAAGCTGGCTGTTCACCCTGCCTTTCCTGCTCCTTCTCCTCCTCCCCCCGGTGTTCCCCCAGTGCCCTGACAGCTGCCACTGTGTGTGGGAGAGCAACATGGTGCTGTGTACGGATGCTGGGCTCCGTGAGTTCCCCCAGGGCCTTCCTCTGGACACCGTCACACTACACCTGGAGAGAAACTACATCCGCTCGCTCCCTGAGGGAGCCTTCAGGCAAGGAAGATAACAGTTGTGTTTTAATATGATTTTTTATTCACCCTGCATGCTGTTATTGTCTTTTATTAATTCATTAATTTATTCATTACAATTCAAATCTGGCTCCCAGTTTGTCTTTAGTTTTGGGTAATTATGATGTTTCTGACACTTCCTCTTGTTATATACCTTCAGGGAGCTGACCCACCTGAAGGAGCTGTATCTCTCCCACAACCACATCAACACCCTCTCCTCCGGGGCCCTGCGACACCTGAGCTCAGAGCTCCGTCTCCTGGACCTCTCCCACAACCTGTTACGCCAGGCCAGCCGGGACGAGTTTGGTTCCACGCGGGCCAAGACGCGCCTCTATAACAACCCGTGGCACTGCGACTGTACCCTGCAGGAGCTGATGGAGACGTTAAATCTAGAGCCGGAGACTGTCAACGGGATCATGTGTGAGAGCTCTGTGAGGAGCTCCGGGGAGGGGAGTCGCTGGGAGGATCCAGGAGGGGCAGCAGAGCACTCCGGTCAACCCCTGGTTAAGCTGCTTAACTCTGGGGTAAACTTCTGTCGTCTCCAGAGGAAGACAACGGATGTAGCCATGCTGGTGACCATGTTCGTGTGGTTCTTCATGGTCATTGTTTATGTGGTCTACTACGTGAGACAGAACCAGGCTGAGACCAGAAGACATCTGGAGTATCTGAAAAGTTTACCCAGTCCGAGGAAAACACTCACGGAGACAGACACAATAAGCACTGGTCTCTGAACGATTTATTTATAGCCCTCGTTTAACAAGGTAAGTTATTGAGAAGACATTATTTTTAACAAAAACAACCCGACCAAGAGAAAACCCAAGAGAAGGCCTAAGAGAAGGCCCAAGATGAGGCCTAAGAGAAGGCCTAAGAGAAGGCACAAGAGAAGTCCTAAGAGACTGCTTAAGAAAAGGCCTAAGAGAAGGCCCAACAGAAGGCTCAACAGAAGGGCCAATAGACTGCCTAAGAGACTGCCTAAGAGAAGGCCCAAGAGAAGGCCCAAGAGAAGGCCTAAGAGAAGGCCCAAGATAAGGCCTAAGAGACTGCCTAAGAGAAGGCCTAAGAGAAGGCCCAAGAGAAGGCCTAAGAGAAGGCCCAAGATAAGTCCTAAGAGAAGGCCCAAGAGAAGGCCCAACAGAAGGCCCAAGAGAAGACCTAAGAGAAGGCCTAAGAGAAGGCCCAAGAGAAGACCTAAGAGAAGGCCCAACAGAAGGCCTAAGAGAAGGCCCAACAGAAGGCCTAAGAGAAGGCCTAAGAGAAAGCCCAACATAAGGCCTAAGAGAATGCCTAAGAGAGCTCAACATAATGCCTATGAGAAGGCCTAACAGACTGCCTAAGAGAAGACCTAAGAGAAGTCCCAAGAGAAGTCCCAAGAGAAGGCCCAACATAAGACCTAAGAGAAGCCCAAGAGAAGGCCTAAGAGAAGACCCAACAGAAGGCCCAAGAAAAGGCCCAAGAGAAGGCCTAAGAGAAGGCCCAACAGAAGGCCCAAGAGAAGGCCTAAGAGAAGGCCTAAAGAAAGCCCAACATACGGCCTAAGAGAAGGCCTAAGAGACAACCCAAGAGCAGGCCTAAGAGAAGGCTCAACATAAGGCCTATGAGAAGGCCTAAGAGAAGGCCCAAGAGACTGCATTTATTTAGGGCTTCTGTCTGTGGAGAAATCAATACATTGCACGACTCTGTATTAGATTGGAGATGGTTGTACTTACAATTGTTACTTTAAAATGGCCTCTCAATAACAACTCTGACTTGAATGAAATAATTACAACATCTTATTTTTGTAACTACTATCTCACTGAACAAAAAAATATAAACGCAACATACAACGATTTTTAACATTTCACAGTTCATATAAGGAAATCAGTCAATTTCAATAAATAAATTAGCCCCCAATCTATGGATTTCACATGACTGTTGGGGACAGATACCGTAAAAAAAAGGTAGGGGCATGGATCAGAAAACCTGTCAGTATCTGGTGTGACCACCATTTGCCTCATGCAGCGTGACACATCTCCTTCCTATAGAGTTGATCAGGCTGCTGATTGTGACCTGTAGAATGTTGTCCTTCTCCTCTTCTATGTCTGTACGAAGTTGCTGGATATTGGCGGGAACTGGAACACGCTGTTGTACATGTTGATCCAGAGCATCCCAAACATGCTCAATGGGTGACATGTCAGCTGAGTATACAGGCCATGGAAGAACTGGGATATTTTTAGCTTCCAGGAATTGTGTACAGATCCTTGTGACATGGGGCCGTGCATTATCATGCTGAACCATGAGGTGATGGCAGCGGATGAATGGCACGACAATGGGCCTCAGGATCTTGTCATGATATCTCTGTGCATTTCAATTGCCATTGATAAAATGCAATTGTGTTCGTTGCTCATAGCTTATGCCTACCCATACCAAATTCAAAAGAATCTCGCACATCTGAGCTATCTAATGGCAACAATTGAACAAGATGAAGGAAGAAAGAAACCGCACACTGCTCTTGATAGTATCACTGATATTTAATAAGCTTACGTATCGGCCTCACGGCCTTCGTCAGAGCTTTTACCCATACCATACTGCCACCATGGGGCACTCTGTTCACAACGTTGTTATCAGAAAACTGCTCACCCACAAGACGCCATACAAGTTGTCTGCCATCTACCCGGTACAGACGAAACCAGGATTCATCCACGAAGTGAACACTTCTCCAGCGTGCCAGTGGCCATCGAAGGTGAGCATTTGCCCACTGAATTCGGTTACGACTCCAAACTGCAGTCATGTCAAGACCCTGGTGAAAGCATGCGGATGAGCTTCCCTGAAACGGTTTATGACAGTTTGTGCAGAAATTCTTTAGTTGTCTCAGATGATCTCGCAGGTGAAGAAGCTTTTTGTGCGTATAGAAATAAGCTTTTGTGCGAATGGAACATTTCTGGGATCTTTTATTTCACATCATGAAACATGGGATCAACACTTCACATGTCGTGTTTCTATTTTTGTTCAGTATCCTTTCCAATACTTGAAATATATTTTTCATTTATTATTTAGAAATTACAAAAAAACAGAGCTTTAACAGTGTCCAAATGGAGAGAAAGACACAAAGAAGAAAGAAGGAGCGAAATAGCGAATCGCAAAAAAAAAGTCATTGGCTCACTAAACTACCTCTAACTTCCTTCATACTGGATGAAGAGACAGAAAAATGGTATCCACAAGTACAATTGCCTCTGTGGAAGTCAAGGGCCTCATTGCCAAATCCTGAAGTATCCTTTTAAAGTAATGGTCCTCTATTTTTCTCCTGGACTTTCAAATTGTGACTGAAGTGAGTTTAAGAGACAGTTGTCTTTGTGCACAGCGAGAGCAGGCCATTGTGACGTGATGTAAGAAGGCAAGTTTTTAGCCTCTCAAAGTTAGACATTCCTGTACCATATCGTTGTTATAGCGATCAGAATAGGATGTTAAGTGTCTCATGAACAAACTGGAGTACATGTTCACCAGCCCATCTGTAATGAGTTTCCTGTGAATATCAAAACGTGATAGATATTTCTCTATTCCATTTGTCTCAGACACTGTGTAGCAACATGTTTGTTGTGAAACCCTATATTACTTTGTATTGCATGTGTGTATCGTTGTGATGTTCAGAGATCCATTCTAGTACAGGTTGTGCTGTTCAGAGTACCATTATAGTACAGGTTGTGGTGTTCAGAGATCCATTATAGTACAGTTTGTGCTGTTCAGAGATCCGTTATAGTACAGGTTGTGGTGTTCAGATCTCTATTCGAATGCAGTTTGTGGTGGTCAGAGATCCGTTATAGTACAGTTTGTGGTGTTCAGAGATCCATTATAGTACAGTTTGTGGTGGTCAGAGATCCATTATAGTACAGTTTGTGCTGTTCAGAGATCCATTATAGTACAGTTTGTGCTGTTCAGAGATCCATTATAGTACAGTTTGTGCTGTTCAGAGATCCATTATAGTACAGTTTGTGCTGTTCAGAGATCCATTATAGTACAGTTTGTGCTGTTCAGAGATCCATTATAGTACAGTTTGTGGGGAAACTGTGCATGGTCAAAACAAACTGTGAAAATTAACTAAGAAAATATTGAAATTAATTTTGTGATAATTGAACAAATTACAAAACCTGTTCCTTTAAATTATAGCAGTGCTCGTTTAATTGACACCCCTGGTCCTTTAACTGATAGCACTGTCCCTTTAAATCAGGGGTGGGCAAACTTTTGTCTCAAGGGCCACACTGAGAGGGCCACATAGATTTTTTTTAAACCAATTACTAGTTTGTCAAAAAAATGTGTGGCCCAGAAAAATGGCAGTTATTTAAAAATATATAGGTCCATTATAATTTATTTAAATATTTAGTTCCATTATAATTTATATAAATATATAGGTCCATTATAATTTATTTAAATATATAGTTCCATTATAATTTATATAAATATATAGGTCCATTATAATTTCTATAAATATATAGTTCCATAATAATTTATATAAATATATAGTTCCATTATAATTTATAGAAATATATATGTCCTTTATATTTTATATAAATATATAGTTCCATTATAATTTATAGAAATATATATGTCCTTTATATTTTATATAAATATATAGTTCCATTATAATTTATATAAATGTATAGTTCCATTATAATTTATAGAAATATAGATCCATAATAATTTCTACATGCTTTCTATCTGGTTTTTAGATGTTCAACTGTGTTCTGGAGTGTTTGTTGTTTTACCCAAAATATTAGTTGACTCAAACCACCCGCGATTTGATGATGATAACACAGCTCCTTTAATTGATAGCACTGTACAATCATTAACTGTTCTGTAACTGTTTTGTGTCACAGGCTACAATGAATGTAGACCACAACCTGAGTGACAAAACCGATTCTGTGGAAATGCCAATGACCCAAACACAAGAACCAAGCATCCCTCCTTTTGTGTCATTTGTTTTATTTGTGATGTATTTTTGTTGATTTGTTTACCTGTTGTTCTTTATGTTAATAATTATTAAAACAAAGATTACATCATAGATTTGGAAACCAATACATTAAATATTAAATGAACTCTAAAACCAAGTTTAAGGAAAAAAATATATGTAAAAAATGAAACAAACGTGGCTCTGTGTTGTTAAGAGAAATGCTTCTACCTTTTATTGCTACGGTGAAAGGTGAAAGGTGAAAGATGTAAAGTCAGGAAAGAAAATTAAATAAAAAGTACAGGATGACATAATAAACCCATACAGTTACTGATTATTGTGGTTGGAAATGTTTCCCATTCTTACTCTATCTACCATGCTTAAAAACGATCTGAAAATATTGCAAAACTATTTTACACATACAAAATAGTACATGATATGAACTTTCCACTTCCTCACTAAATTTAGCCTTTTCTCTCCCACAAATAAAACAAAAAGAAAATGGCCGCTCACCATCATCCACCTCTCCACTGTATCTCCTTGTGTGTTCTGACTGCATCCCACCCCTCGATATGCATTTAGCCCAAACACACAGACCAAGGCAGAGTGCATACAGGACACAGGATCAAGATTTGGTATTGCTTCTATCTCTGAGAACATAATAGCAACAGAAAAGTTTTTCATCATAATTTCAGGGTACAGAAAAAAGACCTTCCCAGATAGTTCATGCACACTTTTCTCTGGAGCAATATGAGGATGAATAACAATCAAAATCCCCCCAAAAATAAAATTAAAAAAGCGACTTCAGTCTGTTACTTGTTTTTTCTTTTATTTCCAATTTACATTTATCAAAACTGCAACAAAAACAAAATCATGATCATCATATTTAATAATAATAATAATAGTAATGCTATCATTATTAGCAATAATACTATTATTATTATTAATAATACAAAATATACACACCCTCAAAAATAAAAGCACCCTCTGCCCTGGTCGTAGGTGGTTTTCCTCTGTGTGTAAAGGAGGTCTGGATTGTCTAGTAGTGATATCACTGTGAGAAAGAACTCACTCAAGTCTAACAGCCCTGCCTTGTTCTTGTTCCTGGGGGGCATGGCCTGTTCCTACGGGGCGTGGCCAGGGCCAAGGTACTTCCTGCCAGGGTAGAGGATATTTCCTGTGTGAGGGGACAGTGGGGGCATATGGGACAAAGTGGAGTGGGATAGGTCAAGGGTTAAAGGCACCTTCTGGTGGTCTTCTCACAACATGGGGTCTCATGCACCAAAGATATGATCACCCAAGCTGGATTTGTAAACTTGGAGAACTTTGCTTAGTTGTTTCTTTCTTTTTTAGCGTGAGGTAGCTTATAATATAATTAAAACAAAACAAAAAAAGTTTAGATCTGAGATTGAAATCCCGAATTGAACATGTCTTTTACAAAAATGATAGACGCTATTTATGTTTCATTGGGCAGCCAATGAGGGGGATTGTGGTCGGGGGGGAAGGGGCAGCGACATTTACCACTCTGAAAACAAATCTCAGCGTGAAATGTACTCTCTGAAAACTGTAGATATATGTATACACACACATATACATATATACACATTATGAACATGTCACTAATACATCAGTATCTGGTTGTTAAAGAATACAGACTGTTTTTTACAGCAATAGCACCATTTGACTATATTATAATACACAGTAACTTCCTGATACACACTGGGGCGGCGGTTGGAACTAGGAACACCTGCACCTATCACACTGCTCCATTTTGGTTTGGATTTGATATAAGGTTTGAGAAGGTATGGAATAGGAGAAAGAAAAGAGGAGATTGGGGAGGTGGGGAACTGATAGATTATGTATGTAGTTGTGCGTGGGGCCTTTTTACAGGGTAACACACTCAGTCCTAACACACCTGGGACCTACACCTGAACAATAAATAAATAACACCAAGTTGGCTCTCTTTCTGTCATGCTCTGACATACTCCCCCTTTCTCTCCTTCTCCTCTTCCTTTGTTCCTTCTTGTTAGTGGGGAGGTGCTCCCAGGCTGGGGGGTGGAGTGGATGGGGGAATGGAGGGAGGGGTTGACGGAGGGAGACTGGAAGTCGATGAAATCACAGATGAATATTGCCGGTGCCATTCAGTGCAGATATCCTAGTTGGAAAAATCACTTTTTACTTAAAAAAAAAAAGTGACTTGATCTTTCTCTTTTCTCTCTTTCATTCATTTTGCTAGAAGTGTGTGTTCCTCTCTCTCTCTCTCTCTGTCTCTCTCTCCCTCATCTTTTATGGGTTTTTTCTCAGCTTTTCCTTTTTCATTCCTTTGTCTTTACAAGAAGCAGACTGCACCGACGTCGACTCCAAACTCTTGGTCCGCTCCTCCAATATCCATGGGAGCAATGTCCACGATGGGCAGCCGGCTGGTCTTCTGTGATCTGTAGTCAATCACTGTCTTGCCCCATGCTCCTGTGTGTTTCTGGGGACAGAGAGGGAGAGCTGATATTGTTAGAGGACAGGGCTGATATTGTTATAGAACAGGGCTGATATTGTTATAGAACAGGGCTGATATTGTTATAGAACAGGGCTGATATTGTTATAGAACAGGGCTGATATTGTTATAGAACAGGGCTGATATTGTTATAGAACAGGGCTGATATTGTTATAGAACAGGGCTGATATTGTTAGAGAACAGGGCTGATATTGTTATAGAACAGGGCTGATATTGTTATAGAACAGGGCTGATATTGTTATAGAACAGGGCTGATATTGTTATAGAACAGGGCTGATATTGTTAGAGAACAGGGCTGATATTGTTATAGAACAGGGCTGATATTGTTATAGAACAGGGCTGATATTGTTATAGAACAGGGCTGATATTGTTATATAACAGGGCTGATATTGTTAGAGGACAGGGCTGATATTGTTAAGAGGACAGGGCTGATATTGTTATAGAACAGGGCTGATATTGTTATAGAACAGGGCTGATATTGTTATAGAACAGGGCTGATATTGTTAGAGGAGAGGGCTGATATTGTTATAGAACAGGGCTGATATTGTTATAGAACAGGGCTGATATTGTTATAGAACAGGGCTGATATTGTTATAGAACAGGGCTGATATTGTTAGAGGAGAGGGATGATACTGTTATAAGACAGCAGACACTGCCTCAAGAATGAACCCCACGAGACTGCAATGTTGGAGTTTCTGTGTGTGTGTGTGTGTGTGTGTGTGTGTGTGTGTGTGTGTGTGTGTGTGTGTGTGTGTGTGTATGAATTGTGTCTATCTATGTATGTGTGTATGGTGTGTCTATGGATGTGCGTATGGTCTGTCTGTCTGTCTGTCTGTCTGTCTGTCTGTCTGTCTGTCTGTCTGTCTGTGTGTGTGTGTGTGTGTGTGTGTGTGTGTGTGTTTTCATCCTCTCACCGTGCAGCCGTCCTGCATAACGGTGTAGGTGAAGCGGCTGTTTCCCTCGGCCCTGATCTCCACATCGTTGGAGCCCTGGAGCAGCACGGCCTTCTTCAGGTTGCCCGTGGCTCCGTCCATGTAAGCCACACTGTTCTTGCAGTGGTAGGTGAGGTTCTGGCTAGCCTCGGTGGATAGCAGCCGCAGGAAGGTCATCTGGATGCTGGCCGTGTTGGCAGCCAGGCTGTCATCGCCATAGCTGAACTGTAGAGGGCAGCGGACAGAGAGGAAGGGAGACAGGAAGGTTACATCCAGTACAATGATGTGGAATTATAACATGTCTTTAGTTAAAACTAGTGAAAGAGGAGGGGGAAACAGGAAGGTTACATCCAGTACAATGATGTGGAATTATAACATGTCTTTAGTTAAAACTAGTGAAAGAGGAGGGGGAGACAGGAAGGTTACATCCAGTACAATGATGTGGAATTATAACATGTCTTTAGTTAAAACTAGTGAAAGAGGAGGGGGAGACAGGAAGGTTACATCCAGTACAATGATGTGGAATTATAACATGTCTTTAGTTAAAACTAGTGAAAGAGGAGGGGGAGACAGGAAGGTTACATCCAGTACAATGATGTGGAATTATAACATGTCTTTAGTTAAAACTAGTGAAAGAGGAGGGGGAGACAGGGAGGTTAGGACCAATGTGATAATTATATACTGTATGATGTCTGGTTAAAACTAGAACCAAAAATTAAGCAAACTTCTTCAGACTGGTGGCATCAATTGAGAATATAAAATTCACTGCCAGTTTAAAAAAAACACTTAACCAAAGGCAAAGATTGAATCTGAGACTGAAGAGGAAAT
The DNA here is from genome assembly GCF_045791955.1 of Oncorhynchus clarkii lewisi. Lineage (NCBI taxonomy): Eukaryota > Metazoa > Chordata > Actinopteri > Salmoniformes > Salmonidae > Oncorhynchus > Oncorhynchus clarkii. Next base: position 77,526,304 of record NC_092153.1, read on the forward strand.
GTGTATTTTGTATTTTCATTTTGAACAAAATCATATAACGAGGATAGAAGAGGGATTGAATGGTGACTCACGTGGAATCCTCCGTTCATGGTCTCTCCGAACCAGACGTGTTTGGCAGCCTTGCTCTTGCTGGACCACCAGTTCTTCTTGGGGATGCTGGCGGGCTTGGGGTAGACACAGGACTCTCCGGTCTCCATGTTACAGTAGACCTTGATGGCGTCTATGGTGCAGCCCTGGTTAGGGTCGATCCAGTACTCTCCTGCAGACAGACGGAGGAGTCAGGTCACATTCAATCAGTAGTACTTCCTATGTAACTGTTTATACCTGGTCATATTTATTTTGTCTTTTGAACACTATAGAACCTTCCAGATTTCCTCATGAGCACATAGTTTTTCCCGATCTAATCGGTAGGGGTAGGAGTTTAACCTCACAACATCACCTGACCATACCAGGAGAAACTCTAGGACCCCAAGTTCTTCCTGGTCAAGTCATGTTGGTCTATTAAACTCTTGTCCCCTAACAAATAGACAATGGTCACTCCTATCCCGTCACTCACCGCTCTTCCAGTCTGGGTGGCACAGCTTCAGGTCTCTGCAAGTACGTGCAGGGTTCTTCTTGGAGCCCTCGGGGGAGCGGATGTTCTCAATCTGGTTGTTGAGAGACTTGAGCGTGGCGTCCACCTCGGCGTCGTGCGTCCTCAGGTTTCCGGAGGCCTGGTCGGCCCTCATGTACCTCAGGGGATCGGGGGATTTCTCAGGCTGAGACAGGCCAGCGAAGGCAGACATGTCGATACCAGGGCCGGGAGGACCAGGAGGACCAGGGGGACCAGAGTTTCCAGGGGGACCCTGCGATACACAGATAGAAAGATAGAATACTTGATTGAAGATATTGTAAAACCAAGATGCTAGACTACGAGGTACAGGTGATGTATTGCTACCAGCGCAGTGCCATAGGTATTACAGAGGAGGAAAAACACAGAGCAAAGAGGAGTTCAAGTACAGGTAGCATCAAGTGTTGCCGTCTGAAACGACACCCTGCTCCCTAGGGCATTACTTTGACCAGAGCAAAGGGAGCGCACTGCATTGGAAATAGGGTGTCATTTGAGATTGGCACCAAGTCACCCACTGCTCTGTGAACTTTGATGATCCGTAAGATACAGTAAGTTGAGAGATGAGAGCGTTACTCACAGAGGGACCAGTCTCTCCAGAGCGACCACGGGGTCCGGGGGGTCCGATGGGGCCGGGCATACCGTTGGAACCATCCTTTCCAGAGGGACCAATAGGTCCGGGAGGTCCCTAAACAGAACACACACAAGGATTCAGATGTACTGTTACTGTACACACTACAACTCTGCCTGCCATGCTCTTTGGTTGAGTATGAATAAGACAGGTACCTCTCAAAACCCTGTGTTAGACTTTTTATTGCTTTTGTCTATACTCACTCTTGATCCACTTGGTCCGGCAGGTCCAGATGCACCCTGGTCTCCAGCTTGACCCTGTGGTGAGACACAGGTCAGACAATGTCTAGGATGTACACAACTTCAGATAAAGGGTACAATGAGATTTTTTAGGGTATAGAGAGAATTTGAGGTACTGGAAGATTAGGGGTACAGGAAAATTAGGGGTGCAAGAAGATTAGGGGGTACAGGGAGATTAGGGGTACAGGGAGATTAGGGGTACAGGGAGATTAGGGGTACAGGGAGATTAGGGGTACAGGGAGATTAGGGGTTACAGGGAGATTAGGGGTACAGGGAGATTAGGGGTACAGGGAGATTAGGGGTACAGGGAGATTAGGGGTACAGGAAGATTAGGGGTACAGGGAGATTAGGGGTACAGGGAGATTAGGGGTACAGGTAGATTAGGGGTACAGGGAGATTTGTGGGGGAGGGAGGTACTTACGGGAGGTCCAGGCAGACCCTGCAGACCAGTGAATCCTCTGTGTCCTTTCTGTCCTCTCTCACCACCCTCTCCAGCCTCACCCTTGTCTCCACGGGGTCCTTGGGGTCCAGCCATTCCTCTGGCTCCAGCAGGCCCGGCAGGTCCAGCTGGTCCTTGAGCTCCCTAGAGAACAGCCAAGAGACATACACAGGGTTAGGACGGGTTGCAATACATTAGTATCTGAGTGAACTCAATTACATGTCCTTTAAATCAAAGACAGTTAATGGATTAATGAGTGGACTATCACATATCCAGTATATCCTGGAAATAGAAATGGAGTGAAAAACTCAACTTCATGTCCTGGCGTCCTGTATTATAGGGGTTCTACGAGGTGTAAACAGGGGCTCCATGGGGATGTTGAGGGGTGTTATAGGGGTTCTACAGGGTGTAAACAGGGGTTCCATGGGGATGTTGAGGGGTGTTATAGGGGTTCTACAGGGTGTAAACAGGGGTTCCATGGGGATGTTGAGGGGTGTTATAGGGGTTCTACAGGGTGTAAACAGGGGTTCCATGGGGATGTTGAGGGGTGTTATAGGGGTTCTACAGGGTGTAAACAGGGGTTCCATGGGGATGTTGAGGGGTGTTATAGGGGTTCTACAGGGTGTAAACAGGGGTTCCATGGGGATGTTGAGGGGTGTTATAGGGTGTATACTCACAGCCTCTCCCCTGTCTCCCTGCTTGCCGGTGGGGCCGACAGGGCCGGGGGAACCATTAGCTCCCGGGGAGCCAGGAGCACCAGCAGGACCGGTGTTACCACGGTCACCCTTGATTCCAGTGGCTCCATCTCTACCAGGGGGTCCATCAGAACCAGCGTTGCCCTGAGAGACAATTACACATGGTTTAATATCAGAAGGATCAAAAGCATAATTAGTGATTCACTTAATCATGACAGTGAGTTAACGTACTGTACTGCAGGTATAGAGTTGACAATGAGAGGCCATATTGGGGACACTGTGCTGCATTGAATGGCACACTATTCCCTATGTAGTGCACTACATTTGACCAGAGCCCTATGTGGACCCTGTTCCAAAGTAGTGCACTATAGAAGAAATGGGATGCCATTTCATACACAACCCATGTTATGGGACAGACACTGACCTCTCTACCGGGCTCTCCTGCGGGTCCAGTCAGTCCAGGGGGCCCCACAGGGCCAGGGGGCCCACGGTCTCCGCTTCCACCAGGAGATCCTTGTTTACCAGGCTCACCCTGGGGAGATGGACACAGGCTAGTTGGAGGACCACCGGTAGGGGTTGACACTCATCTAATCAATAGTCATATTTTCACTGATCATTCTCTTTGAATATCCATCTATCCATTCTTATTTGAAATTGGGTGGGGTGGGTACAAGGCAATTGATTGTAAAATATTATTTTGTAATTAATTAATAAATGGGTGTCAAGTCGCCTTTAGCAACCCATAGTCTACTGTATAATAATGAATCAATAACTTATTAATTAATCAATGTGTAAATGTATTCTAATTGTAATCTAATAGAATGTGAATGTGACTTACAGAGGGTCCTGGCAGGCCAGGGAAACCTCTCTCTCCACGTTGTCCTGGAAGACCAACAATACCACGCTGTCCAGCCAGACCTGAAGGGCCTGAAGGACCATCGGGACCCTGGGAGGAGGAAGAGAGGAAGATAGGAGGAGAGGAGGAAGACAGGAGGAGAGGAGGAAGACGGGAGGAGAGGAGGAAGACGGGAGGAGAGGAGGAAGACAGGAGAGGAGGAAGACAGGAGTAAAGGAGGAAGAGAGTAGGAGAGGAAGAAGGAGGAGATGAGGAAGTGAAGGGGAGAGGAAGAAGGGAGGAAGTGAGGAGGAGAGGAGGAAGTGAGAAGGAAGAGGAGTCAGAGAGGAGGAAGAGAGGAAGAGGCGGAACAGAGGAGGAAGAGAGGCGGAGAGGATGAAGAGGAGGAAGAGAGGAGGACAGGAGAAAGTGAGAAGGAAGACAGGAAGTGAGGAGGAGAGGAGGAAGTGAGGAGGAAGACAGGAAGTGAGGAGGAAGTGAGGAGGAAGTGAGGAGGAAAATGGGAAGTGAGGAGGAGAGAAAGGGGTGAGGAGGAAGACAGAAAGTGAGGAGGAGAGGAGGAAGAGAGGGGGACAGCATGTTATTATCAAGAATCTCAACAAAAAAAGATCAACATTTTTTTTTACTGAAAAGCAAGAAAAAATATTTTGTGTGCACTGCATCCTACTCTCCTCCACTTATGTGATTCAGACCAGAGAGGAACAGTGTGTCTTATGTCTGTTCTCTGTGCTTGCCTATCTAATTTTAGTAACTCTCAGCTGTCAGTTCAGTGTTACTCAAGGGATAATTGTAGGGTGTGTAAGTGCAAAGTAAAAGCCTTGGCCTCTCTGCCATCATGTCTCTGTCCAGGGGAAGCCTACAGGTGCTATTAAGGTCCCGGCAGACAGCAGTGTGGTTAGTCTGGTTATTGGGTCAGTGATGAACACACACTTACAAGCTATGTGTTATGACGGGGATGGGGGAGTAGTGTTGTTGTCCGTTATAATGGGCCTTTCTTTCATTCCCTGGACTAATGTCTATGCCTGTGTGTTGGAAGTAAACAAGAGAGACTTTTTGGGAAATAAAGCCAGTCTGGTTTTATAGCTGCAAAATTTCAGATGTATTTCAGTGTTAACTGGGGTGATGAGGCTGTGCGGGGGCTTTGTCTGTAACATCACAATCTGTGGGAGTTCAGTGGACTAAATCACTTTCAAATGTTGAATAAAGCCTGCGGGACCTTCAGTTGAGGATGGTTTTGATGAAAGATGAACCTACTGGGGACAGATAATTCAGCTTGTATTACCCCCTTTTGCTTAGTGGGGTGCTGGGCTGAATGAGAGTTATCAAGCCATTCACTATACCCCGGGCTGGTGCTTGGAGGACGGTACTGTAGTGATAAACAGGTGAACTTACAGAGGGACCATCCTCTCCAGCATCTCCCTTCTCTCCAGGGGATCCAGCGGCTCCACGCAGCCCAGCATCTCCCTGTCTGCCTGGGGGTCCACCGTCTCCACGCACACCTTTAGGGCCATCTTTACCAGCAGGGCCAGAGGGACCAGCAGCACCAGGGTTACCCTGCAGAGAGACACATCAATCAATCATTCAACAAATCAACCAATCAATCAATACATTGATCAACCAATCCATACATCTGTAAATCAATCAACCAATCAACACTCAATCAATGAAACAGCAATCAACCAAACATTAACCAATCAACCAATCTTAAAAAACAAAATAAAAGACAGACAGAGAGGAGACAGAGAGAGACAGGAGCAGGTCAATACTCTGTAGAATAACAACCATTTAGACTGAAACTGCCCATAGACAGACAAGAGCAGGTCAATACTCTGTAGAATAACAACCATTCAGACTGAAACTGCCCATAGACAGACAAGAGCAGGTCACAACCATTCAGACTGAAACTGCCCATAGACAGACAAGAGCAGGTTACAAGCATTTAGACTGAAACTGCCCATAGACAGACAAGAGCAGGTTACAACCATTTAGACTGAAACTGCCCATAGACAGACAAGAGCAGGTTACAAGCATTTAGACTGAAACTGCCCATAGACAGACAAGAGCAGGTTACAAGCATTTAGACTGAAACTGCCCATAGACAGACAAGAGCAGGTTACAACCATTTAGACTGAAACTGCCCATAGACAGACAAGAGCAGGTTACAAGCATTTAGACTGAAACTGCCCATAGACAGACAAGAGCAGGTTACAACCATTTAGACTGAAACTGCCCATAGACAAGACAATAGCAGGTCAGAACCATTCAGACTGAAACACACTATAGTGCTGATGAATGATTCTGTGCCCGTCTGGTTATAGATCAAAGGTCAGTACTCATTTCACCTTCCGAATGACCATAAAAGTCATAAAATCAAAAGCATTACACCTGCTTGTACTGAAATATATCAGAAAACTATTGGAAAAACCTGGAATTACATAAAAGAGCTCATTCATTTTGGAAAATGTTAATAACCAACACTGTTACACCCACATTAAACTAATTCCTTTTCTATTCCAGTCAAATCCAACACTTTTTACTAAATGAACAGTGTAACGAATCAGTATGATTTATTATTCGATGCTCAGGTAGGGTGACAGAAGATGTGAGTGTTTGAGTTGTATTGCTGACAGGTGGTTGTACTTACATTGGGACCAGGGGGCCCGACTCTGCCGGCAGCTCCAGGGAAACCAGTGGCACCCTGTTAGAGAGAGAGAGAGAGAGAGAGAGAGAGAGAGAGAGAGAGAGAGAGAGAGAGAGAGAGAGAGAGAGAGATTGTTGATGAAAATGGAAACATTAGAAATAGAGCAGAAATTAAATATACAATATGAGATGTGTATGAAATGTGTATGAGATATGAGATGTGTATGAGATATGAGATATGAGATGTGTTTGAGATATAAGATGTGTGTGAAATGTGAGATGTGTATGAGACTAAAGATGTGTATGAAATGTGAGATGTGTATGAAATATGAGATGTGTATGAGATATGAGATGTGTATGAGATGTGTTTGAGATATAAGATGTGTGTGAAATGTGAGATGTGTATGAGTTGTGAGATGTGTATGAGATATGAGATGTGTATGAGATGTGAGATGTGTATGAGATATGAGACATGTATGGGATGTGAGATGTGTATGAAATATGAGATATGATATGTGTATGAGATATTAGATGTGTATGAGATATTATATGTGTATGAATTATGAGATGTGTATGAGATGTGTATGAGATGTGAGATGTGTATGAGATGTGAGATGTGTATGAGATATGAGATGTGTATGAGATGTGTATGAGATATCAGATGTGTATGAGATATGAGATATGTATGAGATGTGAGATGTGTATGAGATATGAGATGTGTATGAGATGTGAGATGTGTATGAGATATGAGATATGAGATATGTATGAGATGTGAGATGTGTATGAGATGTGAGATGTGTATGAGATATGAGATGTGTATGAGATGTGAAATGTGTATGAGATATGACATGTGTGTGAGATGTGTATGAGATGTGAGATGTGTATGAGATGTGAGATGTGTATGAGATATGAGATAAGTATGAGATGTGAGATGTGTATGAGATATGAGATATGAGATATGTATGAGATGTGAGATGTGTATGAGATATGAGATATGTATGAGATGTGAGATGTGTATGAGATATGAGATATGAGATATGTATGAGATGTGAGATGTATATGAGATATGAGATGTGTATGAGATATGAGATGTGTATGAGATGTGAGATGTGTATGAGATATGACATGTGTATGAGATATGAGATGTGTATGAGATGTGAGATGTGTATGAGATGTGAGATGTGTATGAGATGTGAGATGTGTATGAGATGTGAGATGTATATGAGATGTGAGATGTGTATGAGATGTGAGATGTGTACTTACAGAGGGTCCCTGAGCACCGCGAGCACCTTTAGGTCCAGAAACGCCAGTAGGTCCCTGAAATGAAGGAAATTGATAGTCAGTTTTATGAAGAAATGTGAAGCAAGTAACTCCATTTGAATATTTCGTTAACAAAATAACTACTCTCTATATTTTTTTATTTCAGGACAAAGTGAGTTATTGAAGCGTACGGAAGGTCCAGGAGCTCCGGAGGGTCCCTGTGGTCCAGGGGCACCAGCGTCTCCCTTCTGTCCACCCTCTCCCTGCTCTCCCTTGACTCCGGGCTGACCATCAGATCCCTGGGGTGGGACACAGGGGAAAAGACTGCTCAGACAGTTGTTTGCTTCAACATACAACAAGCAGCTGGAGTTGGTCCCGGGCTGTTGACGGTAGCACTGATAGCGAGAGAAAGTGCACGGACAGTACTGTCCTTGGGGTGGTACTTACAGGAGGCCCAGCGAAGCCAGCAGGCCCAGGAGGTCCAGTCTCACCCCTGTCACCCTGTTAGGAGAGAAGAGGACAGAGAGGTCAAGTTGAGCATCAACGACTTCCCTTGACATTTCCTTGTTCAAACAAGCATCATGTACTGTATCAAGTTCTGTGTTCACTTCGTTGTTAATTCTGAGAGGTGGAGAGCATTCAAGGAAACAGCATTGTGAGTGAAAGTAATTCTCGCCGGATCAATACAGTAGCCTAGAGATGGCAGTAATCAGATGGCAGTAATCAGAAGGCAGTAATCAGAAGGCAGTAATCTGATAGCAGTAATCAGAAGGCAGTAATCTGATAGCAGTAATCAGAAGGCAGTAATCAGATGGCAGTAATCAGAAGGCAGTAATCAGAAGGCAGTAATCTGATAGCAGTAATCAGAAGGCAGTAATCTGATAGCAGTAATCAGAAGGCAGTAATCAGATGGCAGTAATCAGAATGCAGTAATCTGATAGCAGTAATCAGAAGGCAGTAATCAGATGGCAGTAATCAGATGGCAGTAATCAGATGGCAGTAATCAGATGGCAGTCATCAGATGGCAGTAATCAGATAGCAGTAATCAGAAGGCAGTCATCAGATGGCAGTAATCAGATGGCAGTAATCAGAAGGCAGTAATCTGATAGCATCAATCAGATGGCAGTATTCAGATAGCAGTAATCAGAAGGCAGTAATCTGATAGCATTAATCAGATGGCAGTAATCAGAAGGCAGTAATCTGATAGCATCAATCAGATGGCAGTAATCTGATAGCATCAATCAGATGGCAGTAATCAGATAGCAGTAATCAGAAGGCAGTAATCTGATGGCAGTAATCTGATGGCAGTAATCTGATGGCAGTAATCAGAAGGCAGTAATCAGATATCAGTAATCAGATGGCAGTAATCAGATAGCAGTAATCTGATGGCAGTAATCAGATAGCAGTAATCAGAAGGCAGTAATCTGATGGCAGTAATCAGATGGCAGTAGGCCCTAGTCAGGTAATTTAGGAAAAGGGAAAACATAGGGAAAACATTTCTTATGTAAGTACGATCTTATCCTAACTTGTATGTGTGTATGTGTGTGCTGACAGGTGTGGTGTGTGTGTGTGTGTGTCTGTGGTACTTACAGGGGCACCTCGGGCACCAGCAGCACCGGAAGGTCCAGAGGGACCAGATTCACCCTATAGGAGGAAACACAGAGGTCAGAGTTCAGTCACAGAGGTCAATCATACATCATACATATATCACACCTTATATAGACTGTTTTATAACACCTAGGGGATACAGTAACCTCATTACAGGTGATATGGCTGAATGTGTATTTTTCAGATGTATCTAATACAAACACTTATTTAATCAATTAACCAATTAACTGGTATACAAGTTAAAATATAAACACACACCTTCTCTCCATTGGGACCAGCTGGGCCAGGAGGACCAATTGGACCAGTCAAACCCTAGACCATATAGAGAAAGAGAGGGAATAGAAGAGTAACAAAGAGAAGGTTCAGTATAGCTCTCCTTCTGCTGTTAGCGTCCATGAACAATTTAACATGTGTACAGCTCTCCTTCTGCTGTTAGCGTCCATGAACAATTTAACATGTGTACAGCTCTCCTTCTGCTGTTAGCGTCCATGAACAATTTAACATGTGTACAACTCTCCTTCTGCTGTTAGCGTCCATGAACAATTTAACATGTGTACAACTCTCCTTCTGCTGTTAATGTCCATGAACAATTTAACATGTGTACAGCTCTCCTTCTGCTGTTAGCGTCCATGAACAATTTAACATGTGTACAGCTCTCCTTCTGCTGTTAGCGTCCATGAACAATTTAACATGTGTACAACTCTCCTTCTGCTGTTAATGTCCATGAACAATTTAACATGTGTACAGCTCTCCTTCTGCTGTTAGCGTCCATGAACAATTTAACATGTGTACAACTCTCCTTCTGCTGTTAATGTCCATGAACAATTTAACATGTGTACAGCTCTCCTTCTGCTGTTAGCGTCCATGAACAATTTAACATGTGTACAACTCTCCTTCTGCTGTTAATGTCCATGAACAATTTAACATGTGTACAACTCTCCTTCTGCTGTTAATGTCCATGAACAATTTAACATGTGTACAGCTCTCCTTCTGCTGTTAATGTCCATGAACAATTTAACATGTGTACAGCTCTCCTTCTGCTGTTAATGTCCATGAACAATTTAACATGTGTACAGCTCTCCTTCTGCTGTTAATGTCCATGAGCAATTTATCATGTGAGTGTATACATGATTGCTGAACTAATATTTAAATATGTTGAATGTTAAACAGTAGAGTGTTGACATCTTCAATGTGTTGGATATTAAATGGTAGAGTGGTTGACATTATAAATGTTGTGGATATTAAATGGTAGAGTGGTTGACGTTATAAATGTCTTGAATATTAAATGGTAGAGTGGTTGACGTTATAAATGTCGTTGATATTAAATGGTAGTGGTTGACGTTATAAATGTCGTGGATATTAAATGGTAGAGTGGTTGACGTTATAAATGTTGTGGATATTAAATGGTAGAGTGGTTGACGTTATAAATGTCGTGGATATTAAATGGTAGCGTTGTTGACGTTATAAGGCTGGGGGATATAGTGGATGATGATGATGATGATGATGATGATGGTCACTCACTCTTGAACCGTCTTTGCCAGAAGCACCCTCAGGTCCCTTCTCTCCGTTGTCACCCTGTGGGACACAAACACAGTTATATTGGACTACATTATGATTAAAGGAATAGGGTAGGTTAACACATTATGAAATCACAACATCAATGAGCATGTACTGTAAATAGACCTACATCATTTGTTGCCACTCCACATCATTACTGCTGTGCTGTGTTGCTTTACTCCAGTGGCTCTTGTTGCAAAGTTCATGGCTAGTGATCCCTTTCATGGCTTAGTACGATTCCCATGCCTATGATTTGAACTAATATTAGGATGCTTCTTTCAAGTGCCACTCACTCTGTCTCCCTTAGGTCCGGGGATGCCTGAGGCTCCTCTCTCTCCGGGCATACCTTGCAGACCGGGGGGTCCCTGGGCACCCGATGCACCACCTGGTCCGATCGCGCCCTACAACACAAGACACACAACAGCTACTGTCAGCAACTGAATACAGAACTAATAGCAACTCAGCAACTGGTAGAGGTTTTGATGGAAAACAACAGTAACAGCCTGTAGAATACAACAGAATACAACAGAATAGAACAGACTAGAACAGAATAGAACAGAATAGAACAGAATAGAACAGAATAGAACAGAATAGAACATACTAGAAAATAATATAACAGACTAGAACAGAATAGAACAGAATAGAACAGACTAGAAAAGAATAGAACATAATAGAACAGAATAGAACAGAATAGAACAGAATAGAACAGACTAGAAAAGAATAGAACAGACTAGAAAAGAATAGAACAGACTAGAACAGAATAGAACAGACTAGAAAAGAATAGAACAGAATACAACAGAATAGAACAGACTAGAAAAGAATAGAACAGACTAGAACAGAAGAGAACAGAATAGAACAGACTAGAAAAGACTAGAACAGACTAGAACAGAACTGACTAGAACAGAACTGACTAGAACAGAACTGAATAGAACAGAACTGAATAGAACAGAACTGAAGAGAACTGAATAGAACTGAACTGAATAGAATAAATTAGAACTGAAGAGAACAGAATAGAACTGAATAGAACAGAACAGAATAGAACTGAATAGAACAGAACTGAAGAGAATTGAATAGAACAGAATAGAGCAGAACAGAATTGAAGAAAACTGAATAGAACTGAATAGAACAGAACAAATTAAAAAAACCATTTCACAGAAGCTCTATCCCCACAATGAGGAAACTGGCCTGTTCACAGTGATATTATTCATCTAAACAAACCATATCAAATGCAAGGTGAACACTACCCAGTAGATAACTAGCTGAAAAGTATTTCCCAGCTTTGGCAACTGGGTATCAGGAGCACCTTCAAAGGTTTTCATTTTTCATAAGGACCTTCATTAAAAGCTTTCATTTTCAGTTTCCTTCAAGATATTGGCTGGTTTGAGAATATATATTTGAGAATGATCTGAGGACTAAATGAAGTTGTCCATTGCAACATGCATGCTCAAATTATGTAAGAAGTTCATTTAGCAGGGACATTGTACAACAAAACCATAAGTCTCAGAGCATTGAGAAAACATTTGTCGCACCAGATTTAGTTAATAGCTCATTTCCATCTGTAGTCCCTAAAACATCTAGACATGGAAATATTATATACATCTAGACATGGAAACATTATATACATCTAGACATGGAAACATTATATACATCTAGACATGGAAACATTATATACATCTAGACATGGAAACATTATATACATCTAGACATAGGTTAACATCTAGACATGGAAATATTATATACATCTAGACATGGAAACATTATATACATCTAGACATGGAAACATTATATACATCTAGACATGGAAACATTATATACATCTAGACATGGAAACATTATATACATCTAGACATAGGTTAACATCTAGACATGGAAACATTATATACATCTAGACATGGAAACATTATATACATCTAGACATAGGTTAACATCTAGACATGGAAACATTATATACATCTAGACATGGAAACATTATATACATCTAGACATGGAAACATTATATACATCTAGACATGGAAACATTATATACATCTAGACATAGGTTAACATCTAGACATGGAAATATTATATACATCTAGACATGGAAACATTATATACATCTAGACATGGAAACATTATATACATCTAGACATGGAAACATTATATACATCTAGACATGGAAACATTATATACATCTAGACATAGGTTAACATCTAGACATGGAAACATTATATACATCTAGACATGGAAACATTATATACATCTAGACATAGGTTAACATCTAGACATGGAAACATTATATACATCTAGACATGGAAACATTATATACATCTAGACATGGAAACATTATATACATCTAGACATGGAAACATTATATACATCTAGACATAGGTTAACATCTAGACATGGAAACATTATATACATCTAGACATGGAAACATTATATACATCTAGACATAGGTTAACATCTAGACATGGAAATATTATATACATCTAGACATGGAAACATTATATACATCTAGACATGGAAACATTATATACATCTAGACATGGAAACATTATATACATCTAGACATAGGTTAACATCTAGACATGGAAACATTATATACATCTAGACATGGAAACATTATATACATCTAGACATAGGTTAACATCTAGACATGGAAATATTATATACATCTAGACATGGAAACATTATATACATCTAGACAGGTGAACATCTAGACATGGAAACATTATATACATCTAGACATGGAAACATTATATACATCTAGACATGGAAACATTATATACATCATGACATGGAAACATTATATACATCTAGACATGGAAACATTATATACATCTAGACATAGGTTAACATCTAGACATGGAAACATTATATAAATCAAGACATGGAAACATTATATACATCTAGACATGGAAACATTATATACATCTAGACATGGAAACATTATATACATCTAGACATAGGTTAACATCTAGACATGGAAACATTATATACATCAAGACATGGAAACATTATATACATCTAGACATGGAAACATTATATACATCTAGACATAGGTTAACATCTAGACATGGAAACATTATATACATCAAGACATGGAAACATTATATACATCTAGACATGGAAACATTATATACATCTAGACATGGAAATATTATATACATCTAGACATGGAAATATTATATACATCTAGACATAGGTTAACATCTAGACATGGAAACATTATATACATCTAGACATGGAAACATTATATACATCTAGACAGGTGAACATCTAGACATGGAAACATGATATACATCTAGACATACACTATGCCTCACAAGTCCTCAACTGGCAGCTTCATTAAATTGTACCCGCAAAGCACCTGTCTCAACGTCAACAGTGAAGAGGTGACTCCGGGATGCTGGCCTTCTAGGCAGAGTTCCTCTGTCCAGTGTCTGTATTCTTTTGCCCATCTTAATCTTTTATTTTTATTGGCCAGTCTGAGACATGGTGTTTTCTTTGCCTCTTCACTGTTGAAGTTGACATGTACAATTTAATGAAGCTGCCAGTTGAGGACTTGTAAGGCATCTGTTTCTCAAACTAGACACTCTAATGTACTTGTCCTCTTGCTCAGTTGTGCACAGGGGTCTCCCACTCCTCTTTCTATTCTGGTTAGAGACAGTTTGTGCTGCTCTGTGAAGGGAGTAGTACACAGCATTGTACGAGATCTTCAGTTTCTTGGCAATTTCTCGCATGGAATAGCCTTCATTTCTCAGAACAAGAATAGACTGAATAGCTAACAAGAATAGCTAACACAACGTGCCAATGGAACACAGGAGTGCTGGTTGCTGATAATGGGCCTCTGTACGCCTATGTAGATAGTCAATAAAAAAAATCAGCTGTTTCCGGCTACAATAGTCATTTACAACATTAACAATGTCTACACTGTGATTTCTGATCAAATTTGATTTTCTTTCAAAAACAAGGACATTTCTAAGTGACCCCAAACTTTTGAACGGTGGTGTAGGTGAACATAGAAGTCAAAACATTGCTGATTGAAACACATTTCTATTGGATAGAACATGCAATAGTCTTATAAAAATACATCAGCCACATCAAGACACAGATTTCTAACACTATCTGAACTCAGGTCTGAGCTGTTTATAGAGTTTACGTTGTTGTTTTTTGTCTCCCTCTTCTGTATTACGCTGACTTGGCCGTCTGGTAGCTCATTCTCATAAACGTTCTCTAAGCTTGTTCTCGGCCAATTTGCCAAATGTTCCTGCTGCGCTTAGCTCGAAGAGGAATGCTGTGTTTGTTCTCTCCTGCTGGCACTGCTGCCTCTCTGAATCCCCAGTTACATTCATCTGTCTGTTCATCCCTCCTCCTCCTCCTCCTCCTCCTCCTCCCTCCTATCATTAGCTTTAATCCCAGCCTCTTTCTATCATTTCCTCCTTGGCTAACAGTCAGAGGGGTTCTGAACTAAAATGGCCCCGAAGGCAAGCAGGCAGG
Organism: Oncorhynchus clarkii lewisi; assembly: GCF_045791955.1. Lineage (NCBI taxonomy): Eukaryota > Metazoa > Chordata > Actinopteri > Salmoniformes > Salmonidae > Oncorhynchus > Oncorhynchus clarkii. The sequence continues at coordinate 77,541,315 of NC_092153.1, forward strand.
TTCTTTCACCCCCTAGTCTCCTCAAATCTGCCCGAAGTCTGTTCCACTCATTACCAGTATTGAGAATGAAAAGTTGCATTGAGCCGTGGTTGACGGACAACAGAAATATCTGTGAATGTGGCACGTTTCCTTTAATGTGATAACCGTAAATCCCTTCTTCTATGTAGTGAAAAGGCTGTGTAGAATTTTCCCTTGGTGTTAACGAGATGGTATTGCTGGCATGCTTTAAACAGATACTGTGTAGGATCAGGATGGGACTGTGCATTATGGTAATGCACCTGTCTCATATATCAAAGACTACATGTTTTTCTGTGGGATATGGTGGAACCAAACAAGTGTCCTGACTCTCTGTGGTGACTAAAGATCCCATGGCACTTATGGTAAGAATAGGGGTGTTAACCCCGGTGTCCTGGTTAATTCCCAATCTGGCCCTCATACCATCATGGCCACCTAATCATACCCAGCTTCCAATTGTTCACTCATTCAAATACTAGCTGCAAATTCTACTGCAAATTCTACTAGCTGCAAATTCTACTAGCTGCAAATTATACTGCAAATTCTACTAGCTGCAAATTCTACTAGCTGCAAATTCTACTGCAAATTCTACTAGCTGCAAATTCTACTAGCTGCAAATTATACTGCAAATTCTACTAGCTGCAAATTCTACTAGCTGCAAATTCTACTAGCTGCAAATTCTACTGCAAATTCTACTAGCTGCAAATTATACTGCAAATTCTACTAGCTGCAAATTCTACTAGCTGCAAATTCTACTAGCTGCAAATTATACTGCAAATTCTACTAGCTGCAAATTCTACTAGCTGCAAATTCTACTGCAAATTCTACTAGCTGCAAATTCTACTAGCTGCAAATTCTACTAGCTGCAAATTCTACTAGCTGCAAATTCTACTGCAAATTCTACTAGCTGCAAATTCTACTAGCTGCAAATTCTACTAGCTGCAAATTCTACTAGCTGCAAATTCTACTGCAAATTCTACTAGCTGCAAATTATACTGCAAATTCTACTAGCTGCAAATTCTACTAGCAGCAAATTCTACTGCAAATTCTACTAGCAGCAAATTCTACTGCAAATTCTACTAGCTGCAAATTCTACTGAAAATTCTACTAGCTGCAAATTCTACTAGCTGCAAATTCTACTAGCTGCAAATTCTACTGCAAATTCTACTAGCAGCAAATTCTACTGCAAATTCTACTAGCAGCAAATTCTACTGCAAATTCTACTAGCTGCAAATTCTACTAGCTGCAAATTCGACTAGTTGCAAATTCTACTAGCTGCAAATTCTACTAGCAGCAAATTCTACTGCAAATTCTAATGGCTGCAAATTCTACTAGATGCAAATTCTACTAGCTGCAAATTCTACTAGCTGCAAATTCTACTAGCAGCAAATTCTACTGCAAATTCTACTAGCTGCAAATTCTACTAGCTGCAAATTCTACTAGCTGCAAATTCTACTAGCTGCAAATTCTACTAGCTGCAAATTCTACTAGCTGCAAATTCTACTAGCTGCAAATTCTACTAGCTGCAAATTCGACTAGTTGCAAATTCTAATGCAAATTCTACTAGCTGCAAATTCCACTAACTGCAAATTCTACTGCAAATTATACTAGCGGCAAATTCTACTGCAAATTCTAATGGCTGCAAATTCTACTGCAACTTCTACTAACTGCAAATTGTACTAGCTTCATTTAGGCATATCAGAAGACTAAGTTCTCTACAGTAGTATGTTTGTCTCACCTTAGGTCCGTCAGTTCCAGGAGTTCCAGGAAGACCACGGGGTCCCTGCAGCCCCTGAGGCCCAGCACCTCCTCTCTCTCCTGGGAAACCACGCTCACCCTACAAGGAGACAGGGACGGATGGTTAGCATTATTATCCTCCATAACTCCATAAGTGGAGTTAGCTATATGAACATCGTAGGTATGGAGATGATGGAGGAGGAAACTAAACTCACTCTTGGTCCAGTGGCACCAGCAGCTCCACCCTCTCCTGGAACTCCCATGTCACCAGGCTTGCCACCCTCACCAGGGGGTCCAGGAGGTCCGGGCAGACCCTGTTCAAAGGAAGCAAAACAACCAATCAATCAATCACGTGGCTGTTGTTACTACTTGCGAAGTGTATAGTTGACTGAATTGTCAATGTGATTGGACAAATGTAGTGTATAATGGCTGCATTTGCACAGGCAGCTTAATTTTAAAAAAATTCCAGGAATGTCTTTTTTGACCAATCAGATCAGCTCCTTTGTCAATAATTGGGCAAAAGATCAGAATTGCGCTGCCTGTGTAAACGCTTCCTAATATTTTTTAGGAGCATGCAGAGTACCAAAAGACAGGTATTCAATGAATGCATACAGACAGACAGACAGACAGACAGACAGACAGACAGAAAGACAGAAAGACAGGTACATAGTCAATGCAGAGTGACAGACAGACAGACAGACAGACAGACAGACAGACAGACAGACAGACAGACAGACAGGTGCACAGTGAATGCAGAGAGACAAATAGACAGGTACACAGTGAATGCAGAGTGAGAGAGAGAGAGGTGTAGATCGACTGACCTGGAAGCCAGAAGGTCCAGGTTGTCCTTGCTCTCCTCTCTCTCCAGCAGGGCCCTGTGGTAAAGGGAGGCTTAACAGTGAGCATTATTCATTGACCTGTCAAAGCCACTGCTAATTCAGAGGCTTTCCTCAACTGGCCTAGACCAGGCTGCATGTAACTGGTTTAAAAATTACTTGACAGATAGAACTCAATGTGTGTCTACTGTTAAATCAGGTTTCCTGGATATTACGAAAGGAGTCCCGCAGAGGTCGATTCTGTTTACATTGTGAATATCGACTTGTCTGTAAAACATTTTTTCCTGCACTTGTATGCCGATGATACTGTTGTGTATGCTATTGTGCCCACGGTTGACCAGGCTCTATTTGAACTACAGTCTGCCTTCATTGTATTACAGGAAAACTTTGACCTGAAATTAGTATTGAATGCAGGTTATTTTGATTTACTAAGATCAAATTCTTATTTTCAATGACGGCCTAGGAACAGTGGGTAAACTGCCTGTTCAAGGGCAGAACGACAGATTTGTACCTTGTCAGCTCGGGGGTTTGAACTTGCAACCTTTCCGGTTACTAGTCCAACGCTCTAACCACTAGGCTACCCTGCCGCCCCAAAAGGTAAAACTAAGTATATGTTATTATTCAGTCAACGTTTCTATCGGTTCTAGACTATGGCGACATCAACTCTATGAACTCAGCTGCCAACTCGTTAAAGCCGTTAGATGCAGTTTATCATAGTGGACTGCGTTTTATAACAGGCAACAATTTTAGTACTCATCACTGCATTCTCTACCAGGAAGTTGGTTGGCCCTCTTTGATGTCACGTATGTTGATACATTACTATATTTTCATTTGAAAAGCCTTAAAAAAAAAGCCACACTGTACCTAATGTCTTTACTAAACTTTAGACATAGGAGTTACCACTCCAGGTCTCAGGGATGGATAACTCTGGAAATTCCTCTGGTCTCCACTGAGTTAGGTAAATCAGCTTTTACTTGTCTTAAAGCTTATTTGTGGAACAATCTTCAAAATGTTCTTGAATGTGATGTTCTGGTGCCTCCAGGGTAATTCAGACAGCTGATTGAGGACCTTATTACTGATGAATGTGATGTTCTGGTGCCTCCAGGGTAATTCAGACAGCTGATTGAGGACCTTATTACTGATGAATGTGATGTTCTAGTGCTTCTTGGGTAATTCAGACAGCTGATTGAGGACCTTATTACTGATGAATGTGATGTTCTGGTGCCTCTTGGGTAATTCAGACAGCTGATTGAGGACCTTATTACTGATGAATGTGATGTTCTGGCCTCTAGGGTCATTCAGACAGCTGGTTGAACACAATGAATGTGTTTGTTTTTTTATGATCGTGTTTTTCTTTCTGTTTGCATTTTGTATCGATATTGATGTGTGCATTTTCTGTAATTTCTGTCATTCAGGGCTCATTTGTAGAATAGACCTTGTTCTCAGTATGACTCCCTGATAAAATAGGTTAAAGGTTAAATAGAATTATAGCAAAACAAGGCATTGGGCTGCCGTTAAAAAAAACTAAAACATTGTGCCTTTAAACTCAATCGGCGCGTCTCACATCAATCCAAGTCATTGTGAAGAAACGGGTCTCATCTTGACGATACAGTGTAATAATCTTACCATCTTACAACCACAATGAAACTTGAATCAGAAAGGTTAGCTAGCAGCGAATTGACAACGATACACGTTGAACACATTGGAGTATATCCAGCCTGGGTTTGGTGGAGTTATCAGGTCGTTTTTTCGAGAGTACGTTGAGAAAGGTGGATAAGAGCAGTGAGACAGACGTGACTGCAGCAGAGTGTGATTGGAGAGATAGAGATACTCACAGCAGGGCCAGGGGGTCCAGCAGCTCCGGTCTCACCATCCTTACCAGGAAGACCCTATAGGGAGAGAGAGAGAAAAAAGAGAGAGGGTAGAGAAAGAGAAAGAGAGAAGAGAGAAGAGATAAGAGAGAGAAGAGAGAGAGGGTAGAGAAAGAGAGAGAGAGAGAAGAGAGAGAAGAGAGAGAGAGAGAGAGAGAGAGAGTAGAGAAAGAGAGAGAGAGAGAAGAGAGAGAGAGACAGAGAGAGAGAAGAGAGAGAGAGAGAGGGTAGAGAAAGAGCGAAAGAGAGAAGAGAGAGAGAGAGAGGGTAGAGAAAGAGAGAGAGAGAGAGAGAGAGAGAGAGAGAGAGAGAGTTAGAGGCCATGGGAGCCAGATGAAGACTGATCGATGTAATTACTACTATGGCAACTGAGTAGGGATAAACTGAGTATGTGGAATGGTTTCCTAACAACGTCTTTAAAGTGTTTTCTGCACATTTGAAATGGCATATATTATCATCAAAAAGAAGATAGAAGGAAGGCTATTTATGATTTGTAACTCTGTTTGGTTTAATCTTAATGGATTCCTTTCTAGTCGGGCACAAGGTGTGTTTACCCTGGCATATTTCACATGGCTCAACTGAAAAGGCTGTCTGTGTCTGTCTGTCTGGGTGAGATAAATGACTTACTCTCAGACCTGGCGCACCGAGCAATCCTTTCTCTCCGCCTTTGCCAGGTTCGCCCTAGTCAGAAAACACACACAAAGCAGTCAGCCACCAATAATGTCCAGTTGTATGTAAAATAGACATACACTCTGTCCATGTAGATATGCAATCTCCCTATGTATATGTAAATCATCCAACACACCCAATCAACCAATCATCGAATCATTAAAAACACTGAATCAACCAATCATCAATCATCCAAAACACCCAACCAACCAACCAACCAAATCAATCAATCTACAATCAATCAAACAGTCACACTCACGTTGGCTCCCTTGGGTCCGGGGAATCCCATCACGCCAGGCTGACCGCGGGCTCCCATAGGGCCAGGGGGACCAGGGCGACCATCCTCACCAGAAGCACCCTACAGAGGGGAAACAGGAGGGTCAGTCAATCAATCAATCAATTATGCAAAATAAAAACTAGAAGTTATGCACCTGAGGGGGTTTCTACACTGTCAGAGTCAATGATGTACCCTATCAGTCATCTAGTGTCTATATAAATCAGTGGTCAGAGTCCTGTGAACATGCTGATTCATCTAGTGTCTATATAAATCATTGGTCAGTCCTGTGAAAATGCTGATTCATCTAGTGTCTATATAAATCATTGGTCAGAGTCCTGTGAACATGTTGATTCATCTAGTGTCTATATAAATCAGTGGTCAGAGTCCTGTGAACATGCTGATTCATCTAGTGTCTATATAAATCATTGGTCAGAGTCCTGTGAACATGCTGATTCATGTAGTGTCTATATAAATCATTGGTCAGAGTCCTGTGAACATGCTGATTCATCTAGTGTCTATATAAATCAGTGGTCAGAGTCCTGTCAACATGCTGATTCATCTAGTGTCTATATAAATCAGTGGTCAGAGTCCTGTGAACATGCTGATTCATCTAGTGTCTATATAAATCAGTAGTCAGAGTCCTGTCAACATGCTGATTCGTCTAGTGTCTATATAAATCAGTGGTCAGAATCCTGTGAACATGCTGATTCATCTAGTGTCTATATAAATCAGTGGTCAGAGTCCTGTGAACATGCTGATTAATTTAGTGTCTATATAAATCAGTGGTCAGGGTCCTGTGAACATGCTGTTTCATCTAGTGAGCAAATTCATGTTTATTCTTAATTTTTTTTATACAAAAATGTTATTTTTACAGTTGTTGAACAAAACAGACAACAAGTGTACTTACACCGGGTCCAACTTTTCCTTGAGGACCTGCATCACCGGGACGACCAGTAAGACCCTGCAAGAGCACAGAGACACACACACATCACTGTATACTGTACAGTATGTGAGTTAAATCTACAGTGATTATTGTCCTGGCTTCGTAGTGTAGCCATTACCAGAGCCATTACCCTTAGTAACCTACATACAATATTATTATGCGAGTCAAAATTACAAAGATAATGTATTGGCTCCATTACTCAGCCATAGTTTGGAGAACTATTCCATCTTACCAGAGCATTTATACATACTACTGTTACAGATGGTAGAGAGATGTTGTAGTTGAACTTACTCTTGCACCAGGAAGACCGGGCTCGCCAGGGCGACCAGGGTCACCGCCGGCTCCCTTAGGGCCAGACACGCCACCGACTCCACGCTCGCCAGGGGCTCCCTGGATTAGGAGGGAAAAAAATGTGTGTTACTCAATGGAGACGATCAATCAATCAAGTAATCAATCCAATAAATCAAATCAAATGTATTTATATAGACCTTCGTACATCAGCTGATATCTCAAAGTGCTGTACAGAAACCCAGCCTAAAACCCCAAACAGCAAGCAATGCTTCAACCCAGCAATCAATCAACACATCAATCAATCAACACATCAATCAATCAGCCAATCAACAAATCAATCAATCGATCAGATAGATCTATCTCCACAGCCACTTTATATGAGGCTACAGTAGTACTTGTAATGTATTAGGAGGCTAAATGAACTGACGACGCTCTGAGGGAAGTGTCGACAGATCATTACAGACATCTGTGTTCCTCTATCTTTTTGTGTCAGGGGGTAAGATAATTCACATCCTATTGACATCAATGCTTGACTAATGCTTGACTAAGTGAACATTTGACTTGAGTGGAAGTGATGATTCACCCCTATCGTGGGAAACATATGCTCCATCTGTCTCCACAGTCACTTCACATGAGGTTACCCTACGCAAACACCCTCAGGCGGCAGGTAGCCTGGAGGGTAGGAGGATTGGGCCAGTAACTGGAAGTTTGAGCAGAGGTCAAAATCTGTCATTCTGCCCTTGAGCAAGGCAGTTGTTCCCTGGGTGCTGATGACATGAATGTGGAAGACACATATTGGTTGAATACATTCCGTTGGACAACGGAAATCTCCCTTCTGAGGAGGGGGAAAAAGACAGGGGTCAATTGTCTTGAAATTAGAAATGATTCCTTCTGACACATTTACCCAATGTAACGAATACGGGTGAATAATATTTAATTTGGAATGTAATGAAACGCTTCCAATTGCGGTCTGAGACACTGGTGTCAGCTAGACTAGAGTTGGTGGTGAGGATGAGGTTGAGGTGCCCTCTGGTGGTGATATAGTAAAATTATAGATGACGCCAGTAGACAACACTGACACTAAGGCTTGTGTCTAGACTTGACTGTTCATGCAGGATTTGTACACCTACATGTAAATGTGTCTACCTTGTCCACAGTGTGTCCTGATTCCCTTTTCTCGCAGTATATTCAAATGCCAGTATGCATTCTACAAAGGTGAAATAGGCTGATGGCAGTAGCTAACTACCGTAGCTAACTAGCCACCTAACCCCTGTAGCTAGCCAGGAAGCTAACCTCTGTAGCTAGCCAGCAAGTAAACCTCTGTAGCTAGCAAGCAAGTTAGCAAGCAACGCTAAAGAGAATGCATATAGTTTAGCATAAATTCTAAAAATTCAAAATATTAGCTAGCTGGCTAGCTTTTATGAGGCCACCAAACAAGTTCCTCACACGCTAGAAATGTATTTGCTCCAACGTTATAATTAAAAGGTGCCTTTCGGTCCCAAAACACAAGTTTTCTGGAGACTTGTGGGAGGAGTGCTGATGAAGTCGACCACTTTATGGGCTTTCGGTAGCCTGATTCAAAATCTGAACACAATCAGAACAACTAAGCGATTTTTGTGTGTCTACACGTCTTTTCAATGCGATCTTCGTATTCTGATAGCAGAAGTACGTACGTGTCAAGTGTGGACATGGCCTAATAGGGGCTCTGTCTTTTTCACGTATAATTTTCTCTGTGATGCCTGGCTGTTCCACTATCGATGCGCTCCTAACAAAATATTCAGTCAGGTTGGATAGTAATTGCCTGAAGGACTCCAATAAATTATTGTGTTCAGAAAACGATGATGGAATGTCTTCACTACTACTCTAGTACAGAAGGGCATTTTCACACCAACGCTTGGCTGTAGATATATAGATACATATAGTATAATACCCATGATCCTGTGGTGTTGAAATGTACAGATATGTCATTGCTGACCTTATGTCATAATAACCCAGAACCAATCTTGCGTGGTTAACGTTTATGTTAACAATCCGTCACTCAATAGACTATTGCTGACACAGTCCTGCAAGTATTAGTGTAACCTATTCAGTTGATCTGAATGTATACTTCCTGTTAATTTCCTGTGCCATAGCACTTAGTTTCCCCTCCTTTAACGATAAGCCCCTCCCGCGAGACCATATTGTCATGTTGACACTCACCTTGGGACCAGCCAGACCATCCTGACCTGGGAAACCACGGTTACCGGGGGCGCCCTAAACAAAGACAACAACAACAAAAGGGTTCAGGGTTAGAAGAAGAAGAAGAAGAAAAAATCAACATTTAACGCTGGGAGCCAGACTACAGTGTGTGATAACTGTAAAGTGACATGGACAGCCCTCTCTGAGACAGCCCTCTCTGTGACAGCCCTCTCTGAGACAGCCCTCTCTGGGACAGCCCTCTCTGGGACAGCCCTCACTGTGACAGCCCTCTCTGTGACAGCCCTCTCTGGGACAGCCCTCTCTGGGACAGCCCTCTCTGTGACAGCCCTCTCTGTGACAGCCCTCTCTGTGACAGCCCTCTCTGGGACAGCCCTCTCTGAGACAGCCCTCTCTGGGACAGCCCTCTCTGAGACAGCCCTCTCTGGGACAGCCCTCTCTGGGACAGCCCTCTCTGGGACAGCCCTCTCTGAGACAGCCCTTTCTGGGATAGCCCTCTCTGGGACAGCCCTCTCTGAGACAGCCCTTTCTGGGACAGCCCTCTCTGTGACAGCCATCTCTGGGATAGCCCTCTCTGTGACAGCCCTCTCTGGGACAGCCCTCTCTGGGACAGCCCTCTCTGTGACAGCCCTCTCTGGGACTCTGTGACAGCCCTCTCTGTGACAGCCCTCTCTGTGACAGCCCTCTCTATGACAGCCCTCTCTGGGACAGCCCTCTCTGTGACAGCCCTCTCTGGGACAGCCCTCTCTGTGACAGCCCTCTCTGTGACAGCCCTCTCTGGGACAGCCCTCTCTGGGACAGCCCTCTCTGGGATAGCCCTCTCTGGGATAGCCCTCTCTGGGATAGCCCTCTCTGGGACAGCCCTCTCTGTGACAGCCCTCTCTGTGACAGCCCTCTCTGGGATAGCCCTCTCTGAGACAGCCCTCTCTGTGACAGCCCTCTCTGGGACAGCCCTCTCTGGGACAGCCCTCTCTGTGACAGCCCTCTCTGGGACAGCCCTCTCTGGGACTCTGTGACAGCCCTCTCTGTGACAGCCCACTGGCAGTGTAGCCGTCCATTTCATTTCCTCCTTTTTATGTCCAGGAAACACATTGTGCCTCAACAAGTGGTTGGAATGATAGGTAGCCTCGTACGCCGACGGGGTGACAAGATGGGTGTCATCGGTGGGACTCACTCTCTCTCCGGGAGGTCCGAGAGGTCCAGCAGCGCCGGGCTCTCCTCTGGGTCCCCTCTTCCCCTCCTCTCCTGCAGGGCCAAGGGCTCCTTGGGGACCTGCGGGTCCCTACACAAACACAACAGGATGTCAGTAATCACATGTAATATCCATCATCCAAAAATAGATTTCGATTTAGAAATAGATTTCACTAAGAAGGGAGAAAAACTGTTCAAGTATATGCTGATGTTAGGTGAAGATCTGTTGTGTTATCATTTGCTTCCAGAAAGCATTTACCAAGCCGCAGACATCTTACTAAACTAATGATAACACAACAGAACTTCACCTAACCTCAGCAGACATCTTACTTAACTAATGATAACACAACAGAATTTCACCTAACCTCAGCAGACATCTTACTAAACTAATGATAACACAACAGAATTTCACCTAACCTCAGCAGACATCTTACTAAACTAATGATAACACAACAGAACTTCACCTAACCTCAGCAGACATCTTACTTAACTAATGATAACACAACAGAACTTCACCTAACCTCAGCAGACATCTTACTTAACTAATGATAATACAACAGAACTTCACCTAACGAAGCAAAGTTGTCTCTCAATCTCATTTTTTATAATGAATGCTGAGGATAAATATGCATTCTTTACTTTATTTTCGAAACTACCATAAAATGTTTAAAATTATGTTGCTTGCCTGGTCCTTAGTAGGTCTAATGTTACATTGTTGACAGATAACAAACCAACAGGGCCCCCATGTGGCTTAGTTACAAACTCTGTTACAATCTGGAAGCAATCTGGGATGCTCTCCATTCTGTCTATGAGTTTCATGGGGCATTATAAACTCTTGGACATTATCCAGTATTTTGAGGGATTACTTAGCTATGAGAGACTGAAAGAGAGAGAGGAGGAAGAGAGAAAGAGAGAGAGAGAGAGAGAGACTTGAGTATGTACAGACTCAGTGAGCATAGCCTTGCTATTGAGAAAGGCAGCCGTAGGCAGACCTGGCTCTCAAGAGAAGACAGGCTATGTGCACACTGCCCACAAAATGAGGTGGAAACTGAGCTGCACTTCCTAACCTCCTGCCAAATGTATTACCATATTAGAGATACATATTTCCCTCAGATTACACAACAAATCCATATCTACTGGGTGAAATTCCACAGTGTGCAATCACAGCAGCAAGATGTGTGATCTGTTGCCACAAGAAAAAGGCAACTAGTGAAGAACAAACACCTTTGTAAATACAATCCACATTTATGTTTATTTATTTTCCCTTGTGTACTTTAACTATTTGCACATCATTACAACACATAATATGACATTTGAAATGTCTTCATTCTTTTGGAACTTGTGTGAGCGTAATATTTACTGTTCACTTTTTATTGTTCATTTAATAATACTCACAATCTCTCCTTTGGGTCCAGCCTCACCCTTGAAACCTGGGATACCAGGGTCACCCTAGAGAGAAAGAATACATGGGTCATTATTACAGACCTTCAACATTCTTCAATATTCAATTGTCTTTTGACAAGGAAGTCAGATTACAACCATTTCCTCCATTGGAGTTGCATATTACGAGCCTTTGAAATGCAAACTGAATCACGCTACATTACAATATATGATTATATTATAGATACCTCGTATCGTCCCTGACATTCATTATACATTACAACAGCTTTGACGTACAGATGTTCCCTTTGGTCCGAGAGGCCCAGTGGCTCCCTGGGGTCCTGGAGGGCCACGGGGTCCCGGGAAGCCAGGCGCGCCAGCGATACCAGGAGCACCCTATGGTAGAGCAACAGATAGGACACAGGTCAATATCAATCACGTACCAATCAATCATCACGCTGAAATGATCATGTGTGATAGTGGAAGGGAGCATTAAACATTCAATCAACACCGTGACATTAAGATCTGAAAAGAAGAAGTAGTGATATGTTTACTGTTGCTTGTAGATCAATGAGGGAAAAAATCTATAACTTTATCTAAGGAGGTTTCTGGACTTAGATCAATGTCTTCAATTTTACATGAGTTAGAGGGTGGAGCAGGTGGGAGAGGTCCTGAAGCTAGAGACACGGCCTGGACATCCAGCACCAAGTACCAAATGCAGTCTGCTTGACGATTATGTAAGGGATAGGCGTGTGCGTGCGTGTGTGTGTGTGTGTGTGTGCACGTCTGGCCCCAGATCTGGTCTACTCAGCCATAATTAACTCAAAGCGACATATATCCTGACTGATTCTCATCTAAATTATTTTAATGGGTTCTTGATTTTGTTACAGGGAAAATTAAGACCAAGAGCTTTTCCTAACCACGTCACCTGACCAGATAAATAGAACAACTCGTGGTTAGGGGCACACGAAAAAGGAAATGCAAAAACTACTGACTCACAGTAATGGAGATGAGATCCACAATCTTTTTTTTTTCAGGGTCAAAGGTGGGTTTCATAATGTGGCAGTGACTAAATATTTGTATTTATTTAACTAGGCAAGTCAGTTAATTTACAATGACCGCCTACCCCGGCCAAACCCTAAACCGGACGACGCTGGGCCAATTGTGCGCCGCCCAATCACGGCTGGATGTGATACAGCTTGGATTTCAAACCAGGGACTGTAGTGACACACTGGGATGCAGTGCCTTAGACCACTGCGCCACTCGGGAGCTATTTCTCTTTAGTTCTCAGACTGAACTAGTGGACTAGGCTGGTCACAAGCGTTCACATTTAGTTTGGAAATTATGTCTGTAACTCTTTACTTTTAGTCTGCAGGTGCATTATAATGCTTTATAACTTGTCATATGAGACTTTATAATGTCTTACATTTTGTAGATTTCATATAGTGCATGAAAACTCAGGGCCATCTCTGGTTATCTCTGTAGATATCCCAGTGGTTTAGATATGACCTCCATTCACCTTCCATGTTCCAGCTAGAAGCACTGACAGATGCCACACAACTCTATTCAACTCTAATAAAAAGGTACTTCAGGCATAACAGTTTATTAGACTTCATTGGAGATGACCCTCAAACCCTGCCCATACTGTGGACATGGACTATCTTAAGTTACACTGATAGAAGTCTGTAGGCATAGTGTGAGAACAGAGTGTAGGACTATAAGATACAGAGACAGAGGACAGAGGAAGGGAGGGAGACAGGAGAAGAGGAGAGGTTGTCCAGGAGACTCACAGCTGATCCTTTAGCTCCACCAATACCATCAGTACCAGGGTTACCCTGTAGGGAAGAACAGACTAGTTAGAATGATCATTACATCCTTGTATATAGCCATTGTTTTCATCTTACATCATAAGCCTATGACAAGGACACAGAGTGTTTCCTGTTCAAGTGACATTGTCAGGGAAAGATTCAGGTCCCTAGTCATATGAATTGGACCACTGACACAGAGGGGACACTGTTTTTCTGGACACTGTCATAATGGGACACTGTCATACTGGGACACTGTCATAATGGGACACTATTTTGTTGGGACACTGTTTTGTGGGGACACTGTCATACTAGGACACTGTTTACTGGGGACACTGTTTTGTTTGGACACAGTTTTGTGGGGACACTGTTTTGTGGGGACACTGTTTTGTGAGGACACTGTCATACTGGGACACTGTTTGTGGGGACACTGTCATACTGGGACACTGTTTGTGGGGACACTGTTTTGTGGGACACTGTTTTGTGGGGACACTGTTTTGTGGGGACACTGTCATACTGGGACACTGTCATACTGGGACACTGTTTTGTGGGGACACTGTTTTGTGGGGACACTGTCATACTGGGACACTGTTTTGTGGGGACACTGTTTTGTGGGGACACTGTCATACTGGTACACTGTTTTGTGGGGACACTGTTTTGTGGGGACACTGTTTTGTGGGGACACTGTCATACAGGGACACTGTTTTGTGGGGACACTGTTTTGTGGGGACACTGTCATACTGGGACACTGTTTTGTGGGGACACTGTTTTGTGGGGACACTGTCATACTGGGACACTGTTTTGTGGGGACACTGTCATACTGGGACACTGTTTTGTGGGGACACTGTCATACTGGGACACTGTTTTGTGGGGACACTGTTTTGTGGGGACACTGTCATACTGGGACACTGTTTTGTGGGGACACTGTCATACTGGGACACTGTTTTGTGGGGACAATGTCATACTGGGACACTGTTTTGTGGGGACACTGTCATACTGGGACACTGTTTTGTGGGGACACTGTTTTCTGGGGACACTCACAGAAGCGCCGGCGGGTCCGGGAGATCCGGGGGTTCCTGACTCTCCACGTGGTCCCTGGGCGCCCTCAGGTCCACGAGCACCGGTGGGGCCAGCTTCTCCCTGGAGAGAGACAATCAAACAATCAATCAATCAATCAAATGGTCTATAAAACATCAATAAATCAAACAATAAATTCAATCGATCAATCAAGCAATCGATCAATAATCTATTGAAGTGTACTGTTTTAATATTATCGTAAAGAGCCTAAAAACACAGAAACTTTGTGCAAAATAAACGAGGTGCAGATTTGGTTTAGATGGTTAAGCATTTATTGTCAAATAAACACCTCCATAAGAATTAAAGTGTTGAAATCTTGTAAAATAAAGTTACAAGTGTTTATTCTTAATTGAATTTAGTAAAAGCCCAAGTAGGTAAATATTAATATTAAGAATGTATAAAGTCAAACAACATTTATTGGAAGACAAATTAAATTAAGAATCAAATATGGTCAGAATATTTAAAAAAATTAAAAAATTGAAACCCTACTTATGATTGAACTGTTTCTACGTTTCTAGAGGTTTCTAGAGGAAACACTGTCGTTTACACACTAGGTGGTTTTTGTAACATTAGCCACCCACACACACAGTCACACATGCATGCAGACACGGTTGCCCGCGCGCACACACACACACACACACACACACACACACACACACACACACACACACACACACACACACACACACAGTTGCACAAAAGCCCCCAGATCATTTGGCATCTACAGGGCCTTCAGAAAGTATTAACACCCCTTTACTTTTCCCACATTTAGTTTTATTACAAAGTGGGATTAAATTGATTAAATTATCAATTTAATCAATTTAATCCCACTTTGTAATAAAACAAAATTGATTAAATGGTCATTTTTTGTTGTCAACAATCTACACAAAGAACTCTGTCAGAGTGGGGAAAAAATGCTATTTTTTTTCAGAAAAAATAAAATAATTGGTAAAACAATAATATATCTCGATTAAATAAGTATTTAACCCCCTGCGTCAATACATGTTACAAACATCTTTGGCAACAATTACAGCTGTGAGTCTTTCTGGGTAAGTCTTTAAGAGCTTTGCACACCTGCATTGTACAATATTTGCCCATCATTTTTGTATTCTTCAAGCTCTGTCAAGTTGGTTATTGATCATTGCTAGACAACCATTTTCAAGTCTTGCCATAGATTTTCAAGCAGATTTGAGTCAAAACTGTAAGTAGGCAACTCAGGAACATTCAATGTCATATTGGTAAGCAACTCCAGTGTATATTTTAGGCTATTATCCTGCTGAAAGGTAAATTTGTCTTCCAGTGTCTGTTGGAAAGCAGACTAAACCAGGATTTCCTCTATGATTTTGCCTGTGCGTATCTCTATTCTGTTTCTTTTTATTCTAATAACCTTTTAGTCCTTGCCGATGACAAGTATACCCATAACAAGACGCAGTAGTACTCAGAGATGTGTTGTGCTGGATTTTCCCCAAATATAATGCAAACTTAATGAAGAAAAAAGTTAAT
The DNA here is from genome assembly GCF_045791955.1 of Oncorhynchus clarkii lewisi. Taxonomy (NCBI): domain Eukaryota; kingdom Metazoa; phylum Chordata; class Actinopteri; order Salmoniformes; family Salmonidae; genus Oncorhynchus; species Oncorhynchus clarkii. Next base: position 77,557,106 of record NC_092153.1, read on the forward strand.
TTCTTTGCAACATTCTTTGCAGTTTTACTTTAGTGCAGTATTATTTTAGTGCAGTTTTACTTTAGTGCAGTATTACTTTAGTGCAGTATTACTTTAGTGCAGTTTGACTTTAGCAGTATTACTTTAGTGCAGTATTACTTTAGTGCAGTATTACTTTAGTGCAGTTTTACTTTAGTGAAGTTTTACTTTAGTGCAGTTTGACTTTAGTGCAGTTTGACTTTAGCAGTATTACTTTAGTGCAGTATTACTTTAGTGCAGTTTTACTTTAGTGCAGTTTGACTTTAGCAGTATTACTTTAGTGCAGTTTTACTTTAGTGCAGTTTGACTTTAGCAGTATTACTTTAGTGCAGTATTACGTAAGTGCAGTATTATTTTAGTGCAGTTTTACTTTAGTGCAGTATTACTTTAGTGCAGTATTACTTTATTGCAGTTTGACTTTAGCAGTATTACTTTAGTGCAGTTTGACTTTAGTGCAGTTTTACTTTAGTGCAGTATTATTTTAGTGCAGTTTTACTTTAGTGCAGTATTACTTTAGTGCAGTTTTACTTTAGTGCAGTTTGACTTTAGTGCAGTTTTACTTTAGTGCAGTATTATTTTAGTGCAGTTTTACTTTAGTGCAGTATTATTTTAGTGCAGTTTTACTTTAGTGCAGTATTACTTTAGTGCAGTTTTACTTTAGTGCAGTTTGACTTTAGCAGTATTACTTTAGTGCAGTATTACTTTAGTGCAGTTTGACTTTAGTGCAGTTTGACTTTGGCAGTATTACTTTAGTACAGTATTACTTTAGTGCAGTTTTACTTTAGTGCAGTTTTACTTTAGTTCAGTATTACTTTAGTGCAGTTTGACTTTAGTGCAGTATTACTTTAGTGCAGTATTACTTTAGTGCAGTATTACTTAGTGCAGTTTTACTTTAGTGCAGTATTACTTTAGTGCAGTATTACTTTAGTGCAGTTTTACTTTAGTTCAGTATTACTTTAGTGCAGTTTGACTTTAGCAGTATTACTTTAGTACAGTATTACTTTAGTGCAGTTTTACTTTAGTGCAGTTTTACTTTAGTGCAGTATTACTTTAGTGCAGTATTACTTTAGTGCAGTTTTACTTTAGTGCAGTTTTACTTTAGTGCAGTTTTACTTTAGTGCAGTATTACTTTAGTGCAGTTTGACTTTAGCAGTATTACTTTAGTGCAGTATTACTTTAGTGCAGTTTTACTTTAGTGCAGTTTTACTTTAGTGCAGTTTTACTTTAGTTCAGTATTACTTTAGTGCAGTTTGACTTTAGCAGTATTACTTTAGTACAGTATTACTTTAGTGCAGTTTTACTTTAGTGCAGTTTTACTTTAGTGCAGTTTTACTTTAGTGCAGTATTACTTTAGTGCAGTATTACTTTAGTGCAGTTTGACTTTAGCAGTATTACTTTAGTACAGTATTACTTTTGTGCAGTTTTACTTTAGTGCAGTTTGACTTTAGCAGTATTGCTTTAGTACAGTATTACTTTCGTGCAGTTTTACTTTAGTGAAGTTTTACTTTAGTGCAGTTTTACTTTAGTGCAGTTTTACTTTAGCAGTATTACTTTAGTGCAGTTTTACTTTCGTGCAGTTTTACTTTAGTGCAGTTTGACTTTAGCAGTATTACTTTAGTGCAGTTTTACTTTAGTGCAGTTTTACTTTAGTGCAGTTTTACTTTAGTGCAGTTTTACTTTAGTGCAGTATTACTTTAGTGCAGTTTTACTTTAGTGCAGTTTTACTTTAGTGCAGTATTACTTTAGTGCAGTATTACTTTAGTGCAGTCTGACTTTAGCAGTATTACTTTAGTACAGTATTACTTTAGTGCAGTATTACTTTAGTGCAGTATTACTTTAGTGCAGTATTACTTTAGTGCAGTTTTACTTTAGTGCAGTTTTACTTTAGTGCAGTATTACTTTAGTGCAGTTTGACTTTAGCAGTTTTACTTTAGTGCAGTATTACTTTCGTGCAGTTTTACTTTAGTGCAGTTTGACTTTAGCAGTTTTACTTTAGTGCAGTTTTACTTTAGTGCAGTTTTACTTTAGTGCAGGGGTACTCAACTCTGACCCTGCGAGGTCCGGAGCCTGCTGGTTTTCTGTTCTACCTGATCATTAATTGCACACACCTGGTGTCCCAGGTCTATAATCAGTTCCTGATTAGAGGAGAACAATTCAAAAATGCAGCGGAACTGGCTTCAAGGTCCAGAGTTGAGTTTGAGGGCTTTAGTGTGTTCTTGATCCATACTCAGGTTTCTCCTATCACAGCCATTAAACTGTGTAACCGTTTTAAAATGACTAATTCACCATGCTCAAAGGGATATTCAGGGTCTGCTTTTTATTTATTTTTTACCAATATACCAATCTGTGCTCTTCTTTGCGAGGCATTGGAAAACCTCTGGTCTTTGTGGTTGAACATGTTCTTGAAATTCACTCCTCGACTGAGGGACCTTACAGATAAGTCTTTGTGTGGGGTACCAAGGAAACCGTGCGTCCTATAGCTGCATCTTTAAAAGATGTTCCGTAACTGGGACACTGAGAGGGACAACAGAGGAAAGTGAAACCAGCGGTAAAACACACACACGCACGCACGCACGCACGCACACACACACACACAGCCTGGCCTGTCGGCTCACCGTTCAGAAGGAACCAGTCCTTAGCAAGTGGACAGAAGGAAATAAAACAGCCCACCACCCAAACCCCCTCTCTCAGATGGAAGAAAATATGTTTTAGTTTCTGAGCACTTTTCTAACGCTGCCTTCTCCGGTTTCACCTCTTTCACTCTTTCTTCAGCTTATGTTTAAAAAAAAAAGAGATTTCTGAACTGAACTCCACCATTTTCTCTCTAGCCCTTTTACACGAACAGTACACAATGTACAGTGGCATCTTAGTTTGTACCCATCCTTATACTCTAAAATAACGTATTTGTACAAAAGAGTCCTTCATTGACGTACCCCTAGGTTTATATGGCTACGTTACAAAACTGGAACTTTCCAGACACAGAGATAAAAGGACAGTGACATACCTTAGAACCTGGAGAGCCGGGGAAGCCTGGAGCACCAGATGGACCGACTGGGCCCTACAGAGAGAGAAAGAGAGAGGAGAGAGTGGAGGGGAGGGGGGAGGGGAGGTGGGGGCAGAGGAAAGAGGGCAAAGAAAGGAGGGGTAGAGGGAGGAGAGGGGAGTGAGTCAACAAACACTACTGCCACAGTGAGGGCATTCAGGTGTATTGCAGCAACACTTAGATTTCTGCTGAAACGTACAGTGTTACTATACAGTATATAGTGAAATGAAATAATGAATAAAACTACATTGCAATAATACTTACAGGAGGACCAGCAGGGCCGGGCAGACCGTCATTACCACGAGCACCCTAGACAGGAGAAGGACAAGATACTGTCACCACACATCAGAGAACCAGCTCCATAACACATATTGTCATGTACCGATCACTGGAATGACACTACGTTATTCTTCAGAGACAGAAAGTTCTAGACAGGTTGTAGATAGAGTTCTAGACATGGTTCTAGTATGAGTTCTAGTATGAGTTCTAGTATGAATTCTAGAATGAGTTCTAGACAGGGAGTTCTAGCATGAGTTCTAGATATGGAGTTCAGGACAGGGCACTGTAATGAGTGTTCTAGGCCAGGGAAAGGTACTTACAGCAGCTCCAGAGGGACCGGGGCGACCTCTCTCACCAGGCAGACCACGTGGTCCCTTTAGAGAGGGAGAGAGAAAGAGCGGTGCAGAGGTTACAATCACAAACAGTCAACAGTATCACATGTAGATCTCATAGCCTATTTGCCATAGATATTCAATGTGTGGCAGATCTATTTCACAGTATTTCTACTCTACTACATCAACTACATATGATGTCACATTGTGATGTGTCTGACAGGTATCAGTGGTCTGACAGGTATCAGTTATCTGGCAGGTATCAGTTATCTGACAGGTATCAGTTATCTGACAGGTATCAGTTATCCATCTGTGCTCACCATGGGTCCGGGAGCGCCATTCTCACCGGGCGCACCAGACTCCCCCTAGAACAGAGAAGAGTCATTCAATTAGTAGGAGGAGATGGAGAGAAAAGGAGGAGGGGTTTGTGTTTTAGAGGTGGTCAGAATGGTAGGTAAACAGGCATCACAACATGACAGACAAAAAAGGCAAAGTAGGATATCTGTGAGATTAGAATGAATTGAGAGAGATAGAGGATGCTGATGTTGAGTCCTTCCTACCTTAGAACCAGCAGCTCCACCCTCTCCCTTGAGTCCATCAAGACCTGGATAACCCTGGAAAGAAGAGATACAGACAGGACTGAGTACAGGACTGGGAACCAAGTCTTTACTGTCACATTGACTGGGCAATGCAGTTTCTCACAGCTTTATAACGTTCACTAAAAGCAGGTAAACAGGAAAGAACACATTTGAAGATGACATATTATATAATGTCACTGCTATGACATCACTTACTCTATGCCCTTTGATTCCAGGCAGACCGGGAGTTCCTGGGAAGCCACGAGCTCCCTGTTGTACAGAAGAGAAAACAAGAGACAGGGGAAGATAGAAAGAGGAGAGATAGGAGAGAATGGAATGGTTATTCAGTTTTTCTCCAGATCTGCTTTCCTGCTCTGGTCTAGTCTGGTTTGGAGCCAGACATATGATGTTCAAGGGGCAGAAGGCCAGAGGGCCAGAGAGACAGATGACATGAGGGAGGATTTAGTAGAGACAGCTCTTCCTCTTCTGTCTGACTGAATCATCTTGGAGAGCCTTCTAACCGGACTGTATCTGACTGAATCATCTTGGAGAGTCTTCTAACCGGACTGTATCTGACTAAATCATCTTAGAGAGTCTTCTAACTGGACTGTATCTGACTGAATCATCTTGGAGAGTCTTCTAACTGGACTGTATCTGACTGAATCATCTTCGAGAGCCTTTTAACCGGACTGTATCTGACTGAATCATCTTGGAGAGTCTTCTAACCGGACTGTATCTGACTGAATCATCTTGGAGAGTCTTCTAACCGGACTGTATCTGACTGAATCATCTTGGAGAGTCTTCTAACTGGACTGTACACTTCCCTTGTCTGCTTGAATGATCATCAAATAAAATAAAATTGTATTAGTCACATGCACCGAATACAACAGGTGTAGATCTTACAGTGAAATGCTTACTTACGAGCCCCTAACCAACAATGCAGTTTAAATTAAAATCGTTGTGTGTACAACTGTAATAACTAAGTCAGCATGAATAGGAAGTGAGATCAATTGAGTGTAGATAAATGAACATATAAATGAAAAGATAGTGAAGAGATAATGAAACCATACCTGAGGACCAGAAGGTCCACGATCACCACCTTTTCCGGGTTTGCCAGCCTCACCCTTTAGCAGAGAGAAAGAGACAGAGAGGAAGAGACAGAGAGGAAGAGACAGAGAGAAAGAGACAGAGAGAAAGAGACGGAGAGGAAGAGACAGAGAGAAAGAGACAGAGAGAAAGAGACAGAGAGGAAGAGACAGAGAGGAAGAGACAGAGAGAAAGAGACAGAGAGGAAGAGACAGAGAGGAAGAGAAAGAGACAGAGAGAAAGAGACAGAGAGAAAGAGAGAGAGGAAGAGACAGAGAGAAAGAGAGAGAGGAAGATACAGAGAGAAAGAGACAGAGAGAAAGAGACAGAGAGGAAGAGACAGAGAGAAAGAGTCAGAGAGAAAGAGACAGAGAGAAAGAGACAGAGAGAAAGAGAGAGAGAAAGAGAGAGAGGAAGAGACAGAGAGAAAGAGACAGAGAGGAAGGGAGGGAGAAGTGGGCTATTAGATCAGTTGGTTGTCTGTGATGTAAATAAAATAAAATAAAAAGTTTTGATCATTCACAATTTATTTTAATGCTAATATTTTTTTACAAGCCACTCACTTGAAATTAACATTTCAGATTGAAATTCAATTAACAAACAGTGCCTCCTGATGGACACTGATAAATGACTAGTGGGCCAGTCAGATGCCACCCAGTGGCTGAATGGTGGAACTGCAGTTTCAATATTTATTTTTCACTTGTTTCAATCAAATCAAATCAAATATTATATGTCACATACACGTGGTTAGCAGATGTTAATGGCCACGTGGTTAGCAGATGTTAATGGTCACGTGGTTAGCAGATGTTAATGGTTACGTGGTTAGCAGATGTTAATGGTCACGTGGTTAGCAGATGTTAATGGTCACGTGGTTAGCAGATGTTAATGGTCACGTGGTTAGCAGATGTTAATGGTCACATGGTTAGCAGATGTTAATGGTCACATGGTTAGCAGATGTTAATGGGAGTGTAGCGAAATGCTTGTGCCTCTAGTTCCAACAGTGCAGTAATATCTAACAAGTAATCTAACAATTACCCAACAACTACCTAATACACACAAATCTAACAAGTAATCTAACAATTACCCAACAACTACCTAATACACACAAATCTAACAAGTAATCTAACAATTACCCAACAACTACCTAATACACACAAATCTAACAAGTAATCTAACAATTACCCAACAACTACCTAATACACACAAATCTAAAGGTGTGAATTAGGATTTGTGGATGAGCGATGGCCAAGCGACATAGGCAAGGTGCAGTAGATGGTATAAAATACATTATACACATGTGATAAGAGTAATGTAAGATATATAAACATGATTAAATCGTCTTTAATATGGCAGAGGATGATAGTGGAGATGATATACAGAACACGGGTACAGACCACTGGGTACAGACTAGTGGGGATAGACCATTGGGGACAGTTCTGATTATAATATTCATATTATGACCATTTATCATCATGATCAAATGATAGAGTTTGTACATGTGGCTGTTAGAGGTGTGACAATATTGGTGTGAGAGTAGTGTGGACGGACGGGCACAATATGGGCAATAGTGATTGGCTCACACTCTTAACTTTACATGAGGAGTGATTGGCCAGATGGACTGTAGACAAACCAATGGGGATAGGTGACTGTGAGGGAACATCATGATGGGGGCCAGGACATTTTCCTGACCCTGTGACATCATCACCAAGAAAAACTCCTGGCCCTAGTTACGAGGACATTTCTATGTGTAATTATTTAGGACAGTGAATGCTGTTCACTTCATAGTATTTTTGTATTATTATTTTATTGGTGTAAACGTGCTGTCAACATTCTACCAACAGACACAGTCAGAGTGGAGGGTGGAGGGGAGATCAATGGATACAGTGTGGATGGGTGGAGGGGAGATCAATGGATACAGTGTGAATGGGTGGAGGGGAGATCAATGGAAACAGTGTGGATGGGTGGAGGGGAGATCAATGGAAACAGTGTGGAGGGTGGAGGGGAGATCAATGGAAACAGTGTGGATGGGTGGAGGGGAGATCAATGGATACAGTGTGGATGGGTGGAGGGGAGATCAATGGATACAGTGTGGATGGGTGGAGGGGAGATCAATGGAAACAGTGTGGATGGGTGGAGGGGAGATCAATGGATACAGTGTGGATGGGTGGAGGGGAGATCAATGGATACAGTGTGGAGGGGTGGAGGGGAGATCAATGGAAACAGTGTGGATGGGTGGAGGGGAGATCAATGGATACAGTGTGGATGGGTGGAGGGGAGATCAATGGATACAGTGTGGATGGGTGGAGGGGAGATCAATGGATACAGTGTTTAGGGTGGAGGGGAGATCAATGGAAACAGTGTGCAGGGTGGAGGGGAGATCAATGGGTACAGTATGGATGGGTGGGGGAGATCAATGGGTACAGTATGGATGGGTGGGGGAGATCAATGGGTACAGTATGGATGGGTGTGGGGAGATCAATGGGTACAGTATGGATGGGTGGGGGAGATCAATGGATACAGTATGGATGGGTGGGGGAGATCAATGGATACAGTATGGATGGGTGGGGGAGATCAATGGGTACAGTATGGATGGGTGGGGGAGATCAATGGGTACAGTATGGATGGGTGGGGGAGTTCAATGGATACAGTATGGATGGGTGGGGGAGATCAATGGATACAGTATGGATGGGTGGGGGAGATCAATGGGTACAGTATGGATGGGTGGGGGAGATCAATGGATACAGTATGGATGGGTGGGGGAGATCAATGGGTACAGTATGGATGGGTTAAGGAGATCAATGGGTACAGTATGGATGGGTGTGGGGAGATCAATGGGTACAGTATGGATGGGTGGGGGAGATCAATGGGTACAGTATGGATGGGGGGGGGGATCAATGGGTACAGTATGGATGGGTGGGGGAGATCAATGGGTACAGTATGGATGGGTGGGGGAGATCAATGGGTACAGTATGGATGGGGAGGGGAGATCTATGAAAACAGTGTGTGTCATGTCATTTTGGCTCTGCTTTCTTTGACACTTGTGTTAGTCTCCTGCATCAGACACATCCTCAATAGCCTGCGGAGGTTACATTTCTGTGTGTGTGATAGTGAAAGTGGCAGTAGTTCTACTTACGTCATCTCCAGGTTTACCAGAGGGTCCAGGTGGACCACGGGGACCCAACGGGCCCTGTCAGGAGAGAACAGAGACAGTCAGTCAGATAGGCAGACCATGAGGCCCTGTCAGGAGAGAACAGAGACAGTTAGTCAGGTAGACAGACCATGAGGCCCTGTCAGGAGAGAACAGAGACAGTTAGTCAGATAGACAGAACATGAGGCCCTGTCAGGAGAGAACAGAGACAGTTAGTCAGGTAGACAGACCATGAGGCCCTGTCAGTAGGGAAGAGAACAGAGAAGACAGTTATTCAGATAGACAGACCATGAGGCCCTGTCAGGAGGACCTAAACCAATAGAGGGCAGCACTGTAGAGGTCATACACGTAATACAGTGACAGGGTAGACGGAGTGTGTGTGTGTGTGTGTAAACGTGTGTTTGTCTGTGTGTGTGTGTGTGTGTGTGTGTGTGTGTGTGTGTGTGTGTGTGTGTGTGTGTGTGTGTCGTAAAGGCTTCCTTTCATGTGGTCGGTCCAGTGTCATCATAGAGCTGGATGGTTTTTGCTACTGCACTTGGAAGAAAGTTCTGGAAATTTTCCAGATTGACTGACCTTCATGTCTGAAAATAATGATGGACTGTCATTTCTCTTTGCTTATTTGAGCTGTTCTTGCCATAATATGGACTTTTACCAAATAGGGCTTTCTTCTGTATACCACCCCTACCTTGTCACAACACAACTGATTGGCTCAAACGCATTAAGAAGGAAAGAAATTCCACAAATTAACATTTAACAAGGCATGTTATGCCAGGACAGTGAATAACAGTGGAGGCAAGTTAATTGACAATGTATGGTTAAAAACAAGAGAATGTTACAGTAAACTGTAATGTTTTTTTCCAGTCGTTTCACCTTTTCTGGCAACATTATGCACTCTTTCTATGGGTAGACTCTTTATGGGACGCTCTATGGGAAGACAGAATCAACTGACTTTACAGGTAGATTAGGTTGAAGGAATACTTCAATATCCTCTGAGTGTATTGGCCAGCTGTTTCTTGGCCAAATCTTCAGTACTAGGGTTGTTTTTTTGGGGACGTGTGTGTGTTCCGTGTGTGTGTGTGTGTTTATGGGAACTGATGTGATTCATTCTGGCCTGCCAACAACAGAGCCAGCAGGTCTGATTCTAATTGCAGGTGATGATGTATTAAACAGTGGACTCGAGGTGGGAGGTGAAAGGAGAAGGAGCCTCTGTCTGTCTGTCTGTCTGTCTGTCTGTCTGTCTGTCTGTCTGTCTGTCTGTCTCTCTCTGTCTGTCTGTCTGTCTGTCTATCTGTCTGTCTGTCTGTCTATCTGTCTGCCAGTCAATCTGTCTTTTTTCCCTGCCTGTCTGCCTGATCAGGCTTCTGAGTAACTGCTCTCAGCAGGAGGTTAACACAGTGGTGGTGGCTCTCATAATGCCCTCACATCATCTAGGTGTGTGTGTGTGTGTGTGTGTGTGTGTGTGTGTGTGTGTGTGTGTGTGTGTGTGTGTGTGTGTGTGTGTGTGTGCGCACCTCTGTTGGTCCCTTTCAGTCGCTAACCCTGCACTGTTAGAAAAAATGGTTCCGAAAGCATTATTCGTCTGTCCTCATAGGAGAACCCTTTTCGGTTCCAGGTGTAACCATTTTTGGTTCCAGATTGAACTCTTTTGGGTTCCATGTAGAACCCTCTATGGAAAGGGTTTAGCATGGAACCAAAAAGGGTTCTACTTGGAACCAAAAGGGTTCCACCTGGATCCAAAAAGTGTTCTCCAATAGGTTATTCTATGGGGACTGCTGAATCATCTTTTTAGGATCTGTTTTTTTCAGTGGGAGTTTTTATTAGGATGTTTTCTCCGTACATCCACGAATGAGCCAGTCACACTTTATATGCAATGTAGGCTATGGGATGGTAGCTATCTAAGTGCACACAACACTAAATACTTCCTCCAAGCTAGCAAACCACAGTAGCTAGTACTGACATTATAAATAATGCACAATGGATTAGCCAGTTTCCATGAAACAGCTACCTGTGCTAGCTGCCGAGTTAGTGCAGTGTCCTTAGCTAGCTAGCTATGTTGTGCTAGCTAGCATATATGCTAACGTTAACTAGCTAGCTAAACATTTGGCTATGGGCTGGCACTGGCAGTATGGGATTTTGGATAGTGGATTATCCCCAGTTAGATAATGCTTTGTGACATTATGTTAGCTAGCTATCCCCAGTTAGATAATGCTTTGTGACATTATGTTAGCTAGCTATCCCCAGTTAGATAATGCTTTGTGACATTATGTTAGCTAGCTATCCCAAGTTAGATAAAGTGTTTTCACTTAGTCGGTAGTTTCTCATTTCTTTCGAGTGGCGCGGTGGTCTAAGGCACTGCATCATAGTGCTAGAGGCATCACTACAGACCTGGGTTTGATCCCGGGCTGTATCACAGCCAGCCGAGATCGGGAGCCCCATAGTGCAGCGCACAATTGGCCCAGCTTTATCCGGGTTTAGCCGGTGTAGGCCGTCATTGTAAATAATAATTTGTTCTTAACAAACTTGCCTATTTAAATATAGATTAAATTAAATGATTGTATTCTCCCTGGTGCACTCATTCATTAGTATATGGTATAATCTAATCTGTTCAAAACAGGGGCAGCAATGAGCAGCAGTGGTCATTTGGATTATGACTTGCAAAAGTGAAACAGGTGTATTTACGTTGTTGTTTAAATGCACAGGTTGATTTATATATCTTCTCGGAGAAACTAGCAGCTTGAAAACTTAGCATCATAATTCTGTCATGCTGCTTTGTTGACAACAACCACCTTGCGCCAGGGTATTCAGTCAATCAGCGGCCACATAGGATATAGTAACCTAGGCTACAGTAACTTAGGCTACAGTAACCTAGGCTACAGTAACCTAGGCTTCAGAGGGGAGGGGCAGGTAGCCTACATGCACACCCACTGGTAAAGATTTCCAGTTGGCAGGCGGAAGCTGGAATAATGCCGTGTTCATGTGCTAGTCGGAACTCTGAAATGTTCGACTTGCTAACTGGTTGTAGTTATACACATGCCGCAGTTCAACCAGTTAGCAAGTCAAACATGTTTGAGTTTCCTAATTCCGAATGGCACTTGAATGTGGCAGAGTGAGGGCTCTGCATAGGCGCTTTGTTGTGATTTTTGTGGGACTGGAAGAAAAAGCTTGGAACGTAAAAGAACGTTCTCATGCTTTTAAAATAACGTTTATATTCCGGAACAGTATAGATCTCTTTTGTTTTTCGGTTCGGGTTCTATTTCTCAAATAATTTAGTTATTTTCCGGTTTTTGGTTCTGTTCCTTGAACTGGTTCCAACCCTAGGTTAGCCCTCAATATATCCTCATAGCTCACAGTTTCCGTGTGTGTGTGTGTGTGTGTGTGTGTGTGTCTGTGTGTGTGTGTGTGTGTGTGTGTCTGCTTTAGTGTGTGTGTATGAGGAAGAGGGTAGTTGAAAATGCCCTCACACTGTGGGTAACTATTATGGGATACTTACAGCTGATCCGGGCTCTCCAGCCTCTCCGGGGTTGCCTTGGAAACCTTGTGGGCCCTGGGATAGAAGAGAAGAGAATAGAGAGGGCAGATTAGAGACGTCTGCGACGTGAACCTGATGACCTTAGATGGCTATTGGTCTTTTAATAATATGTAATATTTCCTTTGATTTCTTAGCTGATATTACTGTAAGGACTACAGGAGATTTAAAATATACACTATTGTTTTTGATAAACCTAAAAGTATGGTAAAAGTACAACAATAACTGATCTATGATGGGCTCACTAGTTTGAGTAGAGATAGCATGTGATATCCTCTACTACGTGTATGCTATCTTATTACTCAGTTAACAAATACCCCAGCAATATCAAATCACACCAAATCCGAGTGTTTTCCTATCCCCCTCCAGGGGCCGTGACTCTACCAAGACGAGGGTGTGTGTGTGTGTGTGGGGGGGGGGGGGGGGGGAGTGCAGTGGTTCCCCAAATCATGGGCTTCATGCTCAGTCATGTCCTCTGGCTGGCAATACCTTCCACTTGAATTACTTTAGAGGAGAGGTAGGAGAGGAGCTGAGCTGAGGGTGCTTTGGTTGGAGGGCTTTGGAACATACATGGGTTCAAATAGGAGTTGATCTCTTTCAAGTACTTTAGCTACGATTGCCTGGAGCAATAGGACTAACTGAATAGTCGCAAAACTGTAATCCCCATCCATCTGGCTCTCCAGGCAGACTCAAGCAAATGTTTACAGTATTTGAAACACTTTGAATACTATTTGAACCCAGTTCTGGCTGCGCCGAGGGGAATGGCCCACCGAGCTCTATGAAAGGTATATTGTCAGGTGCTGCGCTGCATGTCTGCCTGTCTGTCTGCGGTAGGATAAACCCCTGCAGTGTGCAGCTGGGACATGAAGGTATTCAATGCCATCTTCCTCCTCTGGAAGGGAATGCAGCACAGGAACAAATAAATCTACAGTGTGTGGAATAATGTCTACTCTGTGTTCTACACCTGCATTGCTTGCTGTTTGGGGTTTTAGGCTGGGTTTCTGTACAGCACTTTGACATCGGCTGATGTAAAAAGGACTTTGTAAATAAATGTGATTGATTTGATTGATTGCTATGCAGTAACCATAACCATTCTGCTGTGTGCAGTAACCATAGTAACCATATCTAATGTCTACTCTGTGTTTACGTTATGCTATAGACTCTCTGTTTCTGTTTCCCGTCATTTATTCATTCACTGCTTGATTCAGGCCTTCATCTATACACATTCAGCATGAAGAGAACTAGACTACTGACTAATAATTCAACTCAATACAAAACTTTGTGAAGTTCTTTGAGGGAGCACTATGGGACAAACTACTGTAAAGAACCACAGTCATATCATAATGTACCAGTAGACTGTATATCTGTATATGATTATATATTTATATATGGCTCTGGGCTGAACTAAAGGTGGTTGTGAACATCTACATTAAGAGCATCTACAGTACCCAGTGTTATATAAGGTTATAACTTTCAGGGCTTGTAGACGGGAGTGTGTGTATGTGCGCATGTGTGTGTGTGTGTTTATTTGCAGGTACTTACAGGAGCTCCAGAGGGGCCAGGTGGCCCTCGAGGACCCATAGGGCCCTGGGGGAGAAAGAGAAACAGACGAGACGTTAGACAATAACAAAATAACCTCAACCAATCTTCAAACAACTCAACGTTAAAAAATATGTAGTTTCTCATTTTCATAATGAACTTTGACATATTTCAGAATGGAGGGGGAAGAGATAGATGTGTGTTTTTCCACTTGAACTTCTCTCTTCTCTTGTGTTAGAAAACATATTATTGGCTTCTTCCCCCCAGCAACACAAACTCATTAGCCTGCCTCCTGCCTGCCTCCTGTCTGCCTCCTACCTGCCTCCTGTCTGCCTCCTGCCTGCCTCCCGCCTGCCTCCTGTCTGCTACCTGCCTCCTGTCTGCCTTCTGTCTGCTACCTTCCTCCTGCCTGCCTCCTGTCTGCCTCCTGCCTGCCTTCTGCCTGCCTCCTGTTTGCCTCCTGTCTGCCTCCTGCCTGCCCCCTGTCTGCCTCCTGCCTGCCTCCTGCCTGCCTCCTGTCTGCTACCTGCCTCCTGCCTGCCTCCTGCCTGCCTCCTGTCTGTCTCCTGCCTGCTACGTGCCTCCTGTCTGCCTCCTGCCCTCCTCCTGTCTCCCTCCTGCCTGCTTCCTGTCTGCCTCCTGTCTGTTACCTGTCTCCCTTCTGCCTCCTGCCTGTCAGAACCATAAATCATTTTGGAATTCCACATTCAGACTCTTTCTCTCTCATTCTTTCTCTTTCTCTCATTCTCTCTCCCTCTCTCATTCTCTCTCTCTCCCTCTCTCATTCTCTCTCTTTCTCTCTCCCTCTCTGTTTTCTCTCTCTCGGTATCTCTCTCCCTCTCTGTTTTCTCTCTCTCGGTCTCGGTCTCTCTCTCTCTCTCTCTCTCTGTATCTCTCTTGGTATCTCTCTTGGTATCTCTCTCGGTATCTCTCTCTCTCTCTCTCTCTCTCTCGGTATCTCTCTCTCTCTCTCTCTCTCTGTAGTTCAGAGGTCAGGGCCAGAAGTGTTGTACTCTGAATTGGAGTCTTGAACCCTACGTTAGCCACCTTGTTTCTTCATTAATAAGATCATAAATCTTCAAAGTAATCCTTGCGCTGCTCACTGATCTAACGTTAATCTCCTCTAACGTTAATCTCCTCCAGTTTATAAAGACTTGTCTTGTCAGTAGGTGTAATACTCTTGTCAGCTGAACGTCATCGTGCATCGTTACTCAGAGTTCAGAGAGACGTTTCACATTCTACACAGGTGATCTGTCACACAGAGAAAATCTGTCACACAGAGAAAATCATTACATGACCAAAGACAAGACGATGAGAAAATGTACCTGATCAGTGAGAATGTCGAGGGCTTGCATCTGAAATCACACCCTATTCCCTACATAGTGTACTACTTATGACCAGAGATCTATGGGTACTGGGCTAAAGCAGTGCACTAAGTAGGGGAGAAGTAGTCCCACTATAAAGGGAATATAGTGGCATTTCAGTCGCAGCCTAGACATTCTCTCTAAGAAAAACGAAAACGTTAAAATAATAAAACTAGGGGGGGATGGATACCAGATCAACAGTAGATGGTAGAGGGGATGGATACCAGATCAACAGTAGATGGTAGAGGGGATGGATACCAGATCAACAATAGATGGTAGAGGGGATGGATACCAGATCAACAACAGTAGGAAGGGAATGAAAGTCATCTTTTCAGCAGGGCGCACCGCGGACAAATCCAACGCCGCAACGGACTAGCGGCTTATCAATGGTGCTCTATGTCCATTCGTAGGCGGAGTGTGGGTGAATGTTTGGAGTCTGTGTGTGTGTGTTTGGGGACTGTATGTGTGTGTGTGTTTGGGTGGTGTGGACCACTGCCTCTCAGTGAAGACACTGTGTTAGGGACCAGGGGGTGTAGGTAGAGACGTAGGGTGTTGACTCGCAGTGAAGACACCGTGTTAGGGAACAGGTGGTGTAGGTAGAGACGTAGGGGGTTGACTCTCAGTGAAGAGTCAACCCCAGCTCCCCTCTCCACAGGTCTCTAATGGGGTACAATCCACAGTGGTGACTGGGTCTCAGACTTCAGCTACACCAGCCAGCCAAAAGCTCGCTGTGGGAGCAGCCAGCCGAGCGCTGCTTGGTGGGTTTCCAAACCAAAATAGCTCCTAGTGAGTGTGCTCTTCTTTTCCCTCTGGCTGACAGACTGGAGGTGATGCCAGCTGGATGTGATGCCAGCTGCCAGCCAGCTCGTTGGAGTTTTCAGTAAACTCAACATGTTTTTTTTTTTATGAAGACCAAGTCTGTTTGCCCCAAACTAAACCCTGGTACACTCCATAGGAGGGTGTCGGCCCAAACCAAACCCTGGTACACTCCATAGGAGGGTGTCGGCCCAAACCAAACCCTGGTACACTCCATAGGAGGGTGTCGGCCCAAACCAAACCCTGGTACACTCCATAGGAGGGTGTCGGCCCAAACCAAACCCTGGTACACTCCATAGGAGGGTGTCGGCCCAAACCAAACCCTGGTACACTCCATAGGAGTGTGTCGGCCCAAACCAAACCCTGGTACACTCCATAGAGGGGTGTTGAGTCACTCTGATACCCATTCACCTAAGCTCGTCTCACGTAGGCATTAGTCAGAGCAGACCAGAGAACATATAGAAACCTGGGAAATGATACTACTCCCAAGCTGATAGGAGAAAACTGGTAAAATGGCACCAGGATTAAGGTGTTATGATGTTTCTCATAATCTCTCTCACCATTGGTCCTTGCATCACGCCCATCTGTGCTCCGCCAGCCTTCTCGTCAAATCCTCCAGCCATCTGAGCAGCAAAGTTCTGTTGGAAGACAAATGGCATCAGTAAGACACTGTGATATGACCACAAAAATATTTGAACACTCTCGTCATAACAGTCGGCATATATCTGTCATGGTAGTCTACTCTCAGACAGCACAGCATGACTAAACAGGATCCGTGTGTCTCTGTCTGTGTGACAACAGTAGATGGTAGAGGGGATGGATACCAGATCAACAACAGTAGATGGTAGAGGGGATGGATACCAGATAAACAGTAGATGGTAGAGGGGATGGATACCAGATCAACATAGATGGTAGAGGGGATGGATACCAGATCAACAGTAGATGGTAGAGGGGATGGATACCAGATAAACAGTAGATGGTAGAGGGGATGGATACCAGATCAACAGTAGATGGTAGAGGGGATGGATACCAGATCAACAACAGTAGATGGTAGAGGGGATGGATACCAGATCAACAACAGTAGATGGTAGAGGGGATGGATACCAGATAAACAGTAGATGGTAGAGGGGATGGATACCAGATCAACATAGATGGTAGAGGGGATGGATACCAGATCAACAGTAGATGGTAGAGGGGATGGATACCAGATAAACAGTAGATGGTAGAGGGGATGGATACCAGATCAACAGTAAATGGTAGAGGGGATGGATACCAGATCAACAGTAGATGGTAGAGGGGATAGATACCAGATCAACAGTAGATGGTAGAGGGGATGGATAGCAGATCAACAACAGTAGATGGTAGAGGGGATGGATACCAGATCAACAGTAGATGGTAGAGGGGATGGATACCAGATCAACAGTAGATGGTAGGGGGGATGGATACCAGATCAACCGTAGAGACAGGGAGTGGTGCACGATAACTATTTTCATCTTTCTCCTTCACTAAATATCTCCTTGTGTTTTCTTCAAAGCCCCTCCCCTCTTCTCCCCTTTCCTTTACTCCTCCCTTCTCCCCTTCCCTCCTTCCTCTCCTCCCCACTTCTCCCCTTCCTCTCCTGCTCTCTGCTCCCCTTTCTCTCCTCCTCTCTGCTCCCCTTCTTCTCCTCCTCTCTGCTCCCCTTTCTCTCCTCCCCACTTCTCCCCTTCTCCTGTTCCCCTCCTCCCTTTCGTCCTCTCTTCACCCCTTCCCTCCTTCTCCCCCTCCCCTACTTCCTCTCCTCCCCTTCCCTCCTTCCCTCTTCTCCCCTTCCCCAAATCTATCATGCTGCCTCCTGTCTAGCCACCTCCCTCTTTCTCTCTCTCCTTCCTCCCTTCTTCTCTCACCAGGAATGAAAAGCATTCCACCGTGTCTCTCTCTACCCCACCATTCTACACTATACCGCCGTTTCTTCGCCGTTTCAAAACATCTCACAATATTACACCCTTTCACTATTACACCCTTTCACTATTACACCCTTTCACTGTTACAACTTTTCACCATTACACCCTTTCACTATTACACCTTTCCACTATTACACCCTTTCACTTCCCATTTTCAACCCCAACGTCTTTATTGATAGAATTAGCTAGCCCATGCCTTGTTATTTTGGGATACACCTCCATGATCCATAAAAGACGAAAGCACGTCCATTTTGCACTCTGCATGTGCTTTCACTTTTACACATTGATATATTTTGGGACTATATAACTGCTATTTCAGATTTTTCTGCAGAGATACTTACTCCTCCAAGGCCGGGAGGTCCATTAGGTCCTGAGGGTCCGGGGGGGCCGGGGTTACCAGGGGTACCAGGCTCGCCATCTCTGCCACGGGGCCCGGGACTGCCCTGAGACGGGAGACAGAGAGAGGAGTTAGATGAATAATAGCATGTCATCTCAATAGGGTATCTTCCTCGAAAGCTGAAAGCTTTTGTATTTATTTCAAATTCTATCCCAAATGGACAATAAAAATACTGAACTTTGAACGCTATCACTTCAACATCAAATAAATCAATTTCTTTTGCAGTCACAGTAGAAATAAGTTGTTTCACAGGGGGAAACTTTAAATATAATACAATCCCACAAAAATTGTAAAGAAAAAAAATGTGTGGTAATCCTAATACTTCAGATGAAAAGTCAGGGACATGAAACTGCCCTTCAGTAATGTGAGACAATAATAATATCCATTGACAGTTCTCTTAGAGAGGTACAGTAGGTGCCATTTTGTTTTCAAAATGACTCTTTCCAGATATGAAGGTGCTGCTACTCTGTACAGGGTAGTCCCATGTCATCAGCTAAAACTAGCTGATTCTAGGCTAATTGTACTTTACTGAGAAAAAGTCAGGATAATGTCAGGATAAAGTCCAGAAGAATTCATATGCAGTGGATCAGATTCTGATCACTTAGGACACTGCAGTAATTATTTGGGCAACTTGTTTTCAAACTATCCCACTTGGCAACTGAACACCAATTTGTATCGTTATTCATTCAAAATAAATTCATTTAAAAAAACAACTGATTTTACATTCAAAAAAATGTTGAGAAAAAAAATCCAGAAATCCAGCATGTAAACAGCCTCAATTCCATGATGCAGCCTGCGGCATGTTACTACCTGGGATACATGATTACAACCTGGCCAGGCAGATATTGTTACATCAACCTAATACCAACTGTGTCCTTTCCAAACACTTCCTGATAACAACATGAAATTAAGGGTTGGCAAACTATTCCCTCAGTCAACGGATGATGTCAACCAGCCCTTTGCTGTGAGTCATTGATGTCTGACTTTGCGTGTTACAGACAGTTCATGTCAAAGCGTGTGATTGTTATGTCTATGTACTTAAAGTTGTATTAAAACTCAATAGTAGAATCTAAAGCGGTATGTTACTGGAGATGAGATGTTGCTCATTCAACAACCAGAGGAAAAAGTTGGCAGGTCAAAATGTTTGAAGCACATTTTTTCTGAGAAACCCAGCATACCACACTGCATGCTCTGACAAATGATCATTCAAGGAATGTGTTCACAACACTGTGTGCGTTCATTCCTCTTTCATTTTGGTGCAAACAAAGACTTAATTGCAAATGTTTCTATAGTAGCAGGTACAAAATAATAATACAAAAATGCCAAATTGGAAAAGCAAATTGTAGACTGAAAATGTGAATAAAAACAGTAATTGTAAAAGTAAAAAAATCTCCATTATCAAAGATGAAAACATGCTGGACCTGACCTGAGGACAATATATCCAATGTTATAACCAGGGTTGGGGTCAATTCCATTTAAATTCCAGTCAATTTAGAAAGTCAAACCAATTCCAATTCCACATCTGGCACTAGCTAACCACTACCTGTTCTCCTGGCTGGGTCAGAGACTATTAGCTATTAGCTAACTTGCCAGATTCACAGAGATCAGGTGCATTGTCCCTGTCAAATAAATCTACCAGAGTTATGTAAGTAAAATCATTGGCGGCATAAGCAAATACTGTGCACATGTCACTCAGAGCCAACCATTTTAGCCAACCGAGCAAGAGACAAGTCTGTCACTATATCAGCAGCAGTTGGTGTGACGTCACCAATGGTGTGATGTCACCAATGTACTCCAGCCAACATGCTACGGGCCAGTTTCACTTCCACTACAGACACAACAACCAACCAACGGGCCAGTTTCACTTCCACTACAGACACCACAACCAACCAGTGGGCCAGTTTCACTTCCACTACAGACACCACAACCAACCAACGGGCCAGTTTCACTTCCACTACAGACACAACAACCAACCAACGGGCCAGTTTCACTTCCACTACAGACACCACAACCAACCAATGGGCCAGTTTCACTTCCACTACAGACACCACAACCAACCAATGGGCCAGTTTCACTTCCACTACAGACACAACAACCAACCAACGGGACAGTTTCACTTCCACTACAGACACCACAACCAACCAATGGGCCAGTTTCACTTCCACTACAGACACCACAACCAACCAATGGGCCAGTTTCACTTCCACTACAGACACAACAACCAACCAACGGGCCAGTTTCACTTCCACTACAGACACCACAACCAACCAACGGGCCAGTTTCACTTCCACTACAGACACCACAACCAACCAATGGGCCAGTTTCACTTCCACTACAGACACCACAACCAACCAATGGGCCAGTTTCACTTCCACTACAGACACAACAACCAACCAACGGGCCAGTTTCACTTCCACTACAGACACCACAACCAACCAATGGGCCAGTTTCACTTCCACTACAGACACCACAACCAACCAATGGGCCAGTTTCACTTCCACTACAGACACCACAACCAACCAACGGGCCAGTTTCACTTCCACTACAGACACCACAACCAACCAATGGGCCAGTTTCACTTCCACTACAGACACCACAACCAACCAATGGGCCAGGTTCACTTCCACTACAGACACCACAACCAACCAATGGGCCAGTTTCACTTCCACTACAGACACAACAACCAACCAACGGGCCAGTTAAACTTCCACTACAGACACAACAACCAACCAACGGGCCAGTTTCACTTCCACTACAGACACCACAACCAACCAACGGGCCAGTTTCACTTCCACTACAGACACCACAACCAACCAATGGGCCAGTTTCACTTCCACTACAGACACAACAACCAACCAACGGGCCAGTTTCACTTCCACTACAGACACCACAACCAACCAATGGGCCAGTTTCACTTCCACTACAGACACCACAACCAACCAATGGGCCAGTTTCACTTCCACTACAGACACAACAACCAACCAACCTTCTCTAATCTAGACTGTTCTTCAATAACAGAAACTGTATTCTTTTATCATATGATTTCCTGAAGGAAGAACATGTGAGAGACCTGTCTTCAACAAAATGTCTCATTAAACTAGTGTAGGCAGACTGGAGAAAATGGATTCACCTTCATACCTACCTACCTACCTACCTCTAAAACCATTATGCCCAAATACAACACTAAATTGAACCAAAGCTTGGGTCCAAACTAAATCAAAGCTTGGGCCCAAACACAAGACTAAATTAAATCAAAGCTTGGGGCCAAACACAAGACTAAATTAAATCAAAGCTTGGGCCCAAACACAAGACTAAATAAAACCAAAAACACAACATATCTCATTAAAACTATTATATTAAATGAGAACCTGAACAAATAACCTCCTCCACTGTGACAGACAGACATATAGCCTCATAGCCTGGTTCCTCTCTAGGTTTCTTCCTAGGTTCTGGCCTTTCTAGGGAGTTTTTCCTAGCCACCGTACTTCTACACCTGCATTGCTTGCTGTTTGGGGTTTTAGGCTGGGTTTCTGTACAGCACTTTGAGATATCAGCTGATGTAAGAAGGGCTTTTATAAATTAATTTGATTTGAACATTTGAAATAAATAAAATTTGATTTGACATACAGAGGTACACAAGGTCTTTATAATCAGAACATTTCCTTAGAAAACTCTCATTAGACGACAGCCTGAACACACAAACTAACAGCACTGTGTGACAAATCTTTCTTCATAATCAGAACATCTCTTGTCAAAAAAATCTTCCTTTCAGACAACCTCAAGAATACATATTCATAACCTACGTACCGCCAAAATATTATACACAAACACACATTTAAACATCACAGAAGCCTGGCCTGGAGCTGTGACTGGGGCTGAGGCCATGATGTTGACATACTATTGGTGTTTAACACAGATTACCACAATGATCAAAGTCATTACAGCCTCTCTCTCCCCATCCTAACATCACTGATTTATTACACAGACGTGATTGGCTGTGGGTTGGACTGTCGGTTCTCTGACAGCCACAGGTTTACGGCTTCACACACACACACACACACACACACACACACACACACACACACACACACACACACACCAGAGGAGGCTGGTGGGAGGAGCTATAGAAGGACTGGCTCATTGTAATGTTGAGAATGGAATCAATGGAATGGTACCAGACATGGCAAACACATTGAAACTATGTGTTTGACTCCGTTCCAGTGATTCCATTCCAGACACTCCTATGAGCCCATCCCTCCTATAGCTCCTCCCACCAGCCTCACACACACACCTCCTCTTCTTTTTCATCTTCTTCTTCATCACACACATCTGCTAAACAACCCAGACCACAGACACGGCCTAATGGAAACTACACATGACAGCATTGAGCTGGATCTGCTTTGCTCCTCCAATGACAGCCTGCTGCCTCCAACTCTGCTGCTGCTGCTGCTGAGACCAGCAATGAGTCCAGCAGCTCCTCCTGACCAGAGCATTCTCTATCTATCAGACCAATAGGAAGAGTTTAGACTCTGAATTATGCATTGTTTAGTCTTAGAGAGAGGGAGAAACAGATAGACAGAGAGAGAGAGAGAAAGAGAGCGAGAGAGAGAGAGAGAATGGCAAGGAAAGGATCTCCTGCTATAAAACTCACCTTATCGCCTTTGTCTCCTCTGTCTCCGCGTGGTCCCTGCTCTCCTGGGGGGCCCTGAGGATGGAGGAGAGACTAGTGAGTATCCAGGTACATCCAAACACTAGATGTGCACCCTATTGCCAATGTAGGGCACTACTTTTAATAAGGGACCCTAGGGATCTGGTCCAAGGTGGTGGAATAATTAAGGAACATGATGAGGGAAATTCACACTATCATATGTGGGAAAAACACACCTAATACATGGGATAAATTGACACCTAATACATGGGGGAAATTTACACCTAATACATGGGGGAAATTCACACCTATTACATGTGGGAAATGCACACCTATTACATGTGGGAAATTGTTGAAATGCTTTCCATACCATAGGGCCTCCAGGTCCTCTTGGTCCTACGACCTGAGGAAGAGGAAAGAGAAAAATAAAGTGTCAATAACGTTTTACTACAATTAAAAAAAGTGTGTTGATTGAAGTTAGATGATGAGTTTATGGATTGTTGTCAAAAAATGTACGTCTCAGTGTACAATTTCCTGGGATGACAGAGAGACAGAAAGAGAGCGAAAGAGAGAAACAGAGAGAAACAGAGAGAGAGAGACAGACAGAGAGACAGAGAGAGACCGAAACAGAGAGAGAGACAGAGACAGAGAGACAGAAAGAGAGAGAAAGAGAGAAACAGAGAGAAACATAGAGAGAGAGACAGACAGAGAGACAGAGGGAGACAGAAACAGAGAGACAGAGAGAGGGAGACAGAAACAGAGAGAGAGACAGAGACAGAGAGACAGAAAGAGAGAGAAAGAGAGAAACAGAGAGAAACAGAGAGAGAGAGACAGACAGAGAGACAGAGGGAGACAGAAACAGAGAGACAGAGAGAGGGAGACAGAAACAGAGAGAGAGACAGAGACAGAGAGACAGAAAGAGAGAGAAAGAGAGAAACAGAGAGAAACAGAGAGAGAGAGACAGACAGAGAGACAGAGGGAGACAGAAACAGAGAGAGAGACAGAGAGAGGGAGACAGAAACAGAGAGAGAGACAGAAACAGAGAGAGAGACAGAGACAGAGACAGAAACAGAGAGAGAGAGAGAGAGAGCCCTGAGTCATTAATATGTCTCTAAGAGGGAATGAGGGAAGGACAGATTTGTTGTGTTTGGCTTTCTGCCTTCTGAGTGGGCTACACCCATATTGCCAGACCAAATAAACTGAAAATTAAAAAAGGTGCAGTGAAATGCATTGCAAACCCTATCCAAGCCTGACTATTAACTATGACCGAAATATGGGCCAGCCCTAACCAAGCCTAACAGACTGTGGGTTTAGCTTACCCTGGCCTAATTACATAGACCACTTACCGTTTTAGGAGTTCATTTGATAAACACCATGTATTGTATGAAAGGTGCTGAACAAATGTTTCTAATTGTTTTTATTGACATTAATAGACTGCATTGCTACAAGCAAAGCATTCCTGGCCCTGACCTCTGTTACTGTGTAATTAACAGAACAATCCACTTTCACAGCAGGGAGAATTAAATCAGCCATGGTCCTGTCCAGTGTATTCTCACATTGGCACTAATACTGCACACTCATGGCACATGCCTCTAGTAATACAGGCATACAATACTAATAATCCACATAGGCCTATTGTGCTGACGTAACTTATTTCCTCAACCATTAAATAGGTGGGAAAAGAGAGACACGGAGGGGTTGCCTGCAAATGAAATAAAGATCTGCTATTAAGACATCAGACAGCAGTGCTAGGAAAGTGTTTTCAGAGATCAGACTTACATCTGTGATATCTCCTGGTTCCCCCTTCTGACCCTGTTGGGAAAGAGAGACAAGAAACAACAATATGAGTGATTCTTCAGCAATGGAAAAGTGACAATACCTTCTTTCATTCTCTTCTTTCATTCCTGTCACCTACCCTTTTTTCTATCTGCTAGCACTGGTACGAGCTACAAGCAAGTCATTCTAATGGAGCACTGGTACGAGCTACAAGCAAGTCATTCTTATGGAGCACTGGTACGAGCTACAAGCAAGTCATTCTAATGGAGCACTGGTACGAGCTACAAGCAAGTCATTCTTATGGAGCACTGGTACGAGCTACAAGCAAGTCATTCTAATGGAGCACTGGTACGAGCTACAAGCAAGTCATTCTTATGGAGCACTGGTACGAGCTACAAGCAAGTCATTCTTATGGAGCACTGGTACGAGCTACAAGCAAGTCATTCTTATGGAGCACTGGTACGAGCTACAAGCAAGTCATTCTTATGGAGCATTGGTACGAGCTACAAGCAAGTCATTCTAATGGAGCACTGGTACGAGCTACAAGCAAGTCATTCCTATGGAGCATTGGTACGAGCTACAAGCAAGTCATTCTTATGGAGCACAGGTACGAGCTACAAGCAAGTCATTCTAATGGAGCACTGGTACGAGCTACAAGCAAGTCATTCCTATGGAGCACTGGTACGAGCTACAAGCAAGTCATTCCTATGGAGCACTGGTACAAGCTACAAGCAAGTCATTCCTATGGAGCACTGGTACGAGCTACAAGCAAGTCATTCTTATGGAGCACTGGTACGAGCTACAAGCAAGTCATTCCTATGGAGCACTGGTACGAGCGACAAGCAAGTCATTCATATGGAGCACTGGTACGAGCTACAAGCAAGTCATTCTTATGGAGCACTGGTACGAGCTACAAGCAAGTCATTCTCATGGAGCACTGGTACGAGCTACAAGCAAGTCATTCCTATGGAGCACTGGTACGAGCTACAAGCAAGTCATTCCTATGGAGCACTGGTACGAGCTACAAGCAAGTCATTCTAATGGAGCACTGGTACGAGCTACAAGCAAGTCATTCTTATGGAGCACTGGTACGAGCTACAAGCAAGTCATTCTTATGGAGCACTGGTACGAGCTACAAGCAAGCCATTCTTATGGAGCACTGGTACGAGCTACAAGCAAGTCATTCCTATGGAGCACTGGTACGAGATACAAGCAAGTCATTCTTATGGAGCACTGGTACGAGCTACAAGCAAGTCATTCTTATGGAGCACTAGTACGAGCTACAAGCAAGTCATTCTTATGGAGCACTGGTACGAGCTACAAGCAAGTCATTCTTATGGAGCACTGGTACGAGCTACAAGCAAGTCATTCCTATGGAGCACTGGTACGAGCTACAAGCAAGTCATTCCTATGGAGCACTGGTACGAGCTACAAGCAAGTCATTCCTATGGAGCACTGGTACGAGCTACAAGCAAGTCATTCCTATGGAGCACTGGTACGAGCTACAAGCAAGTCATTCTTATGGAGCACTGGTACGAGCTACAAGCAAGTCATTCCTATGGAGCACTGGTACGAGCTACAAGCAAGTCATTCTTATGGAGCACTGGTACGAGCTACAAGCAAGTCATTCCTATGGAGCACTGGTACGAGCTACAAGCAAGTCATTCCTATGGAGCACTGGTACGAGCTACAAGCAAGTCATTCCTATGGAGCACTGGTACGAGCTACAAGCAAGCCATTCTTATGGAGCACTGGTACGAGCTACAAGCAAGTCATTCCTATGGAGCACTGGTACGAGATACAAGCAAGTCATTCTTATGGAGCACTGGTACGAGCTACAAGCAAGTCATTCTTATGGAGCACTGGTACGAGCTACAAGCAAGTCATTCTTATGGAGCACTGGTACGAGCTACAAGCAAGTCATTCTTATGGAGCACTGGTACAAGCTACAAGCAAGTCATTGCTATGGAGCACTGGTACGAGCTACAAGCAAGTCATTCCTATGGAGCACTGGTACGAGCTACAAGCAAGTCATTCTTATGGAGCACTGGTACGAGCTACAAGCAAGTCATTCCTATGGAGCACTGGTACGAGCTACAAGCAAGTCATTCTTATGGAGCACTGGTACGAGCTACAAGCAAGTCATTCCTATGGAGCACTGGTACGAGCTACAAGCAAGTCATTCCTATGGAGCATTGGTACGAGCTACAAGCAAGTCATTCTTATGGAGCACTGGTACGAGCTACAAGCAAGTCATTCCTATGGAGCACTGGTACGAGCTACAAGCAAGTCATTCCTATGGAGCACTGGTACGAGCTACAAGCAAGTCATTCCTATGGAGCACTGGTACGAGCTACAAGCAAGTCATTCATATGGAGCACTGGTACGAGCTACAAGCAAGTCATTCCTATGGAGCATTGGTACGAGCTACAAGCAAGTCATTCCTATGGATGACAACATAAAGCTATAGTCAACAAAAGAGTTGGAATCCAAACTGGAATCTAAACTGAATAATGCTCTATTTCTTCACTAACTGAAACATAGCAAAACAGATATTCCATGATATTAAGTGTGGATGCCAGGCCTACTCAAAATAGACATGCATGTGCTTCTCTGTGGTGTAAAGTAATTAAGTAAAAATACTTTAAAGTACTACTTAATTTTGGGGGAGTATCTGTACTTTACTATTTATATTTTTGACAACTTTTACTTTTACTTCACTACCTTTTCTAAAGAAAATGATGTACTTTTTTCGGCGTACATTTTCCCTGGCATTTTGAATGCTTAGCAGGACAGGAAAATTGTCCAATTCACACACTTATCAAGAGAACATCCCTGGTCATCTCTACTGCCTCTGATCCTGGCTGTCCGTAAATAAAAAAAACAAGAAAATTCTACCTTCTGGTTTGCCTTATATAAGGAATTTGACATGATATATACTTTTACATTTACTTTTGACACTTAAGTATATTTTAGCAATTACATTTAAGTATATTTAAAACCAAATACTTTAAGACTTTTACTCAGGTAGTATTATACCCAATAACTCATGTTTACTTGAGTCATTTTCTGTTAAGGTATCTTTACTTTTAATCAAGTACTTCAATTGGGTACTTTTCCCACCACTACTGCTTCTGTGTATGAGGCTGGAGAAGACAATGTTATTAACTGTCTGTCTTTTGCGCACATCAAGTATCACCATCATCTATCAAAACACAGAGGTGAGTCCAGCTTTGGTATTAGTCGCCCTCATCACCTTCACACACACACACACACACACACACACACACACACACACACACACGCACGCACACACACACACACAGACGCACGCACGCACACACACACACACACACGCACGCACGCACACACACACACACACACACACAAAGCCCAACATTGTCTCACCTTAGCTCCCGGGGCCCCTGTTGTTACGAAGGAAGAGAGGGATGAAAGGAGATGGAGAGAAAGAGATGGATGTTAAAATAACGCTGGAGACAAAACCCACTAGGTCTGTCCTCCCTCACTGCCAGTCAGACAGACAGACTACAGGGAA
The DNA here is from genome assembly GCF_045791955.1 of Oncorhynchus clarkii lewisi. Classification (NCBI taxonomy): domain Eukaryota; kingdom Metazoa; phylum Chordata; class Actinopteri; order Salmoniformes; family Salmonidae; genus Oncorhynchus; species Oncorhynchus clarkii. The sequence goes on from NC_092153.1 coordinate 77,585,155, forward strand.
CCAGTATTGTTTCATAACCTCAACTACTGAATTCTAAGTCTGCATCCCAAATGGTACCCTATTCCCATAGGGCTCCGATCAAAAGTAGTGCACTATATAGGGATCGGGGTGCCATTTGGGTCGCAGAAGAATGGAATAGCGTTGGCTGACCACCACCAAATAACAGTGTAGATACCCATAGAACCAAAGAACCCATGAGGATTCAGACAACGTGTTGGTTGAAGCACCATCTCAGGAGGTAAAAGCAGGGGACCGAAGCAAAGCAGGGGGAGGGCCAGGGAGGGAGGGAGGAAGGGAGGGAGGGAGGGAGGGAGGGAGGGAGGGAGGGAGGGAGGGAGGGAGGGAGGAAGGAAGGAAGGAAGGAAGGAAGGAAGGAAGGGAGGGAGGGAGGAAGGAAGGAAGGAAGGAAGGGAGGGAGGGAGGGAGGAAGGAAGGAAGGAAGGAAGGAAGGAAGGAAGGAAGGAAGGAAGGAAGGAAGGAAGGAAGGAAGGAAGGAAGGAAGGAAGGAAGGAAGGAAGGAAGGAAGGAAGGAAGGAAGGAAGGAAGGAATGATTAATATAAAGCAAGATAAAATAAAGTGTAGTTTCCTTGCCATAAGTTACCTTGCCATAAGTTACTTAGCCATAAGTTACTTAGCAATAAGTTACCTTGACATAAGGAACTTAGCCATAAGTTACCTTGACATAAGGGACTTAGCCATAAGTTACCTAGCCATAAGTTGCATGGCTAGTGTTAGCATCTTGCAGTAATTGCTTACAGTATGTCAAAAATACAGTACTTAAATACAGTACAGTTGGAAAGGCAATAGCAGAAGTTAACTTGCCTTTTAGTCTGTTGATATTAAAATGAATGACAGAAAGCCCTTAATTAATATCATATTGTATCAAGTAAAATAAAGCATCAATCATTATGTATCATGTTTAAAGCATAATAAAGCATGTATAAAATTGCACTTTTGTTCAGACGACACTTCTGATTTCAAAGATGCTCTTCAAATGCATTTGATGACAAAACTTTGAATGCTCAGTTCAGATCAAAAGAGCTGAGACGAATGCAAATTATGGCCACATCTTTTTTCAATTCCATCTCAAAACAGGCCCCTTATTGTTAGGATATTAACCCAGGATGTAAACCCTGCCAGTCTCTAGACGCAGCAGAGTTAATGCTATTGTTGTCCCAGAGGGTTATAGCCCTGCTCCACCTACCATAGACCCTGTCACTTCTCTCTCTCTCTCTCTCTCTCTCCCCTCTCTCTCTCTCTCTCTCTCTCTCTCTCCCTCTAACAACCTTTCATAGACCATATCGCCCTCTCACTCCCTCTCTCTCTCTCTCTCTCTCTCTCTCTCTCTCACACACTTTTCTCTCACTTCTCTCTCCTCTCTCTCTCTCCTCTCGCTCACCTCTCTCTCTCCCCTCTTTCGCCTCTCCCCCTCCCCTCTCTCTCTCCTCCTCTCTCTTTCTCTCCCTCTAACCACCTTTCATAGACCATATCGCCCTCTCACTCCCTCTCTCTCTCTCCTTTCTCTCACTTCTCTCTCCTCTCTCTCTCCTCTCGCTCACCTCTCTCGCTCCCCTCTTTCACCTCTCCCCCTCCCCTCTCTCTCCCCTCCTCTCTCTTTCTCTCCCTCTAACCACCTTTCATAGACCATATCGCCCTCTCACTCCCTCTCTCTCTCTCTCTCTCTCTCTCACTCCTCCTCTCTCTGTCAAATCATATTAGTTGGATTCTGCGTGGAGAGAGAGTCTGCAGCAGTAGTCAGTATGCTAGGCCATGTCTGTTAAAGTGAGGTATTTCTGTAATGACTCCCACATGTCTTCGTGATACTGGGGATGGTAGACTGGCTGAAGTAATATCCAAACAAGAGGAGGCCTAAGGTGAGTTGAACCAACTGTGTAAAAATAACATTGAATCTTTGAAATAAATCATACAGAAGTGTCATTCTGATTTTGTTATTATAGTTTTTTTTTTCATTTGTTTTTAGGACAAGAACAGCATATAGGGCCAAATGATGACATTATATAGGGCCAAATGATGACAATATATAGGGCCAAATGATGACATTATATAGGGCCAACTGATGACAATATATAGGGCCAAATGATGACATTATATAGGGCCAACATCAATTACATTATATAGGGTTAGGTGATGACATTCTAAGTCATAGCTACAGGTCGAGGTACAGGTCTACAGTATTAGCCATCCTTATTCCTTATGCTGTTTCTTTCCCAAAAGTAACAATATGAATTCCACAGACAGACAGTAATTTATTTATGTGTGATAAGTAAATAAATAAATTACGACCACTTGGGGGGGCTTCCCCGTCCCGCACGCAGATGGGGCAACACTCTCCGAATGGGATCTCAGGTTTGGGGCAGTCTTTAATCTCCTCGCAGATTATTTCGTCACACAGGACAGTTCCCGTGTCGCACACACAAATACGACACGGCTCTGGTTTCCATACGTCCTTGTCACTATAGCGCTGTCCGTCCTGCATACAGCTGCCTAGGTCCTCTATGAGTGTGAGTGTGTGTGTGTGTGTGTGTGTGTGTGTGTGTGTGTGTGTGTGTGTGTGTGTGTGTGTGTGTGTGTGTGTGTGTGTGTGTGTGTGTGTGTGTGGTAGGAAGAGAGACAGTAATGCATCACTCATCAATCACCCAAGCACCTAGGGATAAAATGTGAGTTAATCAAATTGTATTTGTCACCTTAGTGTGAAATGCTGACTTACAAGCTCTTAACCAACAATGCAGTTCAAGAAATAGAGTTAGTGGTTTTACATTATTATAACAGACAACAGACTGAGCAAGACCAAAAACAAAGAAAATCAATTATTTAAAACGATTTGCACCTTTACTTGTTTATAGAACCACTATGTTCCAGGTCAACGTCATCACTTTTAAAAACATCAGTTGATTCAAAGGCACACAGACACATTCACCTATAGGTCCATGATCAACCACTAGGGGGCAGCACCAACTCACAAAACAGCTGGAGTGCTCCACTTCCCTGCTGTGACATCTGTCTTCAAGAACATCCTGGGAAGTGTCTCAATCATTTTGGATCAGTGGACCATGTCTCGTGCCTGAACCTCTCCCCTCTAATTGACTATTTAAGCTAAATATAACTGATAATATCCTACAGAGACTAAGACATTGAAAACACAGGCCTAGGCTACTGCACATGAAACACACCATTTTGTTCCCTTATGTAAAAGTTATAGGCGGAAATGATGTTCTCACCTGAAGCGAAAAAAAGTGTTCTCTGCCTGTCCCCACGGGAGAACCCTTTATGGTTACAGGTACAGTAGAACCCTTTTGGGTTCCATGTAGAACCCTCTTGTAGGCCAATCAGGCCATTCCATTAGGCATGGAATGTACTGTATGTACAGTAGATATTTTTTTACCTTTAAAGGCTGGTCAGCTCTTGGTAACCCAATGGACCTGAGTAGGCCATGAATGAGGCTATTTCTTAAAGGGACAGAGAGGGCAATTCACAAGCTACTGCCTTGTACAAACAAAACACAGGGCCCTTTTAACACCCATCTGGAAGCCATAACTGCCTCGTCAGATGCCAGTTCAAACACGTCAAGGAATGGAGAAAGGACACCTTTCATTCACATACCTGTTGGCCTACTTGATGTTGGTTTCTAAGAGGTTAATTAATATGGGCCTATCTCCTCAATTGTGCATCACAGGCTCAAATGTAAGTCCTATTGAAGCTCTGATTAATCAAAATGTTCAATATCTGTAGAAAAACATTTCAATAAAGTATCTATTCTAGTCTGTTCTATTCTGTTCTAATTGATTATATTTGGCCTTAATGAATGCATGGGACAAGTGGTAATCATAAACTACGGTTCTTTATTGAAAACATATGGAAAGGCCTAATCTGTGCTGCACTCTTCATGTGTTGGCTACAGCCAACTGTTTCCTCTAGGAAGAGACAAATGGAGGATGGACTGTGTTAAAGTGAAGACGGGTGTGTGGCAGAGGAGGATATTGGACTTAAAGGAATTCCACACCAACAAAATATATATATTTTGGTATTTGTTTCATCAGTCCATTGTTGATACAGTCCCAAAATGTTTTGCATCATTTTGGGACTGTATCAACAATGGACTAATGAATCAAATATCAAAAGATAGTTTTTGGGGTGGAGTTTATTTTTTAACTGGTGGAGTATAGGATACCTCCACAGCCATCCAACCCTCCATATGCCTCTCCTTCGTGGCATGGGGATATAGGTAGGCCTGCATCTGAAATGGCACTCTAGTCCTTATTTAGGGTACTACTTTTGACCAGGGCCCAACAGCCTATTGACTATTTCCTGCACTACGTTTGACCACTAAATGGGGAACAGTGTGCAATCGAAACCCACCATTGATTTACCTCCTCACTCCGCTCAGCTCTCTCCACATAGGCCTATCATTCCATGGCACGGCCAGGGACTGAGAGGTGAAGGTAGAGGTTTGACCTCCTCCACCTTGCAGTGACTTGATGCCAACCAGGTACTTGGAGCTACTGCTCCCATTTGAGCCTGTTAGTCTTGCGGACTCTAGCCGCTCCAAACTCTTTAGGACTTCCTAGCATATCCAAGTCAGGCGCTTTGCCTCCAGTAGCTCTCTCCCTCTCTCTCCCTCTCTCTCCCTCTCTCTCCCTCTCTCTCCCTCTCTCTCTCTCTCTCTCCCTCTCTCTCCCTCTCTCTCCCTCTCTCTCTCTCTCTCTCTCTCTCTCCCTCTCTCTCTCTCCCTCTCTCTCCCTCTCTCAGCAGAACAACAACTTGCATTATATTCCAGGGGTCTCAGTCTTCTCCGAGCGGTTAACTTGACTGTCTCATGTTTTTTGGGGGCCAACACATTTTTCCTTTTCTCTTTCTATATTTTTCAAACCCCTACCATATCTTCTCTGATTCAGAGGGGTTGGGTTAAATGCAGAAGACACATTTCAGTTGAAGGCATTCAGTTGTACAACTGACTAGGTATCGATCTTTCCCTTTCCTTTCCCCTCTCTCCTCTCTGCTACTCTACTATTGTCATTGTGTTGCCTTATTTCGTCTGAGCTCTTACGCATGAAACAATGTGCCTTAGTTGAAAAAATACTAACAAACCTTCTCTCTATTTAATTATATTGTTTTCCAGTAGTCCTCCTACCAGACTATCGTTCGTTCTCCCTCTTACTGTCACTGCCGTTGGCTGGGTTATTCCTCGATCAAAATCTGCTGAAATACATTTTGTACATATATGCGCGAATTGAATGTGAGGTTGGCCTGCTCGATCACACCGATAGCGTAAATTTGGATTTTTCCAATGTATGCATCAAATTGTATCCGTAGACTTGACAGAAACAGTAGTAAAATGTGAATATCGAACTTTTGTTGCAGACATATCTAGTAAAAAATGTTGTATTAGATCATACTTTTTATTTTTATTTTTTTATTTTTTTACATCAGAACGTATTACAGAGTATTTATGCCGACCCAGTCGGTCTGATCGACGCGTTAATCTAGGAACCAGATGGAAACACTAAAATCATATGGATGGACCATTATTCCTGGCCTCCGTCCACCATCATACTCTCTCAACTGCCCCCATAAATAGCCGATACAGTTTTTAGGGATGAAATCATAATTTCAAATTGTTACATTTAATCGATTGAATTTATTGCAAAGCCAGACACATGTCAATAACGCTTCATCAACGTGGCCAATGTTATAGGGAGGGATTCCAGTGGGGTTTCAAGTGACATAGAATCAGGATTTCAGAATATCAGGGCCTTGTGTACGAGTATGGGCATTTTATGACGAGGCTGGTTGGGATATTCATATAATAATTCGCAGGTTTTGGCATAGAAAGATATTCGATATAGTCCAGCATTCCGCTTCAACACGCCTGGATTCGCCTTGGTGCTCTCTGAGAGCTAAGGAATGTTAACGCGTTTTCACCCAAAGGATTTAAGCCGGAGCACTTTTGCTTCGTTTCAAAATGAATGAAGTTGGTGTCACATTTAAAAAATAATCTCTGTCAAAGCGCTTTTGGAATGTCTCCAAAGTACCCGCAGGTGTCCGGTCCAGCAGCAGCGCAACTCGTCAGAGTTCACGGCTCGATATATGTGGCATATAGTGGAATTTCCGTACAACTTATCTGTTTTTGCAATCACTCTCGTACTGAACGTACAATCAGTGACACGTTTTAGAATGTCCAATAACCCAGAGTTTTAGACAGCACATTATTCATTCATATTACCTTATTGCACTTGGACCAACAAAATGAAAACTGTCAGCAACTCAAGATTGAGTCCATCACTTTTACGCAAATCATTGAAATTCTATTGATCTTTTATATTGAAAATTGGTTAAAATAGTCATTATGCTCCCCAAACACCGTTCCTTTATCCATCCACCTTTTCGTGGCGCGGTGGAATGGGAATAATTGCGCATACCCCACGCTTAACCGTGAATATGCAGATCCTACAACTACATCGCCTCAAGCAGAAAAACAATTAACAACAATTACAAATCAAATAAATATCATATCCACAATGGACAAGTATCCCAAATATATGCGACTTATTGCCAGGGATTTACGAAACTTTCCCCACAAGTAAAGTTATAAACGTCCTCAAACGTTGCATTTGACATTCTGTTTCAGTTAATTTAGCATTTCAATAAATTCCACTCGCTTTCTTTCAAATACATTTTTTAGAGAAAAAAAAACTGCCACTTACGGTCTTCTTCCTGACATTTGACAACTGCTAATAGAACGACTTGGGTTGCTACAAGTAGCAGTACAGTCCTCGAATCCACAAAGCTGAACATGTCTAAATGTTAGACATGCAGTGCCTTTGGGGGAGAAGCAGAAGAACGGACGAAGTTGGCGGACGGAGACTTCTCTCTCTTTTTTTTGTGTTTCAAGTTACAGAGCCGAACCATACATTCAACCACCTTCCAAAAAACGATGGGGAAGCCAGACCCAGACCCCTGCAGAAACGTAGTACCGGCACGCGTCAGATCAGGCACTGCAGTTTTATGTGTCCGTTGCCTTCAATGAATCTTTGTATATTCCCAAATATCATTCCAGCCCCTTACCCCCAGTCAAGCTGAAATCCGAGCCCCCTTCCCTCCCATTCTGTCTGTCCTGAAGTACTATTATTCCACCCGGCTCAGACCCCTCCTTCTTCCATGTGCTACTGAAAAGGGGTACCCAAAAAGTGAGGAAAAAAAATCTATCCAACTGGTCTGGCTCCCCTCCCCCTCGCACAGTTCCGCTATATGCCTCCGCTGAAAGGTGCTCGCTGTTCAGTGTGAGCGTGGTGCGACTACACATGAATGCATAGATTTTGCCGAATATCGGACCCCCCCACCCACCCCACCCAACAACAGTGTGTCCTAGTGAGGGTGTAGTTCACGGAATTATTTCAGGATCGTGAGCTGTTGAGAGCAGTGACATGTGTGCTTGGTCTCCATGGATTCTGTTGACATTACTACATGTTAAAATATGACATAAAAAATAATGCATTCATTAAGGAACTTATGTGTATAGTTAGCAATCTTTCTCACATTATCACCATGGGCAATGGACATTTAGGCCTTTCGTGTAACTATTAAAAGTGGTTCAGATATTAACCACAACATTTCTCTACCACATTTAATTCCCATCACTCCACTATTTTATCCAATATCAGTTTGGGGGGCAGGATATAAACAGAGCTTTTGATTGGCTCAAGGCACAAGCAAGTTGGGTGCAGAGCCAGGTTACCTCACCTGGTTTGTCTGGTGGGCTGTCATTCTGCAGAGGGAGATAAGCAGGGTCTGGGCTGGCTCTATAAAGCCAGGTCTGGAGACCAGAGGGAAGGAGAATGGGTCCTCTGAAGCCAGGACTAGCAGAGTGGAAGGGAATGGGGCCTGGACAAGAGGGGAGGGTCTTCTACAGCATAAACCAGAGGGGAGGGAACGCTGGGAATGGCTGGGAATGGGACCTGGGATCTAGGCTCTTGGAGGGAATGATGGGATGGAAGGAAGTGAAAGAGTGGCCGGAAGGAATGAGTCCTTGCTCCTTGGCCTGGGACGAGTGAAGGGTGAAGGGGACAGGAACCGGAGGCTAAGGGGGCCCAGGAATCTGACACAAAGGTGTTGCTCTTCAAGATGGAGAGAGAAGATGTTGGTGACATCAACATGGCATTTAGGCTTCTCAAACATGGCATTTAGGCTTCTCAAACATGGCATTTAGGCTTCATGGCATTTAGGCTTCTCAAACATGGCATTTAGGCTTCTCAAACATGGCATTTAGGCTTCACGTCATTTAGGCTTCTCAAACATGGCATTTAGGCTTCTCAAACATGGCATTTAGGCTACTCAAACATGGTATTTGTCTACGTAACAGAATCAACTGTAGGATTTTTTTTAATGAAAAGCTTCATTTACGCCACTTGAGAGCCCAATTGAGAGCAATGCATCAAATAAACCCATATTTCCTTATTAGAGGTGTTCAACACACACACACACACACACACACACACACACACACACACACACACACACACACACACACACACACACACACACACACACACACACACACACACACACACACACACACACACACACACACACACACAGAGAGAGAGAGAGAGAGAACAACTTGGACCAGCAACTAACACTTCACAGCAGTAATCCCACACACTGACCCCAGAAAAGAGCCAAGATGTCGCACTACAACTACCGTGGCTTTCAATCCTACAACCCTGGCCATCTGATGTGGCTCAGGTCTATTTAACAAATTACTATAGCGGACATAAATCAGGTACCTACCTACCTGATTAGCTCTCGGAGACGCATGACACGGGCCATGAGAACCCTTGTTGTACGTTGCTGACTAGCCACTGAGGGGGTATATTTAGTGGTATCCACTCCTCAGGGCCATCACCCCACTGTGCCCAGGGCTCTGGCCCCTAATCCCTGGCCTCTGGACCTTAACCTTTCACAACTTTACTGGCAACATGAGCAGCTGCAGCCAATTGTATTGGATGAGAATGGAGAGGCTATTCTTTGCTGAAAAAAAAAACTGTTTGCATGATTAATGCCTAAACAAATGAATGTCTATGTGTCCTAACGGTATTTGTGACTGGAGTAGAACGTTTTAAAAAAGTTAACCCCAAATAAACTAGCAGTGTTATTTAAAGTCTTATTGAAAAAACATTCAGTCAAAGTTTTAAGGAAGTTATTCAAAAACCTTTAGATAACCTTTACATTTCGTTCTTAGTGTTCAACTGTCAATAATAACCAAGTGAAATAAAATGTCACTTATTTTCTCAGAATGTATAAAAACCAAACGTTCCGTTTTACTGGTCAGGGAACTTATGTCTTTGTTCCGACAACCAATGTGAAACCAAAAATATATGTTCCCACAACTTCAAAGGAACCAAATGTGCTAGCTGGGAATACTACTGTATGTTTTAGCAGTAGTTTAAATGTAGGCTAATCCCTATGTTTTACATATATTATTTTGTAGTGAGTCTAGATATAACATTAAATTGCTGGGGTAAGCCTATGTTATATATTTTATTGTATTATGTCCAATACAGTAATTGAGTCAGAGTAGTTCAACAAACTACTACCAGAAATGTTATACCAGATTTTATCCCAGAAACTGACCTGAGTTGACTCACAAAACAATTTGTATATCCTTGTTGACGTTGTGTCATGAAAAGATCTAGGAATAACTTTTCCTGTCTCAAAGTTCATTTCAGCGTTCCAGTGCGTTGTGAATTGAACCACTTTGTAATTTGACGTTCTCTTCGCCAACTCATGTTTTCAGAGGTAGAGAAACACGCCATGCCTGACTATCTATAGCACACGGCACAGTAAGGGATATAGACATGGCTTCTCTGTTGTGACACCGTGGCCTTGTTCTTCAATCAAACATCCTGAATGGAGCCCCTATCATTTAGTCTGTTCCAACATTCTAGAATGCCTTGAAACCCAACCGAGGTAGTTTCTCGTTTAGGGTTGGCAGTCAGTACAGGGAGGGACAGTAATACATTTTATGATGGACCCAAACTTGTCACAGTCCCAAAAACTAGCCAGAAGTCAGCCCGTGTGTGTGCGTGTCTCCTCTCTTGAAGAGTTTTTTGAAGCCCAGGCCATTTCCTTCTATGAGGTCTTTGAAAAGTGTTCATATTTCTGACTCCTCTCCTGAGCATCAATAAATAAAAAGATGTGTGTGTGTTTCTCTGTCTATATGTGTGTCAGTGTATGTGTGTCCCCGTTTATTTTTCTCTGTGTGTTCAAGTGTGTGTGTGTGTGTGTGTGTGTGTGTGTGTGTGTGTACAGCCCATCAAGGGAACCGTCCTGAAACAAGCCACCTCTTTGTTACTGAGAGCCTGAGAGACTTGGCTCATAGCTGGACGTGATTTTGATCAGAGTGTGTGTGTGTGTTTGTGTGTTTGTGTGTTTGTGTGTGTGTGTGTGTGTGTGTGTGTGTGTGTGTGTGTGTGTGTGTGTGTGTGTGTGTGTGTGTGTGTGTGTGTGTGTGTGTGCGAGAGACAGACGTGTCCCCCTTCAACAGGGTGAGAGGTAAGGGGTGAGAGGGTCCATGATGGTTTCAAAATTCCTTCGTGAAAATAAATACTCAATAAATAAATAAACAGTCAAAAGTGTGTCATTCAAGTAGACCTTCGAGTTCTGTTACAATTTTCCTAATATATGTTTGAATAGTATGCGGGTTCATAGGGTCGGTTTGTAGAGTAATTTACATCAGGAAGGCAAATAAGTTTTTAGAGCAAGAATGTGTTTCTGTAGTCTTGATGATTGTACCTGTACCTCTATCAGAAACCTATAACTGAGAGGGGTAATTGTACCTCTATCAGAACCCTATAACTGAGAGGGGTAATTGTACCTGTACCTCTGTCAGAACCCTATATCTGAGAGGGGTAATTGTACCTCTATCCGAACCCTATAACTGAGAGGGGTAATTGTACCTCTATCAGAACCCTATTTCTGAGAGGGGTAATTGTACCTATATTCAAACCCTATAACTCAGAGGGGTAATTGTACCTCTATCAGAACCCTATAACTGAGAGGGGTAATTGTACCTCTATCAGAACCCTATAACTGAGAGGGGTAATTGTACCTCTATCAGAACCCTATAACTGAGAGGGGTAATTGTACCTCTATCCGAACCCTATAACTGAGAGGGGTAATTGTACCTCTATCAGAACCCTATAACTGAGAGGGGTAATTGTACCTCTATCCGAACCCTATAACTGTGAGGGGTAATTGTACCTCTATCAGAACCCTATATATGAGAGGGGTAATTGTACCTCTATCAGAACCCTATAACTGAGAGGGTAATTGTACCTCTATCAGAACCCTATATCTGAGAGGGGTAATTGTACCTCTATCAGAACCCTATAACTGAGGGTATATGTACTTCTATAAGAACCTTATATCTGAGAGGGGTAATTGTTTCTCTATAAGAACCATATAACTGAGAGGGGTAATTGTACCTCTATCCGAACCCTATAACTGAGAGGGATAATTGTACCTCTATCAGAACCCTATAAATGAGAGGGGTAATTGTACCTCTATAAGAACCCTATATCTGAGAGGGGTAATTGTTAAGATTTTCTCCATAAGTGTCTCTCCATCTTAGATGGCAATTTATCATTGATCTTTAGAAGCCTTCACCATAACATACAGCTGCATTGTCACGCCCTGAACATAGAGATTTTTTTATTCTCTATGTTTGGTTGGTCAGGGTGTGACTCGGGTGGGAAACTCTATGTTCTTTGTTTCTATGTTTTGGCCGGTTGTGGTTCTCAATCAGGGACAGCTGTCTATCGTTGTCTCTGATTGGGAATCATACTTAGGCAGCCTTTTTTCCTTTGTATTTGTGGGTAGTTGTCTTTGTTAGGGGCATTATAGTCTAAGTCAGCTTCATGGTCGTTTCCTTGTTCTTTGTTTTGTTGGCGACATTTATCAATAAAATAAATGTACGATCACCCAGCTGCACCTTGGTCCGGTCATTTCCACGACGACAGCGATCGTGACATGCATTGCATTTATGTGGGCCGTTTAGTAGTTAAAATGGTTATACTACTTCCATGTCTTAATTTAGACCTATGTTTAAATGAGAGAGCAGGGAGAGAGATCAAGGAAAGATATGGTGAATCTAGTTTTAGTTGGAATAGAATCAAGCTGGAAAGGTAATCAGAGGTTCTGGACAGAGAGAGAGAGAGGAGAGAGAAGGTTGAGAGGGAGGGAAGCGAGGTAGGGAATAGAGGGAGGAGGGAGGGGATAATTGAAAGTGAGGGAGAGGGTGGGAACCCAAAATAGAGTGGAGGACAAAGAGAGGATGAGGGAGAGAGAAAAGGAGAATGTGCTGTACAAGGCCTGAACTCTCACCATATGGAATTGCCACTGAAATAACAAGAGCCTATGACATCACCAGTTGGGTTGAAGCAGAACGAGGTGGTGTGTCAGTAATCAGATGTGGGGTTTACTTTTGGTCCTAAAAACACTACTCTCCCCTGTCAAACCTTCCATATTACCATGAAGTCATACGCCTGGCTCAGTGTTCATAAAGCATCTCAGGAAGAGTGCTGATCTAGGATCAGCCCCCCCCCCGTGAATATAATCGTATTCATTATGATCTAAAGAAAAATTATTAGGATCAGCACTAGGACCAAATTTATTTTACCAGATCCAATAACCCCTAATAATGAGTTAACCCCCTGCATATAGCCTCGTTATTGTTATATTATTTTGCTACTTTTTATTTTATTTTTTACTTTAGTTTATTTAGTAAAGATTTTCATAACTCTATTTCTTCAACTGCATTGTTGGTTAAGGCCTTGTAACTAAGCTTTTCATGGTAAAGTCTGTCAGCACAAGAGACAAATAAAATGTGTGTAGGGGGACTGTCTAGACTACAGGAACTGTCTAGGGGAACTGTCTAGACTACAGGAACTGTCTAGACTACAGGAACTGTCTAGGGGAACTGTCTAGACTACAGGAACTGTCTAGACTACAGGAACTGTCTAGGGGAACTGTCTAGACTACAGGAACTGTCTAGACTACAGGAACTGTCTAGGGGGACTGTCTAGACAACAGGAACTGTCTAGGGGGACTGTCTGGACTACATGAACTGTCTAGGGGGACTCTCTAGACTACAGAAACTGTCTGGGGGAACTGTCTAGACAACAGGAACTGTCTAGGGGAACTGTCTTGGGGGACTGTCTAGGAGAACTGTCTAGACTACAGGAACTGTCTAGGGGAACTGTCTAGGGGAACTGTCTAGAGGAACTGTCTAGGGGAACTGTCTAGGAGAACTGTCTAGATTGCAGAAACTGTCTAGGGGAACTGTCTAGACAACAGGAACTGTCTAGAGGAACTGTCTAGGGGAACTGTCTAGACTACAGAAACTGTCTAGAGGAACTGTCTAGACAACAGGAACTGTCTAGGGGAACTGTCTAGACAACTGGAACTGTCTAGGGGGACTGTCTAGGCTACAGGAACTGTCTAGGAGAACTGTCTTGGGGGACTGTCTAGGAGAACTGTCTAGACTACAGGAACTGTCTAGGGGAATTGTCTAGGGGAACTGTCTAGGAGAACTGTTTATGAGAACTGTCTAGACTACAGGAACTGTCTAGGGGGACTGTCTAGACTACAGGAACGGTTTATGGGGAATGTCCAGACTACATAAACTGTCTAGGGGAACTTTCTAGACAACAGGATCTGTCTAGGGGAACTTTCTAGACTACAGGAACTGTCTAGACAACAGGAACTGTCTAGGGGAACTGTCTAGACTACAGGAACTGTCTAGGGGGACTGTCTAGACTACAGGAACTGTCTATGGGAACTGTCTTGGGGGACTGTCTAGGAGAACTGTCTAGACTACAGGAAATGTCTAGGGGAACTGTCTAGGGGAACTGTCTAGAGGAACTGTCTAGGAGAACTGTCTAGACTACAGGAACTGTCTTGGGGAACTGTCTAGGGGGACAGTCTAGGGGAACTGTCTAGGGGAACTGTCTAGACTACAGGAACGGTCTATGGGAACTGTCTAGGGGAACTGTCTAGACTACAGGGACTGTCTAGGGGAACTGTCTAGACTACAGGAACTGTCTAATGGAACTGTCTAGACTACAGGAACTGTCTAGACAACAGGAACTGTCTAGGAGGACTGTCTAGCTGGACTGTCTAGACTACAAGAACTGTCTAGGTTCTTTGGGACTGAGGGGCAGTATTACAGAAAAAACCTGAGAAAAAATCTTACCAGGAAATGGGAAATATGAGGTTTGTAGGTTTTCAAGTCTTGGTTATCCAATATACAATGTCTATGGGGTCATATTGCACTTCCTAAGTATTCCACTAGATGTCAACAGTCTTTGGAACGTTCTTTCAGGCTTCTACTGCGAAGGGGGAGCGAATAAGAGCTGTTTGAGTCAGTGGTCTGGCAGAAGGCCATGAGCTAAGTCAGGTGCGCGGCAGTGAGAGCGAGCTCTGTTCCTTTTCATTTCTAAAGACAAAGGAATTGTCCGGTTGAAACATTATTGAAGATTTATGATAAAAACATCCTAAAGATTGATTATATACATCGTTTGAAATGTTTCTACGAACTGTAATATAACTTTTTTGACATTGTCTGGACCTAGTGGCTACGCATTTGGATTACTGGACTAAACACGCGAACAAAAAGGAGGTACTTGGACATAAATAATGGACTTTATCGAACAAAACTAACATTTATTGTGGAACTGGGATTCCTGGGAGTGCAATCCGATGAAGATCATCGAAGGTAAGTGAATACTTATAATCTATTTCTGATTTTTATTGACTCCACAACATGGTGAGTATCTGTATGGCTTGTTTTGGTGCCTGAGCGCTGTACTCAGATTATTCCATGGAGATCTTTCACTGTAAAGCTTTTTTGAAAATTGACACAGTGGTTGCATTAAGGAGAAGTATATCTTTAATTCCATGCATAACACTTGTATTTTCATCAACATTTATGATGAGTATTTCTGTAAATTGATGTGGCTCTCTGCAAAATCACAGGATGTTTTGGATGCAAAACATTACTGAACATAACACGCCAATGTAAACTGAGATTTTTGGATATAAATAAGAACTTTATCGAACAAAACATACATGTATTTTGTAACATGAAGTCCTATGAGTGCAATCTGATGAAGATCATCAAAGGTTAGTGATTCATTTTATCTCTATTTCTGCTTTTTGTGACTCCTCTCTTTGGTTGGAAAATGGCTAAGTTTTTTTGTAACTAGACGCTGACCTAACATAATCGCACGGTATGCTTTCGTTGTAAAGTCTTTTTGAAATCGGACACTGTGGTGGGATTAACAACAAGTTTATCGTTAAAATGGTGTATAATACTTGTATGTTTGACAAATTTTAATTATGAGATTTCTGTTGTTTGAATTTGGTGCCTTGCAGTTTCACTGGCTGTTGTCAAATCGATCCCATTAACAGGATTTGAGCCAAAAGAAGCTAGTGGAACTGTCTAGACTACATGAGTTGTGTAGAGGAACTGTCTAGACTACAGGAACTGTCTAGGGGACCGTATAGGGGAACTGTCTAGACTACAGGAACTGTCTAAGAGAACTGTCTAGGTCTAGGGGAACTGTCTAGACTACAGGAACTGTCTAGGGGGACTGTCTAGACTACAGGAACTGTCTAGGGGGCCTGTCTAGGGGAACTGTCTAGACTACATGAACTGTCTAGGATAACTTGCTAGGTCTAGGGGAACTGTGTAGGGGACTGTCTAGACTACAGGAACTGTCTATGGGAACTGTCTAGACTACAGGAACTGTGTAGGGTAACTGCCTAGACTACATGAACTGTCTAGGGGAACTGTCTAGGAGGACTGTCTAGGGGAACTGTCTAGACTACAATAACTGTCTAGGGGACTGTCTAGGGGAACTGTCTAGACTACAGGAACTGTCTAGGAGAACTGTCTAGGTCTAGGGGAACTGTGTAGGGGACTGTCTAGACTACAGGAACTGTCTAGGGGGACTGTCTAGGAGAACTGTCTAGGTCTAGGGGAACTGTCTAGACTACAGGAACTGTCTAGGGGGACTGTCTATTGGGACTGTCTAGACTACAGGAACTGTCTAGGGGGACTGTCTAGGGGGACTGTCTAGGGGAACTGTCTAGACTACAGGAACTGTCTAGGAGAACTTTCTAGGTCTAGGGGAACTGTGTAGGTGACTGTCTAGACTACAGGAACTGTCTAGGGGAACTGTCTAGACTACAGGAACTGTCTTGGAGAACTTTCTAGGTCTAGGGGAACTGTGTAGGGGGACTGTCTAGACTACAGGAACTGTCTAGGGGGACTGTCTAGGGGGACTGTTTAGGGGACTCTCTAGTGTAAATATCTAGGTCTAGGAGAACTGTGTAGGGGGACTGTCTAGAGGAACTGTCTAGGGGAACTGTCTAGTGGACTGTCTAGGGGGACTGTCTAGGTGAACTATGTAGGGGAACTGTCTAGGGGGACTGTCTAGGGGAACTGTTTAAGGGACCGTCTAGGGCAGGGGTGGGCAATTCCAGTCCTCAAGGCCCTGATTGGTGTCACAGTTTTGCCCCAGCGCCAGCGAACACACCTGACTTCCGTAATCACCTAATCATGATCTTCAGTTTAGAATGCAATTTGATTAATCAACTGTGTTTGCTCGAGGACTGGAGTTGCCCAACCCTAGTCTAGGGGAGCTGTGTTGGGGAACTGTTTAGGGGACCATCTAGGGGAACTGCCTAGGGGACTGTATTTGTATTTATTATGGACCCCCATTAGTTCCTGCCAAAGCAGCAGCTACTCTTCCTGGGGTCCAGCAAAATGAAGGCAGTTATACAATTTTAAAAACATTACATTCATGTTTTAAATATTTTTGGATATATTTTTTCTCCCCTATTGGTGGTTACAGGGGACTGTCTAGGGGATTTGGCTCTAACTTGTCAACAACAAACTAGCCATCCAGCTGACCACTGTAATGACTACAATACATACAGTACATAACTGTGTTGCATAGGGACTGTAGAGATAAGGAGACAGGCCTTTAGAGATAGGCACGTGTGTGTGTGCGCGTGTGCGTGCTTGTGCGTGCGTGTGTGTGTGTAAGGCATCTTTCTTTCCGCCTCTGTCTAAGCTCATCAGCCAATAACAGACCAGTGTCATATTTACATTGGTTAATGGCTGTCTCCCAATAACACTGGCTGTTTGAACGGCTGTCTCCCACTAACAGTGTACCCAAACCGTCCGCGCGCGTGCGCCATTGTGCGCCATTTGATTTTGTCCCCCCACACCAAACGCGATCACGACACGCAGGTTGAAATATCAAAACAAACTTTGAACCAATTATATTAATTTGGGGACAGGTCGAAAAGCATTAAACATTTTTGGCAATTTAGCTAGCTAGCTTGCAGTTGATCGTTAACTTGTCCTATTTAGTTACCTTGCTGTTGCTAGCTAATTTGTCCTGGGATATTTTACCTGAAATGCAGGTCCTCTACTCCGACAATTAATCCACACATAAAATGGTCAACCTGAATCGTTTCTGGTCGTCTCTCCTCCTCCTTCCAGGCTTTTTCTTCTTTGGACTTTATATGGCGATTGGCATCTAAATTTCATAGTTACCACGACAACCGACCGAACTCAGTTCATCTTTCAATCACCCATGTGGGTATAACCAATGAGGAGATGGCACGTGGGTATCTGCTACTATAAACCAATGAGGAGATGGGAGAGGCAGGACTTGCACCATGTTCAGCGTCACAAATAGGACTGACTTCTATTTTAGCGCTTGGCAACGCAGACGCTCGTTGGCGCATGCGAGCAGTGTGGGTGAAATAATTGAATAACATGTATGTTTCAATTTATTTTGCAACGTGCACGCGACGCGAGCGGGTTGCTCAGCATGTAACACTGGAGGACTGAGCTTTTTGAATAGCTGTCTCCAACTAACACTGGAGGACTGGACTGTTCGAATGGCTGTTTCCCACGAACACTGGAGGACTGGGCTGTTTGAATGGCTGTCTCCCACTGACACTGGGCTGTTTGAATGGCTGTCTCCAATTAACACTGGAGGACTGGGCTGGTTGAATGGCTGTCTCCCACTGACACTGGGCTGGTTGAATGGCCTGCAGTTAATCTTTGAGGCTACAGTAAAAATACAACAGAAAGCCCTTCTTTACAGTAATGTGCTGAAGTTTCTTTGGAATTTACAGAAACGTACT
This sequence comes from Oncorhynchus clarkii lewisi, assembly GCF_045791955.1. Lineage (NCBI taxonomy): Eukaryota > Metazoa > Chordata > Actinopteri > Salmoniformes > Salmonidae > Oncorhynchus > Oncorhynchus clarkii. Next base: position 77,603,399 of record NC_092153.1, read on the forward strand.
GTAATTTTTTTTACAGATAAGTTACCGTACAAAACAAGTTACAGTTTTTACAGTGTAACACATAAAGCTCTGTTTGTAGTACAGAGGGAGAGAAGGATTTCAACGGGAGAATGTGGAGCTTCTCTCAAGCTGCTGGGCTCTTGGCGATGGAAATAAATATCCACAAAAGTGGGGGTGGGGAGAGCCCTCCCTCCCTGTCTCTCTCTCTCTCTCTCTCTCTCTCTCTCTCTCTCTCTCTCTCTCTCTCTCTCTCTCTCTCTCTCCTTCTCTATTCTCTCTCCTTCCTTCCCTCCCTCTCTCTTTGACTCTCTCTCTCTCTACTCTTTCTTCTTCCATCCCTCTCTCTCCTCTCTCTCTACTCTCTCTCCTTCCCTCCTTCTCTCTTTGACTCTCTCTCTCTCTACTCTTTCTTCTTCCCTCCCTCTCTCTCTACTCTCTCTCCTTCCCTCCTTCTCTCTTTGACTCTTTCTCTCTCGTCAAAGTATTCCAAATCTCTGTAAGAGTTTGGTTTCACTGTTCCGGGCACATTGTTATTGTGACTCTTGTAGACTGTTCAGGAGAGAGAGGGAGATGGAAGGAAGAGAGGGAATGATGGATGAGGATGAGAGGAGAGAGGGCAAAAAGAGAGGGGAGGGAAGAGGAATAGAGAGAGAGGTTGGGAGAGAGATGAAATAGGAAATGTGGGGAGAGGGGAGGGAAGAGGGGAATAGAGAGAGAGAGAGGGTGTGAGAGAGAGAGAGGGTGTGAGAAAGAGAGAGAGGGTAGGAAGGAGAGGAGGGAGAGTTAGAGAGAAATAGAGAAAGGGTAGGAGGGAGAGAAGGAGGGAGAGATAAAATTGTGGGAGAGGGGAGGGAAGAGGGGGGAGAGAGAGAGGGTAGGAGGGAGAGAGAGAAAGAGAGAGAGGGGAGGGGCAGCGATGGAAAATTCATGTGCATTATGTGAATGCTGACGTAGAGATTTGAACTGTTGCCTATACTTCTATCTTCTGAGACTTCCAAAGGAATATGAAGTATTTCTGATGACCTGTCAATTGTTATGACAATACTCACAGCCCACCCCTCTTCATTATAGCACAAACTTTATACTTGAATTCTACTGACCTATATTTCGTTAAAATCAACTCATGAAGTGTTGTAGTACCAGCTACCTGTGTAACAAGGAACAAGAGGCACAACATATGTAAAAAGTTAGATAAAATATGATTGATCATTTTGATCTCTCTGGGACTGTGTTTGTGTGTGTTTGTGTGTGTGTGTGTGTCTATGTGTCTGTCTCTCTCTATGTGCTTGTGTGTGTGTGTGTGTGTGTGTGCGTGTGTGTGTGTGTGTGTGTGTGTGTGTGTGTGTGTGTGTGTGTGTGTGTGTGTGTGTATGTGTGTATGTGTGTATATGTGTGTGTGCGCGCACGCCCGTGTGTGTGTGCGTGTCTGGTAAGGCCATCAGCATGCATGCAGCCCTGTGGGACTGGCTCTGACTGTGTGGATTTGAGAAGGGCTGTATTACCACTTGCTGGGCTGGCTGGTTTCTGGGTAGATGTTTTCAATACAATGTTCATATCCAACAGTCTTCCAGGTATGTCACCAGAAACTAACCGAATATCGATTATTTGAGTCTGTGTGTATCAGGCAGCTGAGCAGATCGCTATAGCAGAGGCAAATACCTGATATCCTACCCTGAGTAAAGTGATGTGTGTGTGTGTGTGTGTGTGTGTGTGTGTGTGTGTGTGTGTGTGTGTGTGTGTGTGTGTGTGTGTGTGTGTGTGTGTGTGTGTGTGTGTGTGTGTGTGTGTGTGTGTGTGTGTGTCCGTGAGTAAATGTGTTTGTGATTACTTGAATGACTATGTGTGTATCCCTGTCCCTGTCCCTGTGTTTGTGTGTCTCTGAGCAAGGAACCAAGGTTAGGGTCTGTTAAGGCACTGTCTAGGGTTAGGGCTGTTAAGGAACTGTCTAGGGTTAGGGCTGTTAAGGAACTGTCTAGGGGAACTGTCTAGGGAAGAGTCTAGAGTTAGGATTGTAAGTGATGTGTTGTGTGTCTCTGAGTATATGTTGGCCTATTGATGAATCAGAATCTCTGAAGATCCTTTCCTCTCTTTGTTGTTAGTCTGAACTTCTTGTGACTCCCCATCCAGGTTATAACCCTTCATACATACTGTACATGTGGTAACCCGGAGCAACATGTTGTGTGCTCACAGACATTGTCACAGACCTTTATAAACACAAGGCCCTTTGATTCTGAGAAACGAGTTCAGTGGTCTGAATAAAAACAGACGTTACATGGTGAACGTAGAAGAATCACCTGACCTGCCTTGTTACGGCATTCAGGCTCCTGTTTCCTGCCTGTCACCTAACAATGTGCTGTCACCAGCTGTCCACTCCAGTCTGAAACCCCCAGCATATACGAGGAGAAAGCACGGCCTGGCACGGCCTGGCACGGCCTGGCACGGCCTGGCACAGCCTGGCACGGCCTGGGCTCACGTTACTGGACCATTAGTGAGAGAGGAATGTGAGGTTTCAGGGAAAGGTCTGGATGGGGTGTAGAAGGTTCAGGAGGGAGGATTGGGGGTAGGGTTAGTCCAGTAGGGAACTATTGTGACAGCGCTGGCCTTTATTGATACAGCTGGGCTCAGCCAGTTGACATGGCAGAGAGCTGAGAAGCGCTATGGACTCTAGGACGTCTGGGACAGGGAATAGAGGAGAAGGGGTTCCACTTCTACTTAATTTACAGCTAGCCGAGCTCCCTCTTGTGCAAACAACCACTGTTTATGGCGGAGATGGGCATGGCTGTGAAATTCTCCCAGCCCAGCCGTCGTTTCTCAGTGTCATCTTTGTGTGTTTGTGTGTGTATTGACCTCACTGAGAGGCAGAGAAAAAAGGTTAGGGATGTCTTGTTTGAGAGTCAGAAGTTATATTTCTTCTTATTGTTCACCAGTCTCTAGCCACTTTCCCTTATTTGTTTCCATCTACACCGACCTTTCAACCTTCCAGAGGGTTTTGTCTGAGGCTGTCCTAAACACATCCTAAAAGGAACAGAGCTAACCCTAAGTCACTATTTAGAAAATGTAGGAAGAGAATTTGAGAATTTAGAGCGTAGCAGATGTACTGAGAATA